>NW_023494805.1:11524869-12124869 GCF_904425465.1 Colossoma macropomum
TAGAAAATAAGTCTTTAAAAGGGGCATTTTGTCCCACTCTCAGTGCAATACGACACCCCCTTACATGGAGTAAGAGGCCTCACGACAAAGTTTTACGGAATGTATAATTCATATGTCAAAACATTTCTAGTCTTTGCATCAGAAACTGTTATTAATCAAAGTACAGCATAAAACCGAGGCCTCTATTAATTCCATGAAGTGACTGTATGTACAAAAATAATGTAGATATAAAATCACTAAACAACATGAAAGCATAAAAATATGTAACTCATATGAAAGTATTTATACTGTTATTCATTAAAATATTTATATATTGTTTGTTTTATTGATTTGTGTGCGCATCCTTTTGTTTTCATTACTATTGTATTTTTAAAACATAGCTGCTCCACTATATACCACAATATTAGACTCACTTTGTCTATAATGCTATTTTCAAAAACTGAAAAACCCCTCAGCCCCCGCCCTCACCAAAGTCTGTGAACACCACTGATCAGCTGTCTGCATTCTCCAACTTTTACATCTTTGCTATAGTGAGATTTAAGCTTGCCAGGATGAGGTGAGGTGTGTATGCAGAGGGTGGGTGATATGATTTAGGTTTTTTTATGGTTTTAGTTGTACAGTTTTACTTTTAGTTGCCAGCCATGAATTCCGTCACACCGAACTGTGTAATAAAGAAATTTCTGACAGTTTTAATTCACTTTCTGAGTCATTTCATCATTTTTAAGGAACACAGCCATTTTAACTGTCTGCAGAGACACTGGAATTTCATCTAAAATATTAATAAAATGTTTCAAAATGTTCAAATAGGACCTCTTTCCACAGCAGCATTACATGTATGAATTTACTGTAAAACTATTATTGGAAATAAAACTAAATATCTAAAATATATTTGGATTTTTGCTTACTTCCTCACTTACTTATGCATAAAATAATATCACCATGGGTGGCTATGTGGACATCAAGATCCAGATCGTGGTAGTTTCAGAAGGATTTTTTCACATTCATATTTACACTCATGAGATTTAACATGGAAACAGCTGTGTTTTCCACGGTGGTCTACTCTGGAGTGTAGCCACATACTGGCCTCTTATATCCTGAGCCTACACATACTGATCACAGGCCTACCCAATCACATGGGAAAAGAATATTTATTAAGAGAATTACTTTAGTAAATGTGTTGGTTTTTATGTAATCACAAAAACAGTGAATTTAAAACAGGCTGTTTTTGCAGCTTAGTTTCTATATATGGACTGTAAGGACTGGGGAGTGAGGGATATGTCTTTTATTTCCATAGGTAGAAGCTTTCTGTTATTTGAACCCAAATAAAATGAATGCACAACTCAGTCAGAGTTTACTGCATGTGCTGTTTTAATGATATTTTAATAAACAAATCCAGTTCCAAAAAAATGGGATTGTATGTGGAATGCCAATAGAAACAGAAAGCAGGAATGAATAAATTCTGTTTGACCTGTATTAAATTAAAAACACCACAAAACCATCACATTTGATGTTCTACTTAATTGTTTTTTTTTGTAAATATGCACTCATTTCAAATATGATACCTGCATCTTTTTTTCCAAAATAGAGCATGTTTACTACTGTGTTACATACTTTCCTTTAAACAGCACTTAAACATTCGGAGACTGAAGACACAAAATGATCCAGTTTTAAAAGTGGATTCTTGTCTTTCTTCAGTTACAGATGTATAAATATTGTGAGCTCGAGTCCAGAGAAGCTACTGGACATTTCTGGACGTTGTTGACATGTGGATTCCACTGTGCATCATACAGTCTTAACTTACATTAGCAGATGCAGTGACAAACAGTGTTTATGACAACGATTTGTCAAAGTATTCCTGAGGCCATGTGTTGATATCCATCACAGAAGCATGAGGATTTTTAATGCAGTGTCGTCTGAGAGGTCAAAGGTCACAGGTATTCAGGTGAGGTTTTTGGCAGACGGTTAAGTTGATAAGCTAAAATGCGAAATATCTTGTCTTTGTGCTGTTACTGTTTAAATACAGGTCAAAGTGAATTTACAAATCACTGCTCTCTGTTTTTATTTGCATTTTATTTACTGTCCCAACATTTTTGGAACTGGGTTTGTAAACTGGCCTGTTATCAGTGGATGTTATCAGTGGTGAAATACTGTAGCACGATGTTGCAGATTATTGTGTATCTCTTTCGTGCTCTTCTTCCTCTCTCTGCTCTTCCTGTTGCAGCTCCAGCAGCTCACTGAGGACCTCCAGCATTTCATCATAGATCTGCTGCAACCTACACACAAACACACACAAACACACATTCAGTCATAATGTTCATGTTGGAGCTCCTTAACGTCACACTTCAACATGGCAGGTTGAGATTCATTAAAAAGACACATTACATTGTAAAGCTACATGATAACTTAAAACTATTTACTTGTGAAAAGATAAATTAATCAAGACAAGATGGTTTTATGGAGGAGTGTAAAACACAGACCTCAGATCTGAATGGAAAGGCATCTAGAATGAAGGATAACTCAGTAAACAGAGATTTCTCTATTAGCCCTATAATGCCTAAAGCAGAAAGCAGCATTTTCTGTCTCCAATTTACTCTTCTCCTTTAATAACGTCATTTCTCAGTACTGCTTTTAGATGTAACAACAATATCTAACAAAGCTGAAAATTTATAGATGTTTAATTTGTAAGATATGCTACCTTTTTGAAACAAGCAAATGTATTTTATCAGAATTTGTGAGTGTGGTGGGAGCTTACACATCTGGGTGCATTCTATCTATTTCTGTATTGTTTATGGCTCAGTTACACTGTTTTATATCAGCATTATTTTGCACAATAACTGACTACTTTGCCATCTTTTGTTGTAACAAATTAAATCAAATATCACATCAAACCTAAAAATGTATTTTTTCGTTACACTCTACTACAAAATGAAGAGCAAATAGGCGCTGTGTGTGTGTATGTTGCTCACTTGTCCAGGGTGGCATCCTGGTGTCGCAGCGTGGTCAGATATATCTGTATGAATGTCAAGCTGCTGCTCCTATCCTTCGTTACAACGTGGTCCGAGTCACAGAGAGACATTCTGAGCTGCTGGATGATTTGGGGGAAATTCTTATCAGTCTTTACGTTGGTATCGGACCATTTCTTCAGTTTAGACACCTAAATGTAAATAATGTCAAACAAAACACTTCAGTAAATACATTTTCAAAGCAGTTTTCTCCTCAATTTTATCATGTCTGATTCCACCCGCTAGGTAGTTCTTCCCTTATCAAACAATGTTACCGAGCTGGGAGAGTGAAGGCTAGCACCTGATTTCTTCTGAGACACGTGAAACACCACTGCCTCATTTCAAAGTGCTTTGTCATTAAAAAAGCTTCTTATTCCTTTACAGGTGTTTCCCACTCAGTTTTCTGTAGAGCTCTACTTTCACTCCCCTGACTCAACCTGCACTCACCTGACTCCCAATCAGCTGCTTCATTGTTTTTTTCTCCTTCTTTCTTTTCCGCGCTGCCTCCCGCTCCTGCAGAGACCCCTCCTCACGGGCTTTAGTCATGCGCTGTTTCACATTAGGAAGAAGAAAATATACACATTAACTTCAATTATGGACTGAGGGTTAATGTTAGAATTAGCATTAAATTTACTAGCGACGTTAATTAAAGCAACTGAGTTTAGGCTTAATAAAGGGCAGATTAACGTTCATTTCAATGTTAGGGTTATTTATCATATTTAGGGTCAGGCTTAATGTTAGTGGTAATATCATTCCCCTCTACATGGCAGACTGTGGTTTGATATCTTGCTTGGGCAAACACACCACACTATACCAGTAGGAGTCCTTGGGCAAGACTCCTAAAGCTACATTTGCCTTCCTCTGTAACATCATTCAACTCTAGCTCTGGATAAGAGCATCTGCCAAACACTTAAATGTAAATGTAAAGATAGATTTACCTCAACCTCCATGATGACCAAACCCACGAACATGTTGAAGAAGATGAAGTGGCCTATCAGTATGAAGACGACGGGGAAGAGCCGACTGTAGGTCACTCCTGAACTATCTACTTTCTTCAACAGATCCACCCAGCCGTCCAGCTAAAATAGAACAACAAAAAACGACATGCAGTCAATTATCATGTTTGCTATTGCGAAAACTTTGTCGCAGGAAACAGAAAGCAGGGATGGAAATTTATAGGGTGATTAGATTGTAAGGAGGAGGGGTTTCATTCTAGAAAATGTGAATGGGGTGAACATTCTAGAACAGAGTGAATGAGTGAATGGAGAGGTCATTCTAGAACAGTGTAAGGGGGGTGTTGCTGCTGATTGTTGATGTTTGTTTTCATATGTTTGTGTTTATTGAGGATTGTTTATATCAAATGTAAACAGTTGTTTTTACAAGCTTTAGATGTTTATATTTTCTACATATACATTATGTGTGATTGCAGATGCTTGTGTCCAACTCACTGTTACTAAGCCAAAGATGGTGAGCAGAGCGGACCCCAAATCCCCCCAGTGCTCGAGGTCCCCTGAAGCCTGCTCTCCGAAATAGAGAACTCCAGCAACAGCAAAGATGAACATGATGAAGAACACCAAACTCATCACATACACAGCTCTCTTCATGGCTTTAGCCAGCATCACAACCAGAGCCTGCAAAATAGCACGAAACAGACGAAAACAGTTATAAAAACAAAATCTTCTCATATGTTCATATTTAAACATCACACGTGAGCTAAATTTTTATTTAAAGGCATCTTTAGAATTTTCTTTCATAGGTTTTCACTTTAGAACAATTCTAAGAACAGGTGCTATTCTTGAATAAACTGGTTCTTAAATATTTTCCTAATCTTGCAGAACCTTCATACTTGTTTTACACAGAAAGAGTTGATACGGTAAACCTGAAACTAATTATTCTAAATATTATCACTGTTAAAAGTACACACTGGATATCAATGGGCTACATGAAAAATGACCTAATAATCTATTTAAGAGAATAACACTTAATTAACACCTTACCTGAAGTGAGGGGAAGAAGGAGATGGTCTTCAGGACCCGGAGGGCGCGGAAAGGCCTGAAGTTCTGCTGGGAGAAGAATGAAATGGCTCCCTCAGCGAACACTGCCACCAGAGACAGCAGCAGCAACGCAGAGCTGAAGACATTAAGGCCACTTCTCCAAAATCCACGTGGCTCAACATAGAACTTCACACAGAACTCCAACACATAGAGGATCAGAAAAACCCCCTCAGCCACCTGCAGGACGGATTAACTACATTAATCACACCTCAGACGAGTCTCTGATGAACTCTCTCTCTCAGTCTGTCTCTCTCCTCCTCTCTCTCTCTCTCTCTCTCTCTCTCTCTCTCTCTCTCTCTTATATGAAATTGTGAAATCAGACTAACTCTAATTTTACAGTGTACTGACCCGAAACAGCCCTGCGTTACTGTAGTCCTCCTCCAGGGCGATGACGACTGCGTTGATGACAATAATTAGCACAAGGAACGCGTTAAATAAAAAGTGCTGACTGATGGACGAAATGAACGAGTGAAAGCGCACATCTCTCCTCCTGCACACAAGCAACAAACACAAAAGAACAACTGTTACTTTTCTTCAACTCAAATATTATTTACACTTGCACCACCATTCATGCAGAAATATAAACGTTTTTCACACTGATGCTGAAATAAATTAGCTGATCATATTAAAGCACTAATTTTAACTTTTCATACTAAAGCAGAAATATAAAGGCTTTCTGATATTGATGAAGAACTTTGTTTTACACTCTGGAGCTGGGGGTCGGGTCCTCCACTGAAAATCTCCTGCCGTTGTCCATGATTCTGTGGTCAAACAACTCTCACACTGAAAACTGCAGCACAAAAGTCCAAAAACACACACACACACACCACAGTATCACCCTTTAGTACACATCGTCATGACAACCAAGGACAGATTCGTTATGACGTCATCGCCACGACACGTTTGGTCATTATCGTCAGCGAAATCGCTTTTACACTTCAGTAATTAACGTTATCGTATCGGTTATCTTACATGACAAAATGGTCTTTAGTTCTGAGTTTGTCTGCCAGATGTTGTCGCATTAACTGCACAGCACAAAGAAGCCATTTTGACTGGTGTGATTAGCTGAGACAGTTTCTCACACAGCAACCCGAACATTTGGCAGGAGACTCACAACAACTCAGCTAAGTTAAAAGAATGTGGCTTATTTTCTAGGAAAAGATCATTAAAAGTGGAAAAGTGGAAATATAAAACCTTCTCGGCCTTATTTAGAAATGAACGAAGGCCGTATAAAACACTATTCTGACTTCGAAAAATCCCCGAGCAGCTAAAACTGTGCTTTTACTGCATCTTACCACATTTAAGACGACTAATCTTGTTATTTTTCCATTTTGTCTCTCATTCATAAATGAATAAATCACATTAAAAGTAGAAATCAATAAAAACACTTACCTTTTCGTGAACGACGCTGTTCTCTAAGCTTACTTCTCGTTTTTCCTCCGCCGACAAATATATACGGTCAGAGTGTCTGGTGGTGACGTCATAATGGAGGGCGGTGCTAATTTGCATAATGCAGTGCGTTATTCTGTAGTCCTCGTTATGCCCATATTAGGAATTCCGGGTCTGAGCCCCATTTCTCTATGGCCAGAATGAACAGGGTTTTCGAAAAATCACCTGTATCGCACCTTGTGTTAAATAAAAATGTTCAGAACCAGATACGTTTTGTCCTGTGTATATTTTCCTCCCGAATACCACTGGATCCTCTGAATTACGAGGTCGTTAAAGAGCTATACCCGTTAATAAAACCTCTGGGAGGGATAATTTGATAGGCTAAAACTCCTTGTTAAAAATACTACCCGTGTTAAAACTACGAGGCTGAATTTAGCTTCTTTTTCGCAGCTTCTGTTTGAATGTTCCCGTTCCACCTTAAATAGTCCGGCAGCTGTGACTAGCTATCACAAACATTAGCAAACAAGACAAAATACTGACCTGTTAGTTCGGTGAAACAGCAAAAATAAGTTAAAATAAAAAAAAAGTATGTCAACCCTCCATGAAGCTGAAGTCAGCTTCTTTTTCTCTGGCTGCTTGTTCGAATTTTCCCGTTCCACCTTAAATGGTGCAGCTGTCACGTTCTGAAAAAGTCGAACAACAAGCTGGCGAATGTCCTGAGAAAATGTCCTCAGAAAAATGTTACCAGCATTAAAATAATAATTAGGGTATTCTGAGAGCGGAAATCAGTTTATCAGGGGGTCAGCAGTGATTTTAAGCTGAGTCAGTACTGGATTAGCCTGAGTGCAGGTACGTTTATACATTTTTTTAAATCAAGCTAAAAGGAAAGATCGATCGTGTTTCAGTGAGCATCAGATGAAGAACAGAGAACTGCAGGGAAATCTGCTGATTTTGTTCTGACTTCTTTTCATCTGCCCTCAGTCTGTAAATGGAAAATGTTAATGTACACTGCCAAAACCCGCTTAAGGAGGCTGCCAGTCAAATGACGTGAATTCAGTGCGCAGTAGCTTTAGCTCACATGTAGCAATATTCATATTTCAACTCTTTAACAACCTCGTAATTCAGAGGATCCAGTGGTTTTCGGGAGAAGAAAGTTCACAGGACAAAACGTATCAGGTTCTGATGGAGCTCAGACCCGGAGTTCCTAATATGGGCCTAAGAGCATGACTACACAATGATGTCACGACTACAGTGGACTGTAGCAGAGCAGGAAGAGCAAATTTATCTTTTACGCTGTTACTCAGATACTTCAGAGAAACGACTGCAGGAACGGTCAAAGCAAAATACCCTTCTGTGCTCACAGTTTCATTTCAAGATATAAAATATGGGGCATCCAAAGAAAAGGCTTTGTTACTTTTTATTAAAACAATAATTGTCTTTTCGGGTAGTAGAAATATTCAGTGTTAGTCACTTCTGATCAGGATCAGACGTTTTCCCCACGTGTTACACTTTTGACATAATTATTTTCATCCACTGTTCATTAATTAATTAATGCAGTCAATTATTTGTGCTTTTGTCAATATGCATGAACAGTAACTGTAGGTCAGAATGCAGAGGTAGAATTTAAAATGCACACTATAGTAACTAAACTACAATAAAGGAACTATAATAAATATGTAGATTTATGTGATTCACAGCTGAAATGATTATAATGTGTTTTAATTTAAAGTGTGCAGTATTTTGAGGAATTTATAATAAATGCTTGTAAACAGCATCACAGATGTTATATTCACAAAGCATTAGATGCAGGTCAATGAGCATTAGCAGTTTAATGTACAAGCATACAGCTTACATGTATAAGAGTAAACAGCTTAAAAGTTCAAGTACAGTGAGCTCCAGTAAAAGTGTAATGTGTATACAGTCCCATGAGGTAGTGGAGCTCAGTGTGAAGCTATGCTGAGTACTGGGAGGATCAGGGTTTAGATCAGGAAGGCTCTGTAGTGTGTGTTCATGTTCAGGTTGGTGTTGCCGATGTGACCATTTTAACAGCTCATGGCCTAAAACTGTTCTTGAATCTGGGGGGCTTTAGGATGTTCTGGTACCTCTTTCTGAAGGACAGAGGCTGGAACAGGGAGTGGCTGGGGCGTGTGGGGTTAGAGAGATGTTGATGGCTTTCATCAGACATGTCTTGTTGTAGATGTCCTGTATGGGTGGGAGGGCAGCTGCTGTGATGTGCTGGACAGTTTTTACCACCCTCTGCCTTACATTCAGCAGCAGTGACGCTGCCATACCAGACCATGATGCAGCTGGTCAGTCGTGCTCTTCACAGTGGAACTGTAGAAGTTGCAGAGCAGCTGTTGTGGCAGCTTGACTCTCCTCAGCCTTCGGAGGAAATGGAGGGATTATTGGGCCTTTTTGACATTGTGTGATGTGTTGAGTGACCAGGTGAGATCCACGGCTATGTGGACACAGAGGAACTTGAAGCTGCTCACGTTTTCCACCATCATCCCTTCGATGCACAGTGGTGCAAACACTCTGCTCCCCCTTCTGAAGTCAACAATCAACTCCTAGGTTTTGCTGATTCAGCTGCACAATGAGTGACTTTAAGTGATTTAACTGGGTTTGATCACAATTTTCACAGCAGTTTGTAACTGATTGCAGACAGACTTTACTGCACTCCATTTAACACACCATAAATCTATAACATGAAAAATACTGAGTCACCACACTGTGATAAATAGAGAAAAGGAAAAAGGAGGAACTACATAAAAAGCACTTGAGAGCACCAAAGAAATCAGATTTACAGCATTAAGATGGCTGCTGCCCCCTTGTGGTGCCCCTAATCAAATGTTTATTAAGAAGATCTTATGCCTGAAGAGCACTCTTCTTTTTTAAAGCTTTCATTAGGATCAGCAGTGCTGGGCAGCAGTGTGTGAACAAGGTCTGATAATCATATTAAAATAATTATAGTAATCAGGGCTGTAGTCGGGATCAGAGGTCTATTTTGCAGAAATGTGACCCACTTCACGCACTTTTTTTTCTGATTTGGTTCTAAGGGACTTAGTTTGAACTATTTTGATCATAGTTTACAGAGCTGAAGAAGATTAAGAGGGATTTTTGCTGTGTGTTCCTGTTATTTTTCTGTGGATACTACACCTGCCTGCACCTTTGCCATCTAGTGACTGTTGGTGCCGTCTCTTGAAGCCCTACTTTAGCCTTATTGCGCTGGTTGGAGTTTCGGCTCATACAAGAAGAGTGGTTTAGCAGTGGCCAGCAGTGACTGAGGTGTTGTTTATCGTCTGGAGAGCTATGAGCTACCAGTTGACGTGAGTTCGCTGGATAAACTGGCAAAATGAGAGCATTGTTGCTAATATGTGCATTTTTCTGCATGTTGGAACTGAGCTGCAGGCCAGGCAGTGCATAGGACATTAATGTTGGTCATTTTACACATTTTTCTTTATATCTTCCATTGAAATGCACTGATATTGTTACTTACCTCGGACTGAACAAACTGCAGTTTTAAAGGAATCAGTGACAATGTTTTCTTATGTCTACCTCCTTATCATTCAGGATCACTTTGTTGCATCTGGTGATTCAGGACTGGATTTTAAATTTGAAGGGAATTACGAACATGCTGTTTCATTGAAAAACTTTAAGTAGCGATGTTTAATAATGTTGTTGCTTTTGATGGCTGGCAATGTCAGTCCAAATCCTGGCCCAGACCTAAATTGCCTGTTGACGCCTCTGGAGTTTTCTAATAGGACAGGTCTTGGTTTTGTACATTTGAATGTCCGTAGACAACCAAAGCAGACACCTTGGTTTTGTCTGAGACCTGGCTGAAAAAGTCCAATTCAGATAATGATATTTCAGTCTATGGGTATAATGTATTTTGTGCAGATCAAAAAAGCAAGGGAGGTGGCATAGCAATTTACGTAAAGTCAAAATTTCATGCAGCTGTTATAAAATCACTGTCTATTCCCAAACAATTCAAGTTTTTAGCTGTTCATTTACAATTTGGAAAGGATTGCCATTTGAACCATGTTGGTTGTTATAGACCACCCTTGGCTGGTAAGGAGGCTTTATCTTCACTTTCATCTGTTTTAGCTGATTTGCCTCCTAAAGAGCTCATTTTGATGTGGGATCTAAATTGAGACTGAATGAGACCAGTTTCAAATGAATTCAAAACATTCTGTGATTCAGCAAACTTAACACAAACTGTCAATGCTCCCACACGGCCAAACTTAAAAACCCCAAGTAAATCTACTATTGATCTTATTTTAACTAATGAGCCTCATAAATATACACACATATGAATTTTTCCAGATGATGTCAGTGACCATTGTGCGGTAGTAGCTATCAGAAATTGTGAAGTGCCAGAATCAAAACCTCGGATTATTAGAAAGAGAAGTCTTAAGAATTTTGATACCCAGGGGTTTTTGCATGATGTTTTTGCATGTGACTGGAAAAAAACTATTTTTAATTCCTGATGTGCAAACTGCATGAACTTATTTTCAAAATACGTTTGTCCAGGTTGTGAACAAGCATGCTCCCAATTGGAAATTTCGAGTGAAGGGACGGGACAATCTTTGGTTTTCAGATGAATCATCTGAACTTATCCATGAAAGAAATCTGTCTTGGGAAAAAGGAAGAAAGCAGATTGGTTGGTTTTTCAGTCCTTGAGAACCTTAATATGAGCAAATCTGCAGGGCCTGATGAGCTTGAGCCCTTATTTCTGAAACTTGCTGCAGATATTACTGTTGACCCACTTACTTACATTTTAAATTTGTCATTGGAACAGAATATTGTACCTGAGGCCTGGAAATCTGCTTTAGTTCTGCCATTGTTGAAAGGTGGTGACCCATCTAAATTAGATAATTATCACCCAGTCTCTGTCGGTATTGGCTAAAATTCTGGAATCTCAGGTCGGTGATCAGTTAAAGCAGTTTGTAAACAGTAATAATATTTTGTCTGTCTAGCAGTCTGGTTTTTGGAAAAAAACATAGCACTGTAACATCTACCACTAGAGTACTTAATGACATAATTAATGCTCTTGATAATAGAAAATCATGTGCCGCACTAATCATAGATTCATCAAAAGCTTTTGACACTGTTAACCACGACATCTTATTGTCCCGATTGGTTAGTATTGGGTTGTCTGATAAGGTTATAGGCTGGTTTAGAAATGATTTAAGTAACAGATGTCAGCGTGTACTTTTGGATGTTTTTTTGTCTGAGAAGCTTGCTGTTAGAACTGGGGTGCCACAGGGTTCCATTTTGGGGCCCTTGTTGTTCACAATGTACATTAATGACCTCTGCAATAATGTTTTAAATGCTGATATGCATTTTTATGCAGATGATACTATTATCTATTGTTCTGCTTCATCACCAGCAGAGGCTCTTTCAAATTTACAGGAAGCATTTGTGACTGTTCAGCACAATCTTAGCTCTCTACGACTTGTTCTTAATGATCAAAAAACAAAATATATGTTATTTTCTAAAAAACTTGGCACAGAGATCATTTTTGCCACAAATTTATACACTGTTGGGCAGACCAATAGAACTAGTTTCATCTTATAAAAATTTGGGTTTTATATTAGATCATAACCTGTCTTTTAAATTGCATGTGGAACAATTGATAAAGAAGTTAAAATTGAAGTTGGGATTTTATTTTAGGAGCAGTTTTTACTCCACAGTAAAAAACTTGTCGAAGTTACCTTTTTACCTATTCTAGATTATGGTGATATTTTTTTACAGGTATACTTCAAAGACAACACTGTACTCCCTGGATTCTGTTTATCATTCAGCGTTAAGATTTATAACAGGCGCTAGATATTCAACCCATCGCTGGGAACTTTATGAAATGGTTGGATGGCCTTCACTTTCAGTGCGAAGACATTCGTTGGATATTTTTTGTCTATAAAGCAATAATTGGTCTGCTTCCTTCATATTTGTCTGCTTTCATATCAACAAATAAGTCTCAGTACAATTTACGTTCTAGTAGTTATATTCAGCTGGATGTTCCGATAGTACGGTCTGAATACGGCAAGGCAGCTTTTAGTTACAGTGCTTCATCTGCATGGAATGATCTGCAAAAACATTTGAAATTGGAGCAGTTTATTTCCTTGAGTGCATTTAAGATGATTGTTAAAGCGCTGTATCGTTCTGTTTGTTCTTGTTTTTAATTTGGTTGTGACCCTGATTTGATTCTGTTGGTGGTGGTCGTGTTGTTTCATTGTTGTTTTGTTGCTGCCTTCGTGGCCAGGGCTCACTTGTAAAAGAGATTTTAAATCTCAATGTGAGTAAATAAAGGTTAAATAAAATAAAAAATAAATTTAAAAAATCGATTGACGAGTTGTTGCTTTTCAATCGATTCAAAGGTGTTTTTGTAAATTGAGAGAGACTCGATTCAGTGATTCAAGCTTCTTTAAGAACTACTGTAATGCACTAAAAGTATTCTTAAAAGACTTTCTCTAATGTTTCTCGGACAAAACCTGAATCAGTCACATTACTTCAGTAATGTTTATTGCAGCAACGAATATCTAAAATGAACATGCTGTAAAAAGGTTAAAGTAGTGTGAAGTGCTTTTTAAAAAAAAAAACAGGACCCTATTTCAGATACCATATTTTTAAACAGGACTTTTATTAATATATATCCACTCTCTCACAGTAATTTTATATAGATTTATGTACAAACACAGACATGTACAGATATAGGAACTCAAAGTAAACACTCAAAGCTTAAACATCTAAGTGTATAATAAGAAGGTACGACACAATACAGGTAATACAATAAATCAGTAAAAATGTAGGTAACAGTGGAAACAATGTCCATTTAGTGTAAAGCTAAATTATATCTGTGAGTTTAGTATGTTCAGGATGATGAGGTATAAACCTACACACAGTTGAAGAAAATAATCTGGAAAATCTGTCAGTTTTGTTTTTACAGTAGAAAATAAGTCTTTAAAAGGGGCATTTTGTCCCACTCTCAGTGCAATACGACACCCCCTTACATGGAGTAAGAGGCCTCACGACAAAGTTTTACGGAATGTATAATTCATATGTCAAAACATTTCTAGTCTTTGCATCAGAAACTGTTATTAATCAAAGTACAGCATAAAACCGAGGCCTCTATTAATTCCATGAAGTGACTGTATGTACAAAAATAATGTAGATATAAAATCACTAAACAACATGAAAGCATAAAAATATGTAACTCATATGAAAGTATTTATACTGTTATTCATTAAAATATTTATATATTGTTTGTTTTATTGATTTGTGTGCGCATCCTTTTGTTTTCATTACTATTGTATTTTTAAAACATAGCTGCTCCACTATATACCACAATATTAGACTCACTTTGTCTATAATGCTATTTTCAAAAACTGAAAAACCCCTCAGCCCCCGCCCTCACCAAAGTCTGTGAACACCACTGATCAGCTGTCTGCATTCTCCAACTTTTACATCTTTGCTATAGTGAGATTTAAGCTTGCCAGGATGAGGTGAGGTGTGTATGCAGAGGGTGGGTGATATGATTTAGGTTTTTTTATGGTTTTAGTTGTACAGTTTTACTTTTAGTTGCCAGCCATGAATTCCGTCACACCGAACTGTGTAATAAAGAAATTTCTGACAGTTTTAATTCACTTTCTGAGTCATTTCATCATTTTTAAGGAACACAGCCATTTTAACTGTCTGCAGAGACACTGGAATTTCATCTAAAATATTAATAAAATGTTTCAAAATGTTCAAATAGGACCTCTTTCCACAGCAGCATTACATGTATGAATTTACTGTAAAACTATTATTGGAAATAAAACTAAATATCTAAAATATATTTGGATTTTTGCTTACTTCCTCACTTACTTATGCATAAAATAATATCACCATGGGTGGCTATGTGGACATCAAGATCCAGATCGTGGTAGTTTCAGAAGGATTTTTTCACATTCATATTTACACTCATGAGATTTAACATGGAAACAGCTGTGTTTTCCACGGTGGTCTACTCTGGAGTGTAGCCACATACTGGCCTCTTATATCCTGAGCCTACACATACTGATCACAGGCCTACCCAATCACATGGGAAAAGAATATTTATTAAGAGAATTACTTTAGTAAATGTGTTGGTTTTTATGTAATCACAAAAACAGTGAATTTAAAACAGGCTGTTTTTGCAGCTTAGTTTCTATATATGGACTGTAAGGACTGGGGAGTGAGGGATATGTCTTTTATTTCCATAGGTAGAAGCTTTCTGTTATTTGAACCCAAATAAAATGAATGCACAACTCAGTCAGAGTTTACTGCATGTGCTGTTTTAATGATATTTTAATAAACAAATCCAGTTCCAAAAAAATGGGATTGTATGTGGAATGCCAATAGAAACAGAAAGCAGGAATGAATAAATTCTGTTTGACCTGTATTAAATTAAAAACACCACAAAAACATCACATTTGATGTTCTACTTAATTGTTTTTTTTGTAAATATGCACTCATTTCAAATATGATACCTGCATCTTTTTTTCCAAAATAGAGCATGTTTACTACTGTGTTACATACTTTCCTTTAAACAGCACTTAAACATTCGGAGACTGAAGACACAAAATGATCCAGTTTTAAAAGTGGATTCTTGTCTTTCTTCAGTTACAGATGTATAAATATTGTGAGCTCGAGTCCAGAGAAGCTACTGGACATTTCTGGACGTTGTTGACATGTGGATTCCACTGTGCATCATACAGTCTTAACTTACATTAGCAGATGCAGTGACAAACAGTGTTTATGACAACGATTTGTCAAAGTATTCCTGAGGCCATGTGTTGATATCCATCACAGAAGCATGAGGATTTTTAATGCAGTGTCGTCTGAGAGGTCAAAGGTCACAGGTATTCAGTTGAGGTTTTTGGCAGACGGTTAAGTTGATAAGCTAAAATGCGAAATATCTTGTCTTTGTGCTGTTACTGTTTAAATACAGGTCAAAGTGAATTTACAAATCACTGCTCTCTGTTTTTATTTGTATTTTATTTACTGTCCCAACATTTTTGGAACTGGGTTTGTAAACTGGCCTGTTATCAGTGGATGTTATCAGTGGTGAAATACTGTAGCACGATGTTGCAGATTATTGTGTATCTCTTTCGTGCTCTTCTTCCTCTCTCTGCTCTTCCTGTTGCAGCTCCAGCAGCTCACTGAGGACCTCCAGCATTTCATCATAGATCTGCTGCAACCTACACACAAACACACACAAACACACATTCAGTCATAATGTTCATGTTGGAGCTCCTTAACGTCACACTTCAACATGGCAGGTTGAGATTCATTATAAAGACACATTACATTGTAAAGCTACATGATAACTTAAAACTATTTACTTGTGAAAAGATAAATTAATCAAGACAAGATGGTTTTATGGAGGAGTGTAAAACACAGACCTCAGATCTGAATGGAAAGGCATCTAGAATGAAGGATAACTCAGTAAACAGAGATTTCTCTATTAGCCCTATAATGCCTAAAGCAGAAAGCAGCATTTTCTGTCTCTAATTTACTCTTCTCCTTTAATAACGTCATTTCTCAGTACTGCTTTTAGATGTAACAACAATATCTAACAAAGCTGAAAATTTATAGATGTTTAATTTGTAAGATATGCTACCTTTTTGAAACAAGCAAATGTATTTTATCAGAATTTGTGAGTGTGGTGGGAGCTTACACATCTGGGTGCATTCTATCTATTTCTGTATTGTTTATGGCTCAGTTACACTGTTTTATATCAGCATTATTTTGCACAATAACTGACTACTTTGCCATCTTTTGTTGTAACAAATTAAATCAAATATCACATCAAACTAAAAATGTATTTTATCGTTACACTCTACTACAAATTGAAGAGCAATTAATCGCAGTGTGAGAGTGTGTGTGTGTGTGTGTGTGTGTGTTTGTGTGTGTGTGTGTATGTTGCTCACTTGTCCAGGGTGGCATCCTGGTGTCGCAGCGTGGTCAGATATATCTGTATGAATGTCAAGCTGCTGCTCCTATCCTTCGTTACAACGTGGTCCGAGTCAGAGAGAGACATTCTGAGCTGCTGGATGATTTGGGGGAAATTCTTATCAGTCTTTACGTTGGTATCGGACCATTTCTTCAGTTTAGACACCTAAATGTAAATAATGTCAAACAAAACACTTCAGTAAATACATTTTCAAA
Organism: Colossoma macropomum; assembly: GCF_904425465.1. Lineage (NCBI taxonomy): Eukaryota > Metazoa > Chordata > Actinopteri > Characiformes > Serrasalmidae > Colossoma > Colossoma macropomum. The sequence goes on from NW_023494805.1 coordinate 11,541,503, forward strand.
GCAGTTTTCTCCTCAATTTTATCATGTCTGATTCCACCCGCTAGGTAGTTCTTCCCTTATCAAACAATGTTACCGAGCTGGGAGAGTGAAGGCTAGCACCTGATTTCTTCTGAGACACGTGAAACACCACTGCCTCATTTCAAAGTGCTTTGTCATTAAAAAAGCTTCTTATTCCTTTACAGGTGTTTCCCACTCAGTTTTCTGTAGAGCTCTACTTTCACTCCCCTGACTCAACCTGCACTCACCTGACTCCCAATCAGCTGCTTCATTGTTTTTTTCTCCTTCTTTCTTTTCCGCGCTGCCTCCCGCTCCTGCAGAGACCCCTCCTCACGGGCTTTAGTCATGCGCTGTTTCACATTAGGAAGAAGAAAATATACACATTAACTTCAATTATGGACTGAGGGTTAATGTTAGAATTAGCATTAAATTTACTAGCGACGTTAATTAAAGCAACTGAGTTTAGGCTTAATAAAGGGCAGATTAACGTTCATTTCAATGTTAGGGTTATTTATCATATTTAGGGTCAGGCTTAATGTTAGTGGTAATATCATTCCCCTCTACATGGCAGACTGTGGTTTGATATCTTGCTTGGGCAAACACACCACACTATACCAGTAGGAGTCCTTGGGCAAGACTCCTAAAGCTACATTTGCCTTCCTCTGTAACATCATTCAACTCTAGCTCTGGATAAGAGCATCTGCCAAACACTTAAATGTAAATGTAAAGATAGATTTACCTCAACCTCCATGATGACCAAACCCACGAACATGTTGAAGAAGATGAAGTGGCCTATCAGTATGAAGACGACGGGGAAGAGCCGACTGTAGGTCACTCCTGAACTATCTACTTTCTTCAACAGGTCCACCCAGCCGTCCAGCTAAAATAGAACAACAAAAAACGACATGCAGTCAATTATCATGTTTGCTATTGCGAAAACTTTGTCGCAGGAAACAGAAAGCAGGGATGGAAATTTATAGGGTGATTAGATTGTAAGGAGGAGGGGTTTCATTCTAGAAAATGTGAATGGGGTGAACATTCTAGAACAGAGTGAATGAGGTGAATGGAGAGGTCATTCTAGAACAGTGTAAGGGGGGTGTTGCTGCTGATTGTTGATGTTTGTTTTCATATGTTTGTGTTTATTGAGGATTGTTTATATCAAATGTAAACAGTTGTTTTTACAAGCTTTAGATGTTTATATTTTCTACATATACATTATGTGTGATTGCAGATGCTTGTGTACAACTCACTGTTACTAAGCCAAAGATGGTGAGCAGAGCGGACCCCAAATCCCCCCAGTGCTCGAGGTCCCCTGAAGCCTGCTCTCCGAAATAGAGAACTCCAGCAACAGCAAAGATGAACATGATGAAGAACACCAAACTCATCACATACACAGCTCTCTTCATGGCTTTAGCCAGCATCACAACCAGAGCCTGCAAAATAGCACGAAACAGACGAAAACAGTTATAAAAACAAAATCTTCTCATATGTTCATATTTAAACATCACACGTGAGCTAAATTTTTATTTAAAGGCATCTTTAGAATTTTCTTTCATAGGTTTTCACTTTAGAACAATTCTAAGAACAGGTGCTATTCTTGAATAAACTGGTTCTTAAATATTTTCCTAATCTTGCAGAACCTTCATACTTGTTTTACACAGAAAGAGTTGATACGGTAAACCTGAAACTAATTATTCTAAATATTATCACTGTTAAAAGTACACACTGGATATCAATGGGCTACATGAAAAATGACCTAATAATCTATTTAAGAGAATAACACTTAATTAACACCTTACCTGAAGTGAGGGGAAGAAGGAGATGGTCTTCAGGACCCGGAGGGCGCGGAAAGGCCTGAAGTTCTGCTGGGAGAAGAATGAAATGGCTCCCTCAGCGAACACTGCCACCAGAGACAGCAGCAGCAACGCAGAGCTGAAGACATTAAGGCCACTTCTCCAAAATCCACGTGGCTCAACATAGAACTTCACACAGAACTCCAACACATAGAGGATCAGAAAAACCCCCTCAGCCACCTGCAGGACGGATTAACTACATTAATCACACCTCAGACGAGTCTCTGATGAACTCTCTCTCTCAGTCTGTCTCTCTCTTCCTCTCTCTCTCTCTTTCTCTCTCTCTCTCTCTCTCTTATATGAAATTGTGAAATCAGACTAACTCTAATTTTACAGTGTACTGACCCGAAACAGCCCTGCGTTACTGTAGTCCTCCTCCAGGGCGATGACGACTGCGTTGATGACAATAATTAGCACAAGGAACGCGTTAAATAAAAAGTGCTGACTGATGGACGAAATGAACGAGTGAAAGCGCACATCTCTCCTCCTGCACACAAGCAACAAACACAAAAGAACAACTGTTACTTTTCTTCAACTCAAATATTATTTACACTTGCACCACCATTCATGCAGAAATATAAACGTTTTTCACACTGATGCTGAAATAAATTAGCTGATCATATTAAAGCACTAATTTTAACTTTTCATACTAAAGCAGAAATATAAAGGTTTTCTGATATTGATGAAGAACTTTGTTTTACACTCTGGAGCTGGGGGTCGGGTCCTCCACTGAAAATCTCCTGCCGTTGTCCATGATTCTGTGGTCAAACAACTCTCACACTGAAAACTGCAGCACAAAAGTCCAAAAACACACACACACACACCACAGTATCACCCTTTAGTACACATCGTCATGACAACCAAGGACAGATTCGTTATGACGTCATCGCCACGACACGTTTGGTCATTATCGTCAGCGAAATCGCTTTTACACTTCAGTAATTAACGTTATCGTATCGGTTATCTTACATGACAAAATGGTCTTTAGTTCTGAGTTTGTCTGCCAGATGTTGTCGCATTAACCGCACAGCACAAAGAAGCCATTTTGACTGGGGTGATTAGCTGAGACAGTTTCTCACACAGCAACCCGAACATTTGGCAGGAGACTCACAACAACTCAGCTAAGTTAAAAGAATATGGCTTATTTTCTAGGAAAAGATCATTAAAAGTGGAAAAGTGGAAATATAAAACCTTCTCGGCCTTATTTAGAAATGAACGAAGGCCGTATAAAACACTATTCTGACTTCGAAAAATCCCCGAGCAGCTAAAACTGTGCTTTTACTGCATCTTACCACATTTAAGACGACTAATCTTGTTATTTTTCCATTTTGTCTCTCATTCATAAATGAATAAATCACATTAAAAGTAGAAATCAATAAAAACACTTACCTTTTCGTGAACGACGCTGTTCTCTAAGCTTACTCCTCGTTTTTCCTCCGCCGACAAATATATACGGTCAGAGTGTCTGGTGGTGACGTCATAATGGGGGGCGATGCTAATTTGCATAATACAGTGCGTTATTCTGTAGTCCTCGTTATGCCCATATTAGGAATTCCGGGTCTGAGCCCCATTTCTCTATGGCCAGAATGAACAGGGTTTTCGAAAAATCACCTGTATCGCACCTTGTGTTAAATAAAAATGTTCAGAACCAGATACGTTTTGTCCTGTGTATATTTTCCTCCCGAATACCACTGGATCCTCTGAATTACGAGGTCGTTAAAGAGCTATACCCGTTAATAAAACCTCTGGGAGGGATAATTTGATAGGCTAAAACTCCTTGTTAAAAATACTACCCGTGTTAAAACTACGAGGCTGAATTTAGCTTCTTTTTCGCAGCTTCTGTTTGAATGTTCCCGTTCCACCTTAAATAGTCCGGCAGCTGTGACTAGCTATCACAAACATTAGCAAACAAGACAAAATACTGACCTGTTAGTTCGGTGAAACAGCAAAAATAAGTTAAAATAAAAAAAAAGTATGTCAACCCTCCATGAAGCTGAAGTCAGCTTCTTTTTCTCTGGCTGCTTGTTCGAATTTTCCCGTTCCACCTTAAATGGTGCAGCTGTCACGTTCTGAAAAAGTCGAACAACAAGCTGGCGAATGTCCTGAGAAAATGTCCTCAGAAAAATGTTACCAGCATTAAAATAATAATTAGGGTATTCTGAGAGCGGAAATCAGTTTATCAGGGGGTCAGCAGTGATTTTAAGCTGAGTCAGTACTGGATTAGCCTGAGTGCAGGTACGTTTATACATTTTTTTAAATCAAGCTAAAAGGAAAGATCGATCGTGTTTCAGTGAGCATCAGATGAAGAACAGAGAACTGCAGGGAAATCTGCTGATTTTGTTCTGACTTCTTTTCATCTGCCCTCAGTCTGTAAATGGAAAATGTTAATGTACACTGCCAAAACCCGCTTAAGGAGGCTGCCAGTCAAATGACGTGAATTCAGTGCGCAGTAGCTTTAGCTCACATGTAGCAATATTCATATTTCAACTCTTTAACAACCTCGTAATTCAGAGGATCCAGTGGTTTTCGGGAGAAGAAAGTTCACAGGACAAAACGTATCAGGTTCTGATGGAGCTCAGACCCGGAGTTCCTAATATGGGCCTAAGAGCATGACTACACAATGATGTCACGACTACAGTGGACTGTAGCAGAGCAGGAAGAGCAAATTTATCTTTTACGCTGTTACTCAGATACTTCAGAGAAACGACTGCAGGAACGGTCAAAGCAAAATACCCTTCTGTGCTCACAGTTTCATTTCAAGATATAAAATATGGGGCATCCAAAGAAAAGGCTTTGTTACTTTTTATTAAAACAATAATTGTCTTTTCGGGTAGTAGAAATATTCAGTGTTAGTCACTTCTGATCAGGATCAGACGTTTTCCCCACGTGTTACACTTTTGACATAATTATTTTCATCCACTGTTCATTAATTAATTAATGCAGTCAATTATTTGTGCTTTTGTCAATATGCATGAACAGTAACTGTAGGTCAGAATGCAGAGGTAGAATTTAAAATGCACACTATAGTAACTAAACTACAATAAAGGAACTATAATAAATATGTAGATTTATGTGATTCACAGCTGAAATGATTATAATGTGTTTTAATTTAAAGTGTGCAGTATTTTGAGGAATTTATAATAAATGCTTGTAAACAGCATCACAGATGTTATATTCACAAAGCATTAGATGCAGGTCAATGAGCATTAGCAGTTTAATGTACAAGCATACAGCTTACATGTATAAGAGTAAACAGCTTAAAAGTTCAAGTACAGTGAGCTCCAGTAAAAGTGTAATGTGTATACAGTCCCATGAGGTAGTGGAGCTCAGTGTGAAGCTATGCTGAGTACTGGGAGGATCAGGGTTTAGATCAGGAAGGCTCTGTAGTGTGTGTTCATGTTCAGGTTGGTGTTGCCGATGTGACCATTTTAACAGCTCATGGCCTAAAACTGTTCTTGAATCTGGGGGGCTTTAGGATGTTCTGGTACCTCTTTCTGAAGGACAGAGGCTGGAACAGGGAGTGGCTGGGGCGTGTGGGGTTAGAGAGATGTTGATGGCTTTCATCAGACATGTCTTGTTGTAGATGTCCTGTATGGGTGGGAGGGCAGCTGCTGTGATGTGCTGGACAGTTTTTACCACCCTCTGCCTTACATTCAGCAGCAGTGACGCTGCCATACCAGACCATGATGCAGCTGGTCAGTCGTGCTCTTCACAGTGGAACTGTAGAAGTTGCAGAGCAGCTGTTGTGGCAGCTTGACTCTCCTCAGCCTTCGGAGGAAATGGAGGGATTATTGGGCCTTTTTGACATTGTGTGATGTGTTGAGTGACCAGGTGAGATCCACGGCTATGTGGACACAGAGGAACTTGAAGCTGCTCACGTTTTCCACCATCATCCCTTCGATGCACAGTGGTGCAAACACTCTGCTCCCCCTTCTGAAGTCAACAATCAACTCCTAGGTTTTGCTGATTCAGCTGCACAATGAGTGACTTTAAGTGATTTAACTGGGTTTGATCACAATTTTCACAGCAGTTTGTAACTGATTGCAGACAGACTTTACTGCACTCCATTTAACACACCATAAATCTATAACATGAAAAATACTGAGTCACCACACTGTGATAAATAGAGAAAAGGAAAAAGGAGGAACTACATAAAAAGCACTTGAGAGCAGCAAAGAAATCAGATTTACAGCATTAAGATGGCTGCTGCCCCCTTGTGGTGCCCCTAATCAAATGTTTATTAAGAAGATCTTATGCCTGAAGAGCACTCTTCTTTTTTAAAGCTTTCATTAGGATCAGCAGTGCTGGGCAGCAGTGTGTGAACAAGGTCTGATAATCATATTAAAATAATTATAGTAATCAGGGCTGTAGTCTGGATCAGAGGTCTATTTTGCAGAAATGTGACCCACTTCACGCACTTTTTTTTCTGATTTGGTTCTAAGGGACTTAGTTTGAACTGTTTTGATCATAGTTTACAGAGCTGAAGAAGATTAAGAGGGATTTTTGCTGTGTGTTCCTGTTATTTTTCTGTGGATACTACACCTGCCTGCACCTTTGCCAGCTAGTGACTGTTGGTGCCGTCTCTTGAAGCCCTACTTTAGCCTTATTGCGCTGGTTGGAGTTTCGGCTCATACAAGAAGAGTGGTTTAGCAGTGGCCAGCAGTGACTGAGGTGTTGTTTATCGTCTGGAGAGCTATGAGCTACCAGTTGACGTGAGTTCGCTGGATAAACTGGCAAAATGAGAGCATTGTTGCTAATATGTGCATTTTTCTGCATGTTGGAACTGAGCTGCAGGCCAGGCAGTGCATAGGACATTAATGTTGGTCATTTTACACATTTTTCTTTATATCTTCCATTGAAATGCACTGATATTGTTACTTACCTCGGACTGAACAAACTGCAGTTTTAAAGGAATCAGTGACAATGTTTTCTTATGTCTACCTCCTTATCATTCAGGATCACTTTGTTGCATCTGGTGATTCACGACTGGATTTTAAATTTGAAGGGAATTACGAACATGCTGTTTCATTGAAAAACTTTAAGTAGCGATGTTTAATAATGTTGTTGCTTTTGATGGCTGGCAATGTCAGTCCAAATCCTGGCCCAGACCTAAATTGCCTGTTGACTCCTCTGGAGTTTTCTAATAGGACAGGTCTTGGTTTTGTACATTTGAATGTCCGTAGACAACCAAAGCAGACACCTTGGTTTTGTCTGAGACCTGGCTGAAAAAGTCCAATTCAGATAATGATATTTCAGTCTATGGGTATAATGTATTTTGTGCAGATCAAAAAAGCAAGGGAGGTGGCATAGCAATTTACGTAAAGTCAAAATTTCATGCAGCTGTTATAAAATCACTGTCTATTCCCAAACAATTCAAGTTTTTAGCTGTTCATTTACAATTTGGAAAGGATTGCCATTTGAACCATGTTGGTTGTTATAGACCACCCTTGGCTGGTAAGGAGGCTTTATCTTCACTTTCATCTGTTTTAGCTGATTTGCCTCCTAAAGAGCTCATTTTGATGTGGGATCTAAATTGAGACTGAATGAGACCAGTTTCAAATGAATTCAAAACATTCTGTGATTCAGCAAACTTAACACAAACTGTCAATGCTCCCACACGGCCAAACTTAAAAACCCCAAGTAAATCTACTATTGATCTTATTTTAACTAATGAGCCTCATAAATATACACACATATGAATTTTTCCAGATGATGTCAGTGACCATTGTGCGGTAGTAGCTATCAGAAATTGTGAAGTGCCAGAATCAAAACCTGGGATTATTAGAAAGAGAAGTCTTAAGAATTTTGATACCCAGGGGTTTTTGCATGATGTTTTTGCATGTGACTGGAAAAAAACTATTTTTAATTCCTGATGTGCAAACTGCATGAACTTATTTTCAAAATATGTTTGTCCAGGTTGTGAACAAGCATGCTCCCAATTGGAAATTTCGAGTGAAGGGACGGGACAATCTTTGGTTTTCAGATGAATCATCTGAACTTATCCATGAAAGAAATCTGTCTTGGGAAAAAGGAAGAAAGCAGATTGGTTGGTTTTTCAGTCCTTGAGAACCTTAATATGAGCAAATCTGCAGGGCCTGATGAGCTTGAGCCCTTATTTCTGAAACTTGCTGCAGATATTACTGTTGACCCACTTACTTACATTTTAAATTTGTCATTGGAACAGAATATTGTACCTGAGGCCTGGAAATCTGCTTTAGTTCTGCCATTGTTGAAAGGTGGTGACCCATCTAAATTAGATAATTATCACCCAGTCTCTGTCGGTATTGGCTAAAATTCTGGAATCTCAGGTCGGTGATCAGTTAAAGCAGTTTGTAAACAGTAATAATATTTTGTCTGTCTAGCAGTCTGGTTTTTGGAAAAAAACATAGCACTGTAACATCTACCACTAGAGTACTTAATGACATAATTAATGCTCTTGATAATAGAAAATCATGTGCCGCACTAATCATAGATTCATCAAAAGCTTTTGACACTGTTAACCACGACATCTTATTGTCCCGATTGGTTAGTATTGGGTTGTCTGATAAGGTTATAGGCTGGTTTAGAAATGATTTAAGTAACAGATGTCAGCGTGTACTTTTGGATGTTTTTTTGTCTGAGAAGCTTGCTGTTAGAACTGGGGTGCCACAGGGTTCCATTTTGGGGCCCTTGTTGTTCACAATGTACATTAATGACCTCTGCAATAATGTTTTAAATGCTGATATGCATTTTTATGCAGATGATACTATTATCTATTGTTCTGCTTCATCACCAGCAGAGGCTCTTTCAAATTTACAGGAAGCATTTGTGACTGTTCAGCACAATCTTAGCTCTCTACGACTTGTTCTTAATGATCAAAAAACAAAATATATGTTATTTTCTAAAAAACTTGACACAGAGATCATTTTTGCCACAAATTTATACACTGTTGGGCAGACCAATAGAACTAGTTTCATCTTATAAAAATTTGGGTTTTATATTAGATCATAACCTGTCTTTTAAATTGCATGTGGAACAATTGATAAAGAAGTTAAAATTGAAGTTGGGATTTTATTTTAGGAGCAGTTTTTACTCCACAGTAAAAAACTTGTCGAAGTTACCTTTTTACCTATTCTAGATTATGGTGATATTTTTTTACAGGTATACTTCAAAGACAACACTGTACTCCCTGGATTCTGTTTATCATTCAGCGTTAAGATTTATAACAGGCGCTAGATATTCAACCCATCGCTGGGAACTTTATGAAATGGTTGGATGGCCTTCACTTTCAGTGCGAAGACATTCGTTGGATATTTTTTGTCTATAAAGCAATAATTGGTCTGCTTCCTTCATATTTGTCTGCTTTCATATCAACAAATAAGTCTCAGTACAATTTACGTTCTAGTAGTTATATTCAGCTGGATGTTCCGATAGTACGGTCTGAATACGGCAAGGCAGCTTTTAGTTACAGTGCTTCATCTGCATGGAATGATCTGCAAAAACATTTGAAATTGGAGCAGTTTATTTCCTTGAGTGCATTTAAGATGATTGTTAAAGCGCTGTATCGTTCTGTTTGTTCTTGTTTTTAATTTGGTTGTGACCCTGATTTGATTCTGTTGGTGGTGGTCGTGTTGTTTCATTGTTGTTTTGTTGCTGCCTTCGTGGCCAGGGCTCACTTGTAAAAGAGATTTTAAATCTCAATGTGAGTAAATAAAGGTTAAATAAAATAAAAAATAAATTTAAAAAATCGATTGACGAGTTGTTGCTTTTCAATCGATTCAAAGGTGTTTTTGTAAATTGAGAGAGACTCGATTCAGTGATTCAAGCTTCTTTAAGAACTACTGTAATGCACTAAAAGTATTCTTAAAAGACTTCCTCTAATGTTTCTCGGACAAAACCTGAATTAGTCAAATGACTTCAGTAATGATTATTGCAGCAACGAATATCTAAAATGAACATGCTGTAAAAAGGTTAAAGTAGTGTGAAGTGCTTTTTAAAAAAAAAAACAGGACCCTATTTCAGATACCATATTTTTAAACAGGACTTTTATTAATATATATCCACTCTCTCACAGTAATTTTATATAGATATATGTACATACACAGACATGTACAGATATAGGAACTCAAAGTAAACACTCAAAGCTTAAACATCTAAGTGTATAATAAGAAGGTACGACACAATACAGGTAATACAATACATCAGTAAAAATGTAGGTAACAGTGGAAACAATGTCCATTTAGTGTAAAGCTAAATCATATCTGTGAGTTTAGTATGTTCAGGATGATGAGGTATAAACCTACACACAGTTGAAGAAAATAATCTGGAAAATCTGTCAGTTTTGTTTTTACAGTAGAAAATAAGTCTTTAAAAGGGGCATTTTGTCCCACTCTCAGTGCAATACGACACCCCCTTACATGGAGTAAGAGGCCTCACGACAAAGTTTTACGGAATGTATAATTCATATGTCAAAACATTTCTAGTCTTTGCATCAGAAACTGTTATTAATCAAAGTACAGCATAAAACCGAGGCCTCTATTAATTCCATGAAGTGACTGTATGTACAAAAATAATGTAGATATAAAATCACTAAACAACATGAAAGCATAAAAATATGTAACTCATATGAAAGTATTTATACTGTTATTCATTAAAATATTTATATATTGTTTGTTTTATTGATTTGTGTGCGCATCCTTTTGTTTTCATTACTATTGTATTTTTAAAACATAGCTGCTCCACTATATACCACAATATTAGACTCACTTTGTCTATAATGCTATTTTCAAAAACTGAAAAACCCCTCAGCCCCCGCCCTCACCAAAGTCTGTGAACACCGCTGATCAGCTGTCTGTATTCAAACACTGACAGATCTGCCAACTTTTACATCTTTGCTATAGTGAGATTTAAGCTTGCCAGGATGAGGTGAGGTGTGTATGCAGAGGGTGGGTGATATGATTTAGGTTTTTTTATGGTTTTAGTTGTACAGTTTTACTTTTAGTTGCCAGCCATGAATTCCGTCACACCGAACTGTGTAATAAAGAAATTTCTGACAGTTTTAATTCACTTTCTGAGTCATTTCATCATTTTTAAGGAACACAGCCATTTTAACTGTCTGCAGAGACACTGGAATTTCATCTAAAATATTAATAAAATGTTTCAAAATGTTCAAATAGGACCTCTTTCCACAGCAGCATTACATGTATGAATTTACTGTAAAACTATTATTGGAAATAAAACTAAATATCTAAAATATATTTGGATTTTTGCTTACTTCCTCACTTACTTATGCATAAAATAATATCACCATGGGTGGCTATGTGGACATCAAGATCCAGATCGTGGTAGTTTCAGAAGGATTTTTTCACATTCATATTTACACTCATGAGATTTAACATGGAAACAGCTGTGTTTTCCACGGTGGTCTACTCTGGAGTGTAGCCACATACTGGCCTCTTATATCCTGAGCCTACACATACTGATCACAGGCCTACCCAATCACATGGGAAAAGAATATTTATTAAGAGAATTACTTTAGTATATGTGTTGGTTTTTATGTAATCACAAAAACAGTGAATTCAGGCTGTTTTTGCAGCTTAGTTTCTATATATGGACTGTAAGGACTGGGGAGTGAGGGATATGTCTTTTATTTCAATAGATAGAGGTTTTCTGTTTTTTGAACCCTTTAAAAGCAAATGAATGCACAACTCATTCAGAGTTTATTGCCTGTGCTGTTTAATGATAGTTTAATGAACAAATCCAGGTCCAAAAAAATGGGATTGTATGTGGAATGCCAATAGAAACAGAAAGCAGGAATTAATAAATTCTGTTTGACCTGTATTAAATTAAAAACACCACAAAAACATCACATTTGATGTTCTACTTAATGAGCACTATTGTTTTTTTTGTAAATATACACTCATTTCAAATATGATACCTGCATCTCTTTTTCCAAAATACAGCATGTTTACTACTGTGTTACATCACCTTTCCTTTAAACAGCACTTAAACATTTGGAGACTGAAGACACAAAATGATCCAGTTTTAAAAGTGGATTCTTGTCTTTCTTCAGTTACAGATGTATAAATATTGTGAGCTCGAGTCCAGAGAAGCTACTGGACATTTCTGGACGTTGTTGACATGTGGATTCCACTGTGCATCATACAGTCTTAACTTACATTAGCAGATGCAGTGACAGTGTTTATGACAACGATTTGTCAAAGTATTCCCGAGGCCATGTGTTGATATCCATCACAGAAGCATGAGGATTTTTAATGCAGTGTCGTCTGAGAGGTCAAAGGTCACAGGTATTCAGTTGAGGTTTTTGGCAGACGGTTATGTTGATAAGCTAAAATGCGAAATATCTTGTCTTTGTGCTCTTACTGTTTAAATACAGCTCAAAGTGAATTTACAAATCACTGCTCTCTGTTTTTATTTGTATTTTATTTACTGTCCCAACATTTTTGGAACTGGGTTTGCAGATTAAGTTTGGAACTGGCCTGTTATCAGTGGATGTTATCAGTGGTGAAATACTGTAGCACGATGTTGCAGATTATTGTGTATCTCTTTTGTGCTCTTCTTCCTCTCTCTGCTCTTCCTGTTGCAGCTCCAGCAGCTCACTGAGGACCTCCAGCATTTCATCAAAGATCTGCTGCAACCTACACACAAACACACACAAACACACATTCAGTCATAATGTTCATGTTGGAGCTCCTTAACGTCACACTTCAACATGGCAGGTTGAGATTCATTAAAAAGACACATTACATTGTAAAGCTACATGATAACTTAAAACTATTTACTTGTGAAAAGATAAATTAATCAAGACAAGATGGTTTTATGGAGGAGTGTAAAACACAGACCTCAGATCTGAATGGAAAGGCATCTAGAATGAAGGATAACTCAGTAAACAGAGATTTCTCTATTAGCCCTATAATGCCTAAAGCAGAAAGCAGCATTTTCTGTCTCTAATTTACTCTTCTCCTTTAATAACGTCATTTCTCAGTACTGCTTTTAGATGTAACAACAGCATCTAACAAAGCTGAAAATTTATAGATGTTTAATTTGTAAGATATGCTACCTTTTTGAAACAAGCAAATGTATTTTATCAGAATTTGTGAGTGTGGTGGGAGCTTACACATCTGGGTGCATTCTATCTATTTCTGTATTGTTTATGGCTCAGTTACACTGTTTTATATCAGCATTATTTTGCACAATAACTGGCTACTTTGCCATCTTTGTTGTAACAAATTAAATCAAATATCACATCAAACCTAAAAATGTATTTTTTCATTACACTCTACTACAAACTAAAGAGCAATTTATCGCAGTGTGAGTGAGTGTGTGTGTATGTGTGTGTGTGTGTGTGTGTGTGTGTGTGTGTTGCTCACATGTCCAGGGTGGCGTCCTGGTGTCGCAGCATGGTCAGATATATCTGTAGAAATGTCAACCTGCTGCTCTTATCCTTCGTTACAATGTGGTCCTAGTCGGAGAGAGACATTCTGAGCTGCTGGATGATTTGGGGGAAATTCTTATCAGTCTTTACGTTGGTATCGGACCATTTCTTCAGTTTAGACACCTAAATGTAAATAATGTCAAACAAAACACTTCAGTAAATACATTTTCAAAGCAGTTTTCTCCTCAATTTTATCATGTCTGATTCCACCCGCTAGGTAGTTCTCCCCTTATCAAACAATGTTACCGAGCTGGGAGAGTGAAGGCTAGCACCTGCTTTCTTCTGAGACACGTGAAACACCACTGCCTCATTTCAAAGTGCTTTGTCATTAAAAAAGCTTCTTATTTCTTTACAGGTGTTTCCCACTCAGTTTTGTGTAGAACTCTACTTTCACTCCCCTGACTCAACCTGCACTCACCTGACTCCCAATCAGCTGCTTCATTGTTTTTTTCTCCTTCTTTCTTTTCTGCGCTGCCTCCCGCTCCTGCAGAGACCCCTCCTCACGGGCTTTAGTCATGCGCTGTTTCACATTAGGAAGAAGAAAATATACACATTAACTTCAATTATGGACTGAGGGTTAATGTTAGAATTAGCATTAAATTTACTAGCGACGTTAATTAAAGCAACTGAGTTTAGGCTTAATAAAGGGCAGATTAACGTTCATTTCAATGTTAGGGTTATTTATCATATTTAGGGTCAGGCTTAATGTTAGTGGTAATATCATTCCCCTCTACATGGCAGACTGTGGTTTGATATCTTGCTTGGGCAAACACACCACACTATACCAGTAGGAGTCCTTGGGCAAGACTCCTAAAGCTACATTTGCCTTCCTCTGTAACATCATTCAACTCTAGCTCTGGATAAGAGCATCTGCCAAACACTTAAATGTAAATGTAAAGATAGATTTACCTCAACCTCCATGATGACCAAACCCACGAACATGTTGAAGAAGATGAAGTGGCCTATCAGTATGAAGACGACGGGGAAGAGCCGACTGTAGGTCACTCCTGAACTATCTACTTTCTTCAACAGGTCCACCCAGCCGTCCAGCTAAAATAGAACAACAAAAAACGACATGCAGTCAATTATCATGTTTGCTATTGCGAAAACTTTGTCGCAGGAAACAGAAAGCAGGGATGGAAATTTATAGGGTGATTAGATTGTAAGGAGGAGGGGTTTCATTCTAGAAAATGTGAATGGGGTGAACATTCTAGAACAGAGTGAATGAGTGAATGGAGAGGTCATTCTAGAACAGTGTAAGGGGGGTGTTGCTGCTGATTGTTGATGTTTGTTTTCATATGTTTGTGTTTATTGAGGATTGTTTATATCAAATGTAAACAGTTGTTTTTACAAGCTTTAGATGTTTATATTTTCTACATATACATTATGTGTGATTGCAGATGCTTGTGTACAACTCACTGTTACTAAGCCAAAGATGGTGAGCAGAGCGGACCCCAAATCCCCCCAGTGCTCGAGGTCCCCTGAAGCCTGCTCTCCGAAATAGAGAACTCCAGCAACAGCAAAGATGAACATGATGAAGAACACCAAACTCATCACATACACAGCTCTCTTCATGGCTTTAGCTAGCATCACAACCAGAGCCTGCAAAATAGCACGAAACAGACGAAAACAGTTATAAAAACAAAATCTTCTCATATGTTCATATTTAAACATCACACGTGAGCTAAATTTTTATTTAAAGGCATCTTTAGAATTTTCTTTCATAGGTTTTCACTTAAGAACAATTCTAAGAACAGGTGCTATTCTTGACTAGACTGATTCTTAAATATTTTCCTAATCTTGTAGAAGCTTCACACTTGTTTTACACAGAGTTGATAGGGTAAACCTGAAAGTAATTATTATAATTATTATCACTGTTAAAAGTACATACTGGATATCAATGGGCTACATAACAAATGACTTAATGATCTATTTAAGAAAATAACTATTAACACATGACCTGAAGGGAGGGGAAGAAGGAGATGGTCTTCAGGACCCGGAGGGCGCGGAAAGGTCTGAGGTTCTGCAGTGAGAAGAATGAAATGGCTCCCTCAGCGAACACTGCCACCAGAGACAGCAGCAGCAACGCAGAGCTAAAGATATTAAAGCCACTTCTCCAAAAACCACGGTGCTCCACGTAGACCTTCATACAGAACTCCAACACCTAGAGGAGCAGAAAAAACCCTCAGCCACCTGCAGGACAGAATAACTACAATAATCACACCTCAGACGAGTCTCTGATAAACTCTCTCTCAGTCTGTCTCTCTCCTCCTCTCACTCTCTGTATCTCTTTTTCTCACCCGGAACAGTCCTGAGTTACTGTACTCTTCCTCCAGGGCGATGACAAAAGCGTTGATGATGACAATTATCACAATGAACGCATTAAATAAAGAGTGCTGACTGATGGACGAAATGAACGAGTGAAAGCGCACATCTCTCCTCCTGCACACAAACAACAAACACAAAAGAACAACTGTTACTTTTCTTCAACTCAAATATTATTTACACTTGCACCACCATTCATGCAGAAATAAATTAGCTGATCATATTAAAGCACTAATTTTAACTTTTCATACTAAAGCAGAAATATAAAGGCTTTCTGATATTGATGAAGAACTTTGTTTTACACTCTGGAGCTGGGGGTCGGGTCCTCCACTGAAAATCTCCTGCCGTTGTCCATGATTCTGTGGTCAAACAACTCTCACACTGAAAACTGCAGCACAAAAGTCCAAAAACACACACACACACACCACAGTATCACCCTTTAGTACACATCGTCATGACAACCAAGGACAGATTCGTTATGACGTCATCGCCACGACACGTTTGGTCATTATCGTCAGCGAAATCGCTTTTACACTTCAGTAATTAACGTTATCGTATCGGTTATCTTACATGACAAAATGGTCTTTAGTTCTGAGTTTGTCTGCCAGATGTTGTCGCATTAACTGCACAGCACAAAGAAGCCATTTTGACTGGTGTGATTAGCTGAGACAGTTTCTCACACAGCAACCCGAACATTTGGCAGGAGACTCACAACAACTCAGCTAAGTTAAAAGAATATGGCTTATTTTCTAGGAAAAGATCATTAAAAGTGGAAAAGTGCAAATATAAAACCTTCTCGGCCTTATTTAGAAATGAACGAAGGCCGTATAAAACACTATTCTGACTTCGAAAAATCCCCGAGCAGCTAAAACTGTGCTTTTACTGCATCTTACCACATTTAAGACGACTAATCTTGTTATTTTTCCATTTTGTCTCTCATTCATAAATGAATAAATCACATTAAAAGTAGAAATCAATAAAAACACTTACCTTTTCGTGAACGACGCTGTTCTCTAAGCTTACTTCTCGTTTTTCCTCCGCCGACAAATATATACGGTCAGAGTGTCTGGTGGTGACGTCATAATGGGGGGCGGTGCTAATTTGCATAATGCAGTGCGTTATTCTGTAGTCCTCGTTATCCAGTGGTATTCGAGAGAAGAAGGTTCACAGGACAAAACGTATCGGGTTCTGAACATTTTTATCTAGCACAGGGTGAGACAGATGCGATTTTTCGAAACCCTTATTCATTCTGGCCACAGAGAAATGGAGCTTAGACCCGGAGTTCGTATGGACAGAAGAACATGGCGCCGACTACAAAACGACGACATGACTACAGTGGTCTATGGTTTATCACAGTGAACAGTTAAAGGGGGGTTACAAAGATTTTATTACCAAACGGTGTACACTTTCATCAAATTACAGCACCGGAGCTCAGCTCTGTTAGCCGTTTAGACGAACCTTAGACGCTAGAGATCCGGTTCGCTCCGAGCCCAGTTTACCCCTGAACTGCTGAGCGGTGTCAGTCAGCGCGGCCAGTGATCGTTAAAGGAAAAAATAAATAAATAACCGGTAGTTGGACTTTGACGAGACCAGAATATAAATCTGGCGACACCGATGGCCGAGACAGATACAAGTACAAACACTACCGAGTCTAAGAGAAGTCTGACCCCACATTCACACCGGCAGAGACCCTTCGCCTCTTGTGGCCCAGATCGCTGATCGCTCATCGTCTGTGGGGGTTCTGAACTCCAGCGGACCGTTGGTTGCCATGGTTTCACTGACGCTGGAGCACAAATCAGACGCATTCCCGCTAGAAATAAAAATCATCGTGAAAAATCGCTTGTGTGCTTTTTTATTTAATCCCCGTATCTGTGCAGTCAGTATGTGAGGAAAACGCTATTCGTCTTTGCGATTACTGTCTATTTGCGAGTCCAAAATGAATGGATTGATATGGAGCATTTGATCAAAATCATAGTTTATAAATGCTTAAACATTTTTAATGTAAAAGAATACATTCAGTTCCTGAACACTGAACAGCATAAACCATTTTAACACTGCTGTTATATTTTAAAGAGCTTTTAAACTCGAGTTATAGGAGTTTAAAACGGCGCCTCATGTACGTTCATGACGTCAGTGAGCGCGAACAGCCAATGAGCTACTCCGCTCGCCAATCAATCATCACGCTCTAGCACTAATGCCCGCCTTCTGCTGCCCAGAACCCGTTTGCTGTAGAAAACAAAGAAATATATAGGTAAGATTTCTTTGTTTTTTAAAGATGTAAAGATGTAAAAATACATCCTTCTACTTTCTAAAATTAAAGAAATGTTCTGGGCAAGTGATTAGAAACTATGTTTACTTCTCGTGTTTAGCCGTTGATCTCCATTTACTCCCATTCGTTGACGACTCACTCGCGGGCGCCCTCTGCTGTTTAGCAGTCCTGTTTTTGATATAACGGGGGAAATAGGAAGTGGCCAGGCTCCTCATAAAACCGGCTCTGACTCCGCTCAACTTTGACGCGTCGCCGACCCCGCCTACTTCGCGTCGGCAACCTACGGCCAGGAAACTCGGTTTTACATGTTTGTATCAGTGCCTCAGTTTACTAGCAGTGCATTCTTGTCAACAGTCTGATTAATGGAGCAGTCTGAAAATGTGAATGTGACTGACAAGGTCAGATCAGCGTCATGATTTTTATTGATTATTAGACACGTCTGAGGTTTGGTCAGGTGCTTTTTTGCTATCTTAAAAAGTGTGATTCATTCAGTATTTTGATAAAAACAGATCTGTGAGAATCTGTGGGTAAATAGACATGGCATGTTCCTTTCTGGACTTTCTGGACTTCCTTTTTTGGTTGTATGCAAGTTATGATATCACAAGTTTCTCAAATAAAAATGCTCTGAATCTGAGTGGACATAACCTGAAAATGTAAAGGAGCTCAGGTACACAAAGAGCAGTATAAATATATCAATAAGATAGTGCTTCATAATCTTGGAGAAAATTCACTGAGGACTTCAAGAAAGTGTATAAAAACATTTTATTTGTCAGTGCTGAGATGTTTCATGGCAGAAGGGTCCTTAAGTTCTTTAGATTCTGATTAAGAACAGATACCATTAAGCAGGATCTTTCCACTGATTAGGTTTAGTCACTAAAAGAAGGACATTTTATATAGGTACTCATAAAACAAAATATATATCCAATGTTTGGGGGAGCAAAAACGATCAGAGAGTAGAGAGTGTTGTATTGGGTGACACTCGGGGCAACAGTCTTTCCTTTTGTGTACCCTTCTAATGTGTACCAGAGAATTCACTCCACGTGTAGTGTCTATTTCTCACACAGGACGTAGTTTAAGAGTTTTGGTGCTGGGTGAAATGAAAGCCATATTATTTGCAGGTTCTGATGATCTCATGTCCTCAGAGTTTGCTGATGGGCTCTATATTCCTCCAGGCAGAAATCCATCTCTGCCTGATCGATTGAGTCTCTCCTTTCTCTATTCTGTTAGTAGCTGCTCTCGTGACCAGTCAGAATGTATAAGTTGCTGGTGGCTGAAGGGTTGTCTGTCGGGGTGCTCTGTAGAACAATGTCTCTGCAAAATAGGTTAAATATCGTGTACATCAGTCAGGTAAAAAATGTCAGATAGAGGGAAATAGGAAAAATGACAGATAGAGGGAAATAGGAAGGGGAGACCACAGAAGTATTGCATTACCTGTTTGTGCCTAAAACTTGAAACCTTCTAGTTTCATCTGTGATTTCTTGAGTTATCTGTAAAACATTATTGTGGTTTCAGAGTCTTAGATTAAGACTTACATATTGTCACTAAACAAAGAAAAGCAAGCATCTCCATTTTTCTCCATCATCTGAGCTCAGCAGCTGTTAAAATGTCATGATGAATGGCCCAATAAAAATGATCCAAAACTGCTTGGAATAAAATCTCTTTACATTAACTTGCGGTTAAGGTAAAGAGCGTTTTTGCCCTTTACTGTATCTGTAAAGTTACCATACTTTTTTTTCTTTGGACAGAGAGAATATCTACTCTGTAAATCAGACACAGACACTTATCTCTTAGCTCATTAAGATCTCGAACAATTGTGATGTTGAGGACAATAATTTAAAATAACAACGTAATGTCCCATTCCCACCGCGACCCAGAAGGATAAGCGGTTTAGATGATGGATGGATGGATGGATGTCCCATTCCTTGTCATGCTTAACACTAGTAGATACATTTCGATATACAGTGCTGTGCAAGAGTAAGTGACCTCTCTTTATTTATTTAAGTTCCCCTTAAAAATGGCCTCAACACCTAAATATAATACATTTTTTAGCATCCAGTGTGCACACAGCCTTTAGTACAGCTTCCACTCTTTTTGGGAGACTTGATTTTAGTGTTTCTTAGAAATTTGCAGGGTTTTTTTTCCACACCTCTAAAGTTCAGTTTTAGAAGTTGGTTGCATTTTCTGCTTCTTGTGATACAAGTAATCACACTCGTGAATTAGACTCCTACTCCGCATCTCAGATATCCAGATGCAAATTTTCTTCTTTTTTGTCTATCAGAGCGTTGTGTTGTCTTCTCACAGTGAAAAGATCGACAGAAACACCTTCGGATTTTTTCAGATCTGAAGTAAGAGTGGAGTTTGATTTTCTCTCTCAAAGATGAAAAAGCTTTAAGTGCTGTTTATCTGATGGTGACAGTTTTGGTGGTCTATCAGGTCTTGCAGTGCAGTTAGGAGTCTCATTTTCTCTATAGTCCAGTCCAGGAAACTCTTGTTTTTCACCTATTTTTCTTTGACTTTCTACTTCATTATACAAGTGGATTATCTTAGATCTAATCACCTCAGAAGTATTCCCTAATAAATGATTAACTTGTACTTAATGGCTGTTTTGACTGGAAATAAACTAGTTTATTGGAAATAAACTAGTTTAAGAAACTAAACTAGTTTACTGTGTAAAAGTCATCTGTGAAAATGAGATGTAAAGCTACTTATCTGGGCATTAAGTAATGTTCATGGCTACTTAAGATTTCTGCACAGCTCTACATATAAAATAGAAAAAACACATCAGAGAAAAGCTGGAAAATATCGCACTTCAACCACCTTCTAATTTATTATTAATACAAAAGTCAGAGGTACTTAGAAACTGAAATACCTCACAGTCGTGCAGGCTACGTCCTTTAAGTCCATGTTTCCAGAAAGCTAAAACGCTGTCCTGTAAACAAACTGTAAAGAAACAGGAAAAGATAGAAACACGTCTGAGACGATATGAAGTAACTTGCTTCATGTGCTATTATAGTATAGTAACTGAATTTTTTTTCATTAGAAATGAATTTAGAAACTTTCTTACCTAATGTCTCTATAGGGAAGTCAAAGTCTAGTTCTGAAGCTAACTCCTTGCTAGGGACACCCTGAAGATTCACGATCTTCACTGTTTCTGTAATGATAGATGTAACAGTACATAAGACATGGTACAATTTATTGTGAACGCGTAACTCAATATACTGAAAAAAGCACTTAATCACATTTACTTGATTCACCATTTCCACATGAATAAAACTATATTGCATCAACACAATTTTGTCTTTAGCTTACTTTTGGCAGTAACGGTGTAAAACACATTAGTGTATATGTGATGTACACATTTGAATCAAGTAAATTCAACACTTTTTTCCCAGTAGGCCGTACAGCATACTCACTTTCTAGTGCAATCAGAACTGTATCTCTGTCCAGCTGTGTTACCTGCACTGCTCTTACACATTCACTGTCTACACACACAGACACACACACAAATCGTTCAAGTGAAGAAAGCAAAGCTGTCATGGTTTTATTTCTGGTTGTGTGTGCCGTCAGTATAATTTACACCCACCTGGCTGGGAATTGGGTGTGCCGTTCAGTTGTATGATGTCAAACTTTAGCTGCTGCTCAGTCTGAGGTTCATCATTTTGTGGCCTGCATTCCCTCACTCCTACACAGAGCTGAGGAAGCTCATCTGTCACCAAAACCAGCAGCTCAAAGATGACCAGAGGGTCAGGCAGGACCGCAGCTATGTGCTACATGAACGGGATTGAGCACCATAAACAAAACAATGGATGTAACATGACACAATATTTGATTCTTTAAAGCCAAGGCAAAAAAACTGCTGTGTAATCTGTTCTTCTCCATAAATCACATTTTCTCTGTACTGTTGTTGTGTTTAATTTGATATGTAAATACCAACAAGGTCAAAAAAGCACACATAAATCTTCAGTTCCACATGCTGCTACATGTTACTGCCCAGCGTGGACAGGCATGTGTTCCACATACCTTTGGGGGATTTTACTAAGTGAAATGTGACAATGCCAAATGTACTGAGTGTATATTAGGTAGAACAGGTTTAAAACAACAACATTAATGCTCTGTGTGCATCAGGGTGAGTTTAAGTAGAGCTACTTTTGGACTCACCTTAAGGTGCATAAATTTCTGCAGGGGTTCGTACCACAGCAGTAAAACGAGCCCAGAGGGAACAGCCGCACACAGGAACGTGCTGTCAGTGTACGGGTTGCGAGCTGGAGGGAAAAGAACATAAGATGCTGTAGCGAAAAGCTTGTTAGTCAATTACAGTCCATCTGAGAGGGATGACAAAGACAGCACATCCACATGCATCAGTAAAACTCCAACTCCAAAACTCCAACTTACCAACACTGCACTTTCGACAACCTTTAGTGTCTGGGATCTTTAGTGACACAGCAAACTTCCTGTTAAAATAAAAAAGTTTAATTTGTCGTAGCACTTCGGAATGTTCTGACTTAACCTCTTAAACTGTAAGGGCTTGTATGTGGGTCCACATTTCAATTCCTCATATAATTAAATAACTAATGTAGTTTCATAGTCATCGCTGAATAATTCATAGTCTTTACAGAATAAATAATTCATCAGTTACCAGATAATTAATAGTAGTTCCTGAATAACAAGTCTTAAGATCAATAAGTGAATAATATGACCAAAAACACTAGGGGTGGAAAATTAATCAATTCGTAGATGTCTCGCAATTCTCTCTTGAAAGACTCTGAAAAACGTCATTATTGGCTTTTTACATTGCACTGAAAACCTCATTAAAGTGCTAACAAAGGTTAGCAATAGTGGTGTTATTTGGATAAAACACCTTTATCTGACACAAGGTACAAAAAGATCAAATAAAGGAGTTTGTAGTTTTTTACATGGTGAAATATGGCCTGTAGAGTTTGCAAGTGTGTTGGCTACATTCAAATTCAACTAAGTGAACACTACTTTTAATGACAAATAAAAATCAAGATGCATAAGAATCGTTTTATAATCACATCTTGGCACCCTTGTTTGAAATTGAATCAAATCATGAGGTGCCTACCCTACTCCTAAAAAACACACTTATAACTAATATAAGACATTAGGCAGCTGCTTTAGCAGTTGTGCATTTTGATCCAACAGGTTTGTTGAATATTCCTTTAAAGTAACTGGCTTGCTATTGGTAAAGGGTTTATCGTGACCTGTGGATGATCCTCTCAGTGAAGCGGTTGGTGCTGAGGGATAAGTGACCCTGTTTCCTTTGCAAATGTCCACGCTGCTCGAACAGGGCTGCTAGGTTGTGAGAGCAAAGCTGAGATGACTTTCCTATAAAAAAAAGATAACAAGCAGTGAAAAACGTGCTTTAAATTATATTGAACACTGTCTGCATTACTTTCAATGTCAGTGAACTGGAATCAATGAAAAAGACTGACACACCAGAGACAGACATGAGGACATTGTTCATCACATACAGCCAGGTACACCTCTGTGGAAGCAACTGAAAAGAGGAGAAAGGTTCATTATAAAGACCACTGGGTTAGTTCCAATGGCACAGTACACTGCTTTATATTAGAACAATTTAGAAATTATATGCTATACACACACACACACACACTTTCTAAGCTGCTTATTCTTCTGGGTTGCAGGGGGAGCTGGAGCCTATCCCAGCGGTCAATGGGTAATATTATTACACTATTTTTAGTCATACACAAACACAATATAGTTTTAAAAGGTAGAAGAACCTTTTCCAAAGTGTCCTCGTGAAGCTCATTCAAATTGAGTGTGTAGACCCCCTCCTCGGCCCCCAAAATCAGGTACTGATCTATCAGAACAGAACATGCATATATGATACAGTACTAATTGTCTTACAAATAAAAATGTCAAACAGGGTTCTTTGGACTAGCACAGAAGAACCACTTTTGGTTCCTTAAAGAACCGTTCAGAGGATAGTTTTTTAAGGAACCATTTCTGTATGCTGTTTTGATCAATTTTATTTTTTTTTTATTTGTTTCCTGCTAATCAAGCAGCATTTTATCACAACATTACAGAACTGCAGGAAATAAAAAAAAAAACAAAACAAAACAAAAAAAAAAACAACCCCTTTACCACCCCATCCCTCCCCGTCCCACTGGTCCATCCATCCCTATTTCCTGTACACACTTTATACTATTTACTAAGTAAGATTTAGTGCAAAGGATGACATCTCAAAAGTAAAATAAAAAGAGAGAAAAAAGAATGTTAGCTTACAAGATGTACCTCATAGCCTTTGTTCCAATGTTTTTGTCACATCACAACAAATCTGTTTCCATGTCTCAAGAGTAGATGTTTTAACTTTATTAATCCTAGCTGTGGCTAATTCTAACATAACTATGTCATGCAGTTGAAATAGCCAATGATTTTTGTATGCTGTGTGAAGAACCTTTTAAAACTCTAGAAAACCTCCACATAGTGAAAAGTTTCCATGCCAGCCAAAGTTTTATTCCTAGAACCATAAATTCAAGACAAGAACCATTTAGGTCACTTTATTTTCAAGAGTCTCAATGGTTTTGTTGATGGAGATGTATGGAACCATATCCATCACATTAACAGTACAAACAGACATGTTTACAGTTCAAAGTCAGTGAATCCTCACCTCTAGTCTTTGGAAAAACCCATGTCACAGCAGAATGGATTTTTAGTGGGCAGCCATTGAAGACTTTGGAGAAACAGGCCCCCATCTGTGCAGCAGGATATACATTAAGATTTTTCTTAGAGATTAGTGTGTGAAAGTACTGCAATAAGGCTTTTAAAAATGACTGGTTTGGCACAGAGAGTATACAGATTGTGTCCATAAAGCAGACTGAGTGTAATCTAGGTACTACTAGGTCTTACAAACATATGATAGCACAGATGCATAAGATAACAATAAAATATACTATAAAATTATATACTATAATGTGTGGAGGCACTGTGAGTTACTGCTGTAATACAGATCAGTGTCTTATTAGCACTCTGGCTTCTACTGTTGAACCTCCATTTGCAGTGTATTAGTCATTCGAAAAATGATCAGGAATAATTTTTCGGATTTAACACATTTAAGGACCTATGGGAAGACTGGGGATGGTTGTAACGTTGGGTAAGTTGCAAGGCCAGAACTTTTGTTAGAGTGAACAGTGTTTCAAGTAAACTGTGATGTGTTGCATGCATGCTAATCACAGACAAACTATTTAGAACAAACAGAAATATAATATAGGACAGAGGGACAAAAAGTTAAGAGAAAAGTTAGAGAGAAAAGGTCCAGGCCAGCAGAGCCAGAGGATTCAGAGACTTCTGAAGATGAAGATTTTTGCATTATATGGATGGGACTCTCAGAAAACTCACCGCTCAAACAAGTGCGGGTCAGGCATTACACTATTGTAAATTAGTGCCCCCAACCTTCTGTTTACTGTTACAGCTTACTCCAGCTAGAATTACAATGTACCCTGACATTGGGGTAGATTGTAACAATGGCAGTTCTTGAATTTAACATCATGAAGTCTGTGATACTATAATACATGATTAAATTATAACATAATTATAAAATAATTTGTAGTAGACAAATGTATGTAATTAAGTTAAAGTTTTGACAGATTTAGCACCAAGACTCATTGAGTTAAATGTGCTATGACAAAATATAGTACAGTTATTCCTGGTCCAACCTACAACAAAATCACCAGTGTTAATATGAACAGTGATAAACTGTGTAGTTGCTATGGTCCCCAGTGTACATTGTGTTAAGTTCCTCCTAGAGATCTACAACTTCGTTTTCAAAAAATCTTTATGAAATGAAAAATGCAGCAAAGGAAATCCTATATCAAGCAAGAATGGGAAAATGTTTCACTTTTAAAATTACAGCAATTGGTCTCCTCAATTCCAAACACTTACAAAGGGTTGTTAAAAGAATAGTTGATGCAACATACTGGTAAACATGCCCCAACTTCTTTGAAAAATGGCCATATATTTTTCAAAACAATAATATCTCTCAGTTTCAACATTTGATATGTTAGCTTTGTATTATTTTACATATAATTACATATAGGGTTTGAATGATTTGCACATCATTGCATTTTATTTTTATTCACATTTTGCACAGCGTCACAACCCTTTGGAAACAAGATTGAAAAACAAAAAGTGAAATCATTCAAAAAAACTCATGCAATTAGACGAGGAACACTTACATGGACGTGGGGAGTAGGAGGGAGTCCATGAGAATCAGCTCTCTACAGATTAAAGGTTAAACACACAACAAAACAATTTATGTGGAACATCTGGTAGTCACACTTGTCAGTAATATTTTAGTAAAAAGAAAAAAAAAGAAGAAATGCTGAAATGATCCCTTATCCTAAATTACAGCAGAGGATGGGTTGCAGTTTCTTTCAATATCCTTGTCCAATTTTTAAATTGAAAGAAAAGCCAGATAAACCTCAGTAAATACTGAACTGAGATTTTAAATATACAGTGCATACAACGTTTTGGTCACAGGAATGTGAAGTTGCAGTGCAACTAAGATTTTAAGTTGAACAGGTTTCTATGAGAAAAGAGGACTGATTTATAGTCAGGCCATCTATATGACAGTTATATACAGTGCAGTGTATAAGTATTTGGATGCTGATACACCTTTTTTGTCATTTTGACTGCAGCACATTAAATCTGAAATTAAACACTAGCTGTGAACCCAATGTGGTTATAAAAGTGCACAATAAATGCTAAAGCGTGCAGAAGCATCTTAACTTCTCAGTTCCAAGTAAACACCTCAAATCCCATTGGACGGCATTTCACCTGGCAGTGACAATAATGCCAAATAGTAATTGTTACCTGTTCTGAATCCCATTACTGAAGACAAGACTGAGGGTGAAATGTGATGATTAATGTAATTCCTACATAGTTCAAAAGATGGTGATTCTTTAGCCTCACAGTCATTGTTTAATTTCACCTCCAGTGTGCTGGAATATAAAGCCAAAACTGTGTTACATTCATAATGGAGTATTAATTTTCCCAAAGATTTGGAATTTTTACCTTTTAATATTCACCAATCCTCATTTTAAAAACAGCTGAAAGCATTTTTATTTAGTTTAGCATTTATTCTGTCCATATAATCTACGTATTTTATTGTTTTAGTTTTTATTTCCTCCTTTTTTCATTCTATTTTAATGTTTTTTTCTTTTTTTACTTTTATTACACAGACATTTCCTTTAATGTTATGCTATAACAATACTGTTCACTGCTTTACTTACACTGTTTTACTGTAATTGATCTGAAAAACACATTATTGGAATATAGTGTGCTAAATGTTATGTATGAAAGGTTCTGTATAAATACAACCATTACAAACACAGACTGCACTGCAAAAGTGTAGAGGCTTAAATTTCCCATTTAAAACTGCTCAGTGGTTAAGTGTACTAGTATGAGTGTCTACAAGCATGTCAGAAGCTCAAAGACAAACACTGTATGTCTGACCGAATCCTCTGCTTTCCTCCTCATGGTGCTCCACTCTGGAGAGAGAGCTGTGTCCTTGCTTGTAGATCTGGTAAGAGTTTTCTGTTCATCCTGTGTATCGTCTCCCTCTGGAACACAAGGGTCACTGCACCAGTGCCGCACGTCCTGACTGGCCGAGCACCTTATCAGCACTGCGAAAAAATTCCATTAATAGCGACTGAAGGAAAAATCCTCCCATACACATTAAACAATGCCTTTGTACTTGTAGTGTACAGTCATATGCAGAACACACCCCCACCCCACTTAAATTTCATGTCTATTTATTAAGATTTTGGAAAAATATAAAACATAAAAGATAAGATGTTTATATTAAGATATTGGAAAAATATAAAAAACATACACTGCCATAACTTTCGAACAGACCACATTTTATGTTCTGTTTCTTATTTCCAATTTGTTAAAGTCTTGGTCTTCTAAATACAGTATGTTGAAAGTTGCGTTGCGCATATTCTTATTTAAACCCTTACATTGCTGCACATCACCCCAGTCCTCACACTGGTTGCAAGACAGAGAATTGATTTAATTTTATTTTTCCTGGGGCTGTATTCCCAAAACATTCCAACTCCTATCCCAAATCCAATTTTAGCTGTTTACTAATGCCATTTAGGACAGTAACTATTACAGATAACACATTTATTTTGCCAAAGGCAGTGAAAACTAAGGCATCACTGAGGAGGGAGGACATGTTGTTAAGATGTAAACAAAATCATTCGCAGTGGTTTGATGTGAGTCAGAATTGTTCACTGTGGTGGTGACAGGAACCAGACATCTAAAGTGTTTAATGCCTCTAAAGGCAATTTCACAAAAAGCTATTACATGAAATATTTACAAATAAATTGCCTGCTACCTGAGACATGGTTTTATGATTGTTTTGAGGTAAAGGTTTGGCATAAAATCAATTTATTAAAGCTTTCAGACTTTTTTCTTAATAATCACTATTTTATCATTTTCAACATCACATTTAAAAACTCAGAAGACACGTATGGTTAGTTAATGTCACACGTATAGTTATTTAAAATCAAAAACTGGTCATTTTGGAAAGTAAACAAAATGGTTATATATATATGCTGTAGACAGTTTGACCTAAATCAAATCATCATCACCACCACTGTAAAAACATCTGAATCAGTCAAATATGAATCAGTCAAACCACTCTAAATACTGCATAAAATATATGCAGAAAATTGATCTGAGAAATTTGCCATTAAGACTCAATATAGGAAGTTTCTGTAAATCAGTTCTGTTTGCCCTAGCTAAAGTACACTTGCAGGATTTCCTAATTCCTTAGACACATGCTACTTTCACTTAGATCTGCATCTTGAAATCTGTTTATAGTTTTGTATATATGGCTAAGCATACGATTGTTTTATGGATTATTATGAAATGAGCCACCTTAGAAATTCTGAAATGCTCTACTTGTAATGAAACACGTTTTTAGATGTGCTTTTATTAATTAAAGCCACACTATGTAAGATTTTTTTGTTAAAATTGAAAGAAGCAGCATTAGGACCACGTCATATGTCTTTCTATAGTAACATCACATGCACATCCTCAAAAGGAGGCTCCGGCTTGATGATTAGGTTTCAAATGCAAAATCAACATTATACTGATAAAGGTATGTTGACAATAACAGATAATTCACTTACACTTACTTATATTCACTTACCTCGGAAGATGCATCTTTCAAAGATCTCTTTGAATACTCTTTCAACACGCTCACAATCACGTTGCATGCAATTACACATTTCCACCAGAGAGGTCTCCAAATCTTAGTGCAGCTTTAACTATAGCACATCTATTAGCTTCTTTTATTTCTTGACATTACGGTCACACAAAAACCTTGTATCTCCATTTTTGTTGTTCTTTTTACTTTTTTGCATACTTTGAAAACTCCATTTACCCTTTGCATTGTGTTTAAATTTCATGTTGACTGGACCAACATGGTCCAGATTTTACTAAGAAGATTACCGGTTACATTAACTTCTATCACAAGTTAAGAATTTCTGTTCCTTGTACTGTAGAATTACCATTTTGGAGATATGAGGTTTTGTTCTGACAGTGAAAATAATCTCAAAATAATCTTGTAATAATCGTGCTAATGGCCTTGAGACAGTCATACAAGTGTACTATACAAATAAAATGTATAATTATTACTATTGATACCTGAGCTGGGCCGTGAGCCTGGCGCAGGATCAGGATGCAGGGTTGCGCTGGGTCTCAGAGTCAGGTCTTTGTCCTCCTGAGCTGTGCTGAAAGCACTCATAGGAGGAAGTGATGCAGTGGCCGAGGCAGGTGGAGTGCTGAATATTCCACTTTTCCTCTTCCCCCACTATGTGACATCAGAAAAACTAACATATCCGTATAAAAATAACATGCATTCTGGCACTGTTTTTAATATTATTGTGTTTTTTAATCCATACCTCAAAGGAAGACAGTTTTTTTATTGTCAGGCTCCTGAAAATGAATGAAGGTGAGTGTTTAGTATCAGTCAGTGACAAATATAGTACAAGAGTCTCGTTAATTCAGTACAACAGTATTAAAAACACAGTTCTTTCTAGTAGCTTGCAATCCTTGCAGTAACGCTGCACTAAAAAAAGTGATGCACTGAATTTAGTCGTACACAAAAGTTGGGTCAAATGACATGTTTTGTTGATTTTATGAGTGAAAATAAGTTAACAACTCCTCTACAGAGAAGACACTTCTGCACATTTTAGGACACTATTACTTCTTATTTGCTGAACTTAACATATTGGAAAACATAAAACATAAAATGTGGCTGTTGCAAAAGTTATGGCACTTGTATATTTTATATTTTTTTTATAATTGCACACTAAAAAATAGAGGATGTGTAACTTATTTTCACCTAGAAAATCAATAAAACATGTAACTTGACTGGGAGTGTTCAAACTTTTGCATATGACCATATATATCATTTCGATACATATAAAACATATTACATCATCCCAATACTGTCTCTAAGTATACTTGCATTTGGCCATAACAGTGTTATTGTTCCATATTTATACACATGAAAAATAATGTTTAATCATTTAATCACAAAAAATAACTTTTAATCATTTAAATCAAGTAAGTTTAATGCATTCCATTTAGTGTGCAAGTAGGTTAGCATCAAAAAATGACTGCTTCAGAATTTTGGTAAGAAAGAAATCAATCCTAGCACAAAAGCTCTCATTTTCAGAGCTGCACTAGGTTTAACATGCAGAAGATGGCATCCTTGAGCTACCTCTGCTGCAGCTCCTCTTCCACACATTCCAGAAGACTCCTGCAACACCACCAACCAGGCAACATGGCAATTATGATAAACGATATTTACATGTATTGTAGTAATACTCACGCTGGACTTTGGAATCTCTAATGTAATGTGAAATGCTCAGGTTAGCCTGCATCTAACTGACAGCACAATTTGTAATCATTCAGTTCATATGTAACTGATCTGTTTTTTTCTTTTGAGATAAGGTTTTGGTCTAAAATGTATTTTTTTGTAATACATGCAGAGACATCACAACACCTGGAGCCTATCATGGTAATTTTCCCTACAATGCACCATTTTACATCAAACCACTCTTAATTGTTTTTGTACATTTCGATGACTGAATAATTCTGAAATTGTGACTAACCGACATATGGAAGGCAAAAGCTAGTCCTCAGTTAGTTCTCAGAACATCATACATATTACCCTTAAGGTCAGTTTGCACCACTGTATAAACTGTAAACTGAGTATTTTATTAAATGAAAACTTACGGAGACTCAGCTTCATCCCCTGAAAGGCTCCAGTCATCACATGAACCCTGAGAGGAATGCAATCAGGTTATCATCATAATAATCAAACCAAATGAACTGAAGGAAACATATTACCACTCACTACAGCCTCACCAACCGCCTACATCATTACTGTCTGAATGTCAATAAACTAATAATATTATCCAATATTTGCAAATTTCCTATAATTTGGACCAGTACTGTATATGTTAAGTCAGTTAGTTCCAGTGAAGAAGTACAAACTCACCAGATCTGGATAGGGATCTGTCTCTTTCCTCCGCAGAGGAGCAAACTTTACCTGGTCAACTACGAAAGAGAAGAATGACCAGGAATAGATTACATTTCAGTTAGACATATCACATTAGAGCTATTTATATTAACTTGTGTTTAACCCTTTAATTATGAGGCAAAAAAAGAAATGTCTGCATTTAAGTGTAATCTTCTCCTTTAATAATGTGATTTCTCAATGTTTATATTCATATGTAAAGAACATGATCAAACCATACTGAAAATTCATAGATCTTTATTTTGTTAGATTTACAAACTATTTTGAACAAGGAAACATAAATAGCACTACATTTCAGCCTCTTTTTATTTTTACTCTATTTAAAAAAGAGATAAATAATACATTTATTTTCATTTATTTAATTTCCAATTTAAATGGTCATTAAGAATGTTATCTATTCTTCCGCATCAGGAAAAAAGGTAGAAAACATATTTAACAGTAAATTACACAGAAGCCTCATCACTTAATATCAAACTTCTCAGTCCTTTGCCTTCGGTTCCTTTTAGGAAACTTGCTTTTACTTTTTCAAAGACATTTGCAAGAATATTTTCCACACCTCCAAAGTTCAGATGAGGGATGCATTTCTCACAGTGGAAGGATGGACAAAAACACACCTGTGGATTTTTTTATAACTGAAGCAAGAGTGGAGCTTGATTTTCTCCTCTATCTCTTGGATGAAAGCTTTAAGTGCTGTTTAATTAATGGTGACAGGTTTGGTGCTCTACCAGGCCATGTACAGTTTTTAGATGTCCCATTTTCTTTTTATCTTTTAAGAGTTTTGGAAACTACTGTTTTTTCACTTATTTTCATTTGACTTTCCTCTTCGTTATGGGAGTGGATTATCTTGTATCTAATCTTGAAAATATTCCCTGAAAAATAAATAATGTGTACTTAATGGCCATTTGACTGGAAATTAAACAAATAATGGGTGGTCTCTGACTTATACACAGTACTATATACAGTGAAAGACAATACAGTAGCACAGAAAGCTCAAATTCTACCTGGTAATATATACGTTTATACGTTTTGAACAATTTGGTTATGACATTGAATGCACTGTAGCAGGTTTGTGCTTCCATCTCAGCTCATTGTGTTTGTAGTTAGCCTGGCTGACTGTGTGAATGCTGTAATCTTACTGACAGAACATGTGACTTAGTGTCTTAGTGACCTAACCAGTCACCCACCCACACACTGTTCAGTCTTAGAAGTGATCAGTGGTTTCATTTTACATGGCTCACTGCACGTGTGGTCATGTGTGTATGTATGTGTTTGGGTGGGAGGGGAGGAGGGTGAGGATGGGGGGTGGGTCAGTAACAGAGCACATGCCATTGGCGTGTGTTAAACAGTGCCAGCTCTATGGGTTCTGTGCCTGTTGACATCACCACTGCCTTTTTCAATGGCTGCCTTGTCATGAAAGCCTCCTCCTCTGCTCCAGATCCATACATTATATGTGTGTGGTGTTGACTTCAACCCAACACTGCCTGTTGCTTAGCTAATCATACATATAAGGAGTACAATACAGTACATTTAGTCCAGTAAGGATGTCACAATCCCTTGAAAGTCAATTACTCAATAAAAAAATTATTTATTTTTTTTAAGAATAAGCAGTGATTAGCTGGCAGTGTGCATGACGATACTGCAAATTTACACAGTGTTATAACAAAGTGTTAAGATTACAGTGTAATTTTACATTGTAATCTTAACACTATGTATGATTTGGAGCCCTCTCTGACAGAAATATGTAATTGTACGCAACATGCGGAAGAACATTTTGTAATGTCGACTGTGCTTTAAACCCCCACAAGTAGATGAATCTGATTTTTGCGAGTGCATTGAAAGAGTGTATAGTAGAGAACTCAGTCAAAACTTGGTGAAGGACGTGTTTTCTTAGGATTCTGTCAGTGCTTGTGTTAGCTGGTCAGCTTTCACACAGACAGCGTGCACAGAGTGGCACTTAAGCGCACTGTATTTAGAGAACCACACATCGAAATAAAGCGAAATAAGCCATAAGTCTCCTAACAGACCACAAATCTGGCAACCCTGCGTGACGGGGAAAGAACTGCGAGTGAAACACGTGCATGCAACAAATGGTACAGTTTTTCTGGTTGCTGCAGCAAGCTTTCATGCTTAAAATTCCTACTGTTAAATGCAGTTTCACTATAGTAGCTGTTTTCAGATTGTTCTGTGCACTTTCACTGTCTACGCTTTTTTCCAACTTTGCAATGCTATTGGGGAGGATGAAAGCGGAAACAACCCAATGCTCCCCACAGTCGGCGCCTATGCTGGGAAGTCAGCTCACTATTTTCTTATCCGACACAAAAACCTGCCACTTTAATTTCACTTGGCTGTTTTTGAAACATAAAACGTTATCAAATTTTAATAAAATCTGTTCATTAACTCTTATGGAAACTCAAATATCAAAATGAGCTGGAATGCATATCCCTAATGATAACATTTAAAAATATGTGTATAAAGCTATCATCAGGAAGAGGGCACAAAAACATAAAAAAAACTTGCTTTAGAGGCCTGAAATAATAGGGTAAATTATTTCGAAAGAGTAAAGACAGAGTGAACACACAGCAGAGTGTATGAATGAGACAGAAAATGGGACAATGTTAAGCTAACTCTGCTCTCTTTCTCTAATAGCAGGCAACATGTGTAGACAGGCAGGAATTGTGCTTTATTCATGAGAGAGTTGTTATTGTGTGTCCATTCTGCTTTGAGAAAGAAAGAAGGATTGAGAAGATGGTGTGTATGAGTCTGTGTGTGTTTTTTTTTATTTGCATGTGTGCAGCTACACAGCTTATTTTAATTGCAAATGGACTGAATGACATTCCTCATACTCACACTGTTCCTCAGATAGACTCCTCTCCACGGGTAAACACTTTCCCTTAGATCGAATCTTATCTGGAGTAGCATCGGTTGCCTGTGAACGCACACCCACCCACAAGAGTTTCAGATTTAGCTAGTGTAGAAACATTTATATAGCGTTATCTCTCACTGCTTTTCTAAGTTTTTTTTTCGTTTTTACATTGACTTGTTGACAAATAAATGGTTGAATTTAAAGCAGTCTACAGGAAAAAAAGACCTAACTCACATCCTGGTCATTGTCCTCGATAGTGGGTGCTTGATGGAGATCTGGGTTGTTGGCCATGTCCAGAAGCTCAATGACCAGGTTTCTGGTCAGTAACTGTGTCACAAAGGGATGCTAAAGAGAAAAAGAGAAAGGCAAGGGGGGCATTTCACCAAATATGTGGACAAACATATTCAGCAAATGTCTTGTACAATATCAACTTTTCTTTTTATGTTATATAATATTGATATTTATGTGACTGTATAATATATAAAACAGACAACATTACAATATAATGCAAAATAATATAATATTAAAGCAATAATGTAATAATATGGAGTCCATTTTTGGACCATCTAAAGCACATGTGTCAGGATCGAGTCCTTGTGGGCCAATACACTGCAGACTTCAGCTCACTGCCTCATTAAACACAGCATAAACATCAGCTAATTAGCAAGGCTCTCATGAACTGAATTCTGAGCATTAAACAAAGTTAAACACTAATCTCCACAGCACTTCGGCCTGAGAAGGTCCCCTGTTTGACATGCCTGGTCTAAAGTGCAAAGTGCAAATACAAATCGTTACTTGCAAAGTAATAGATGCGTTTTAAATATGGCACTATTCTGTCTATTTTAACTTACCAGACAAAAATATATATTGCAACATATAATGTATTGTGAAAATGTATTAAAGTATTGTGATATTACATTTTTGCCAAATCGTTCAGCTCTAAGTATAGTGAGGGAGGCTAATGGTAAACATTAACAGAGAAGTGGTTTAGCCTGTTAGCAATCCGCCATATAATATAACATAATATAATAATAGTTTCATATTCTTGTAGAAAAAAAAGTTATCATTACGCAGCATGCGTAATGTGTTTTATTACCTGTAAAAGAGTTTCTGCTGTGGGTCTCTTTCGTGGACTCTTAGTTAAACACATCTTCACAAAGCTATGAAAGGCTGAAGACCTATAAAAGAGGATGAGAGTACCACAGACAAACATCAGATCAAAAATCAAAGTAATCAAAGTATTATCTAACATACATGCATGTATTTTGAGTCCTGATGATGGACAAAACTTGTATTATGTTATCAGCACTGGTATCCAACTCTGGTCCTGGAGTATACCCACCCGTGGTGTTTTCCCTGCTGTAATACAGCTGATTAAACCATCAGTTAATGAACAAGCTCTTCTTGAGTTCCTCAAATGTGCAGTACAGGGATATTTCTGGACCAGGAACCTGTAACTTTAAGCATGGCACAAACTATAACCTTACCATTTTGCCTTGTCTTTCAGTTTAGGTGGCTGAAAACTGCTCTTGGACATCACCATCAGAGCTCTACAACAAACCATCAACATTGTTATCAACAATTATATCTATATCCTATATTCTTATAAAACATACTATCAGTATCATAACAAAACATCATATCTCCAAAATGGAAACTTTAATGTACTTTCTGAACCATTTTTACTGGTTTTGATATATACAGTGGATTTTACATATGTACATGCTCATTTACTTCACAGAAGTAAAGTTTATGGTCCTCTTACTTCATGGGATGAAGATCGAACATGGGCGGCTGCAGCTCTGCTAGCTCGATGGCAGTGATGCCCACAGCCCAGATATCACACAAGTGGTTATAGCCACCCTTCTTCTCCACAGCTGCGACCTCAGGAGCCATCCTCAATTACGCAGACACACAAACCACACTTAGCACAGACTTACTGTGAACTGAAAACTTCAGCTGTTGAATTTTACAGTGTTTATTTGTCATTCACTCGGAAAAGGGGCACATCAATGTGAAGCTACAAGTAGCAGTTTGAAAATGTTAATTAATTAAAAAAAATGAACTTTAAGAGGCTATTCAGAGTCTAACTGACATATCATCTAACCCAGTGTTTCTCAAATCGATCCTAAGGGCCCCTCAGATGGTCCACAGTGCTCTCTCCCAATGTGTTGGGAGCTGGTATAGAGCAAAAATTTGGACTGTTTGGGGGCCCCTTAGGATCAGTGTGAGAACCACAGATTTAGCCAATAACATTGGCTAAATATTAACGTGCCAAAGGTTTCCAATACTGGCGGAAATTCTACCAACACTGCGTTGGTAACTGTTAAAAAAATAATATATATATATATATATATATATATATATATATATATATACACATATATGAATATGATGCTATTTAGAACAACAACCAAGCATATCCTGAGTCAATAAAGGAACTTTTGCTTGATAGCTCAATATTGTTTAATTTAATATGAATTATATTATTCAATGTTATCAGTTATCAATATTTGAGAATCATATCAATCAGAGCAAGCAGAGGCATCAAGTGGCAGTAAAGAATGTTTTGCACTGGAACTACAGTGAAACATACTGTGGTAAGACACATTAGAAATGGTTTCAAGTAGTGGTGTTGTAGTTGCTGTACAGACAGCTCACCAGTAAGGAGTTCCAATAAAAGACTTCCTCTTGGCAACGGAGGCACTGATCTCTGCAGCAACCCCAAAATCAGCTGCAGAGAGACGGACAGACACAAAGAGAGAGAGAGAGAGAGAGAGAGAGAGAGAAAGGGAAAGGGAAAGAGAAAGAGAAAGACAGAGCAAGAGTGCAAGAGAGAAAGCAAGAAGGTTGCAGACATGTACAAAAATAGCCAAAAGGAGTGTCTTCTCAAAGCATGACAAACATGAAGATGTGTAGAGGAATTTGTGCTGTGTGTGTGTACGCGTGTGTGTGTTTGTGTATGCATGTTTGTGTGTGTGCATGTGTGTGTGTGTTTGTGTGTGCATGTTTGTGTGTGTGTGTGTGTGTGTTTGTGTGTGCATGTTTGTGTGTGTGTGTGCATGTGTGTTTCAGTAGGTACAACAAATTCGCACTGACCCAGTTTGACATCTCCTCGTTCAGTGAGAAGTATGTTGGCTCCCTGCATTAAAAAGCACAACAAAACCTCAGTCTCAGAGTTCCAGCATGTTTAACACTTAAAAACAGTTAGACATAGTGTTCAACGACTGAACATGAGAAAATATTTCCAAAAACTCTTACAGAAAATGATATGTTGGTAAGTGAAAACATCTTAAATCTAGTCAATATATCTTCACTGTCTGAACAAATTGTCAAATCTCAAACCTCAAACTTGACTAGAGCAGGAAAAAACATGGATGTCACTAGACGTTAACAGAACACTTTTTAAGGTGATTTTGGAGCATTTCTTTTGCTCCATTAATCATGAAATTTGGGTTTGATTGGCAGCCTCTCATTTTCAAATTCCATAAAAAAGACAAAAATGGAGATAAAATAACAGTCCTGGTTAAATGACATGTTTTGTCATTTTTCTCACTGAAAATAAGTTAACACATCTACGCTACAAAGAACACACTTAAATATGGCATTTTTCTTCCATTTTTAATGCATGATTTCTATTTATTTTTTGAGTTTAATATAAAATATGCAGAAGCGTGTTCTCTGTAGTGGATGTGTAACTTATTTTTACATAGAAAATCAACAAAACATGTCACTTCACCAGGGATGCCAAAACTTTTGCAAGCAGTGTACATCAATGCCTATTATCTGCTATCTATTATTTCTTATTTTGAGATTACTGTAAGAATATTATAAGATCATTCAACCTATTTCTAGTTTTTTTAATTGTTTTATATAATAGCCAAAGAAATTATATCATTGGCAGATAACTTAGCTTGTTTTAGGAAGTACAACTTGAAATAAGCAAAAATGTCTGCAAATGGAATCAGCCTCTTACTAGATAAAATTACCTAAATAAGTCACAGTTGTCTAAAAAATATTTAAATTTAAACATAAACATTAGTAATACTCTTACAATGATTTCATAATTAGAAATATTAGATACCATGTCTAGATTTAGGTATAATTAAGGTATCATTTTTGCGGCATTGATCAAAAGAAAATGCTGAAACATGTTGAGTGCATTAGTGTGTATACATGCACTCAATAATCCGATCATAATTTCTGCAGTTATCCAACTATTCAAATGGTCATGTAAACACATACTCCAATCTAGAAATCCGATTAAGAAATCCGATAAAGAGAGCTGGATTTTAGCTCAGTAATCAGATTTCTCAGTGCATGTATACTCATACTCCGATTTCTATCAGATTTCTCAGTCTGCGCATGCGCGAGACCAGACAGTAGATGTTGCGAGATGGCAGTAAAACACTTCTGGAGAGGCGCTGAAACCAAACACAAAAAAGGATTTAAATATTATTCATCTTCTAGATGATGTACGTTCTTATTTTCAGGTAAAGTGGCAATGGTTTAAAAAAAAAGCCGCGGCATGAAGTTCGAGTTTTACGTTACGTTTACGTCACGTCTTCTTCTGTGTCTTCATATAGACCCAGAATTTCCCATTATCTGATTACTCAAGTGCATGTAAACGTGTTGATCGGATTACTGACAAAATCTGATTTTCTGCAGTTATTGGATTGTTATGTGCATGTAAACTCACTCAGTGATGTGAAGTGAGGACGATGCACTGTAATTTTACGAAGTTCATCACATTATAAAAGACTAAAACACTGTACTTAAGTGAAAGTCTTTGTTTACACATAGTTAAAATACCATTCTAAACAAGGGGTGTATCTAAAATATCACTGTAGGAATGAGCTGCACAAACAGGTTCACTGGAATGCTAATGAGGCGCTCGTCAAAACCCTCAGCTTGGGACAGAAAGCCTCACACAGGCCATCACAGGAAACACGTCAACACTTTAGATGTCTGAGTGGATCATAGTACCATCACAAACATCTGTATTCAACAGCTATATACAGATTTAAACACACAATAAGAAATCAGATTTATCTTTTGAACACTGCTTAGAAAATAATCATTACAGTATGCAAAGGTTTGGGCACCTATGGTTAAACTGCATGTTTTGTTAATTTTATAAGTAAAAATAAGTTACACATTTTCTACAGGGAACACACTTCTGCACATTTTAATGCACAATTACTGTTTATTAGCTGAATTTAACCTAATGGACAAAATAAAACAGAAAATGTGGTCTGTACAAAGTTTTTGGCACATTTTACATTTTCAGTAAATATAACTGTATTTCAGTAAATATAACTGACAAAATAAATAGAAATTGTGCAATTGTGGTCCTATTTACATTTATGTTAACTTATTACTGAAGGATGTTTTAACTTCTCTTCACTTGGAAAACTAACAAAACATGTAATGTAAAGTTTTGCGTAAGACTGCTCCTACCTTAATATCTCTGTGGATTTTGCCAGTCTCGTGCAGATGATTTAAACCCTGTATGTGAGAGACATTCAAGATTTACATCAAGAAGTCATAAATCTGTAACTACAGATACTAGAAAAACTAAGAAATAATGATATCTTGGCAAGTAAAATCATCTGTCTAATATCACTCATGTTGACATTGTTTTAGAATATTATAAGATTATTTTACGTATTTCTAGACATTTTTACTTGTATTAAGTCATTTAGTTTGGTGAAACTGTATTATTCTAATAACAGATAATTGTGCTTCTTTCAAGCATTATTTCCTGAAAAATGCATAATTTTCTGCACTATGTTTAGAAACAAGCAAACTAATTTTCCAACAGAAAGAAATTTCATTGATTATAATTACACAAAACAAGTAAAATAAGAACTAGGAATAAG
This sequence comes from Colossoma macropomum, assembly GCF_904425465.1. Lineage (NCBI taxonomy): Eukaryota > Metazoa > Chordata > Actinopteri > Characiformes > Serrasalmidae > Colossoma > Colossoma macropomum. The sequence continues at coordinate 11,581,723 of NW_023494805.1, forward strand.
ATGAATAACTTTATAATATTCTTACAGCAATTTCAAAATGAGAAATATTATGTATATTGACCATATGGTGGGTAGAGTAGCCTAAATCAATACTCAAGTAAAAGTAAAAGTACTCATACTTGGGTAAAATAATAAATAAAACACTGATATCAATAAAACATAATGAAATTTAACACACAAAGGAAATTAGTAACTCAGTATAAATAGTAAAAATGTAACTGAGTAAAAAGTGTTATGATTTTAAAATACTCAGAAGAGTACAAATCTATCATTATCTTACTTCTATTTGGTGTATTTAAGATTCTTTCACTTGCCAAGATATAATTTTTGTAGTGTGGACATTTAGCAGGTAATATGAACTGAAAAAATGTGTAGTCCAGAACAGTAAAACAAGGTGATTACCAGTCAGTGCTACACTTATGCATAACAATCTATAATCTGCAGAGCAGACCATTCAAGAAAAGCCCTCACCTGCAGAGTTTCCCTGCAGATATAAGCAATCTGTTTCTCCTTAAGGGGCCCAGTCACTGTAACAGAGGAGAAGAGTTAATAAAAGGGTATAGAGAATTTGGGATATGTGAGTAATCTTATACAGAGAGAGGGGAGAGGGGGGATTATCGCAGTACATTTTGCCTTAACTAACTAACTAATAGTCACATTTTCACAATTTCACATATTTCACATTTTCACATAAAGGACTCATATTTGCCAATACTAATTGTAGTAATTTAAACATCTACTACAATATCACAGACTTGAATTGACTATAAATTGATGTTAAATACAAGGAGTGCCTTTGTTACAACCTACCCCAATACCAAGCCTTAACACCAGCCTTGGTAAGTTGAAACACTAAGTGTTAGAAGAGCTACGATGAGGGATGTATGACATGAAAGCAGCACAACATGGCTGTCAGTTAATGTGTAGATCTATTTGACTTTGCTGATCCTTTTGAATTAGACTATTTACTATATCAGCACAAGCATGTATAATTAGTTACAGTTAGAGTTAAGAAGGAGCCTGTTACTTTTTTCTGTTGCACACTGTAAAGCTAACTTTACCAACTCCACAGCTCTTTTCCTTCTACTCATATTATAATTGATAATCAAATTTTTTAACTAGAAAATACTGGGCTAATTATTTTTAGATGTCGTTCAGGCCTGTTTCAGAAGTCTCTAGCTCTTTTGGCTTTGACTTTTTCTGTCTGTTAACTTTTTTCAAATGCATTACAAATTTCCCCACTCGTGTCAGACACTGTATTTATATTTTTGTAAATGGTTAGTCTGAGATTAGTGTGGGTGCAACACAACACAGTTTACTTAAAAGACTTCCATTCAATCTGGGGTTAAAATTAATTCTGACTTTAATACTTTCAGTGGTTATCAAAATATGAACTTGGTCCATAAAATTAATTTCTCTTGTCAAAATCAGGTTTCTTGCTGTGAAATCGGCTCACATGACCGTGTACCTGCACCTGGAAGACCAGGAAGAAAGTGGCTGTACATAGTAGTGATCATGTGACTCTAGCTTATACCTGAATGGTAGATATGGTATTACAACTAAGCCAGTGTTAAAGCCCCGGACCTCCCTAGATGCACAATCACTAACTCTAGGCCAAGTGACATAATAAATATGTAGATTAACATTATATTTCTTCAGGCTGCAGCTGCATTTAACTGGCTTATCATTTTGCTTGATCATTAGACAAGCTACATGTGACAGGACATTGGCAGGACGAAAATACAGCACTTTTTTGACACAAAATAAGTTGTATTTTAAGCAAATGAACCAGGGCATGATTTTTCAATTAACGTGACAACTTGCACCAAAAAACAAGTCTGTCCAATAGTAGAAGAGCTAAAGCACATTTCTATTGGACAGTCCTACACTTTTGAGTGTAGCAAAGACATGTGTGCTTGTTTTAGAGTTGAGTTTGTATTTATCCATTTGTATTTACTTTTTTTTCAAAAGCTACAGTAGCCATGCACTATTTGCCTTAACTCTGCATTTTAATTACAGTGAACTGAATCACGTCCCTCGACAACAACTGGCCTATTTGGGGGCGCATCACTAGAACACATGCTGGTTGAAGGGAAAAAAAGAGGGAAGGTGTGTGTAAAGATAGAGGCCAATTTTGAACTCCAAAGCAGCCTAATAATGTAATAATGTTTGATCAACCGTTATATGTCCCAGTCAATGTGCTTTCCAGTCTTAAATCTCACCGTGTGACTGTGAACACGACATAATCGGTTACTACGGAACATATCAACAATTTGATAGATCACTGCTCAGCTTATTTGCATTAAGTTGCATAAAGAATGAGAGAGTAGAGCGAAGATGTTCATCAGCGGTCTGATATGTCAATTATATGTATATATCGTCGTCCCTCGCCTCATTATAGTGCAGTATGACACATTCTGTTTCATGTAAAGTATCAAAAGATTCAGACGGAAAACTGGACAACTTAACACACCTTCCGGTGTCCCTGCTGTAGTGATTTTTGTAAGGGTAACAACTCATTGTCAAGGTCAAGTCAAAGTCAAATTTATTAATATAGTGCTTTTTACAACAGGCATTGCCACAGAGCCGCTTTACAGAAAATGTGGGTCCAAACCCCCATGAGCAAACCAAAGGCGACAGTGGCAAGGAAAAACTCCCTAAGACCACAAGGAAGAAACCCTGAGTGGAACCAAGACTCAAAAGGTGAACCCATCCTCTTCTGGTCGACACCAGACAGCAAAACAAACACAGTGATAAGTCACAACAGTGAGAGATGCATGTCCTCAGGGAGTAGGCTGGTTTGTTAGAACACCGGTGTAGAGAGAAAGGTACCGTTTGCTAAGTGATTTGCTACTTGACACTAGCATGTTTTCTTTTCTGGTGGTCGAAGGTAATGTTGTTCTTCTGTGGAAAGCTAAGTCAGACTCCCATATGTTGTACGTGATGACTTTATCTTTCATTTTAAGAAAATGAAAGATAAAATGTGCTCAGATTTTACTGCCTTTTTAACTTTCAGTCATAATTGTTCTATTTTTTGCTTTTGCTTGCATAGATATGCTACAACACTATAAGTGGATTGGTAACTTCCTCAGCTTAAGTCATTAACTCATGCTAGGTTGGAAGTCACTTTGAAAGTTTAAATGAAAAGTAGACAACGACAATATTTGTCAATGATTTTTATCGTCCACATCAATATCAATAATATTGAATAATTGCTGGAGCCCTAATCACACTGTGTTGTATCATTATGGGCTAGCATACTAGCTTGTGGCTAGCAGGCTAGATCAGTGCAATATAAAGCACAGTAGTTGTTTAGTGTTCCTAGACTGCTATGAAATCAATCTGAAGGGTTCAGCCCAAACTCCAATAATCCATTAATATATTAACATAAGGCACATTTTCAGACGCTTATTTTTGCTGCATTGAAAAATGCACTGAATCACCACTGTAGCGTACTGAGGTGAATTATGAATTTTATGAAGTCATGCATTCTTTTGTAGTGTTGTAGAACATCCTAATAAACAGAGCTTACCATGATATATGTCTTGTAAAGACCCTCCTCCACAATACTCCATACAGATCCACAGCTTTGTGTTCCTGAAGGACAAACAGATACAGTCCAGCACACTTTTTCCATTACTCTCTCTCACTCTCTCGCTTTCTCCTCACACACACACAGACATTCAGAGAACAGTAACTGTGGTGAATTATGCATGCATACTATGCTGCGATGAAAACAATGTTTACAAAATATATCTCAAAGCCATTCTAGGTCTGTAACTCTTCTCAGTGTGTGGGTGTGAATAGTGACTACAGTACTGTGTGGAGCGTGTGTGTGCTTGTGTGTGTGTAATGTCTTCATTACTGGAATGTGTCTTCCTTCGCCCAGACGTCTGCTGGGACATCAGCCTGAATTCAACAAACAGCAGGCCTGCATAACTCTACCTGTGATAGCTGCCATAATAGGCCACAATGTTCTTATGCTTGCACTCCTTCATCGTGGTGATCTCCTGCTGGATTGATGAGATGTCGTCTCCTGAAAGGAACAGAACATATAACGTTACAGTAACTCTAGCTTGAACTGGGCCAGAGTCCAGGCATAGTGCAAAATTTGCCTTTGTGAGACCGCAATACGCGCCCGCAATGTGCCTGAATTTAACGCTTGATTCACTAAGACTGTGGCTTTTCAAGCAAACTGTGCACGGCCCTGCCCACTAACTGGAGCTGTTAACAAGCTCAAGACAAAACAGGATATGAAAATTCAGTACTAAAGAGACAGAGGTGGTAACAAATGTAACCATAACACAGGCTGCGTGCATATTGCAGCCGCATCAAAGGTTTAAACAGTGTTATTCTAATGGTGAACATTATTTCAGCATGTGTTTATCCATGGCACGGAAATTAAAAACCAGAAACTTAGCTTTATATATAGTGAGTCTTAACAAACATTCTTGCAGTCCAGTTTGCAATTTACATGCATTTACTTGATAAAAACTGAATTGTGCGCTACAATTTATTGTAAGGCTGAATGGGATTTTTGCCAATGCTCAATAAACCCTTAAACTGGCAAAAGAATAAATGTGCTTGTGGGTGCATGTGTGAATACATCAGTATCAATGACACAAAGTAACTAGTCAACTGATGTGCAATTAGTCCAAGAATGGGGTTGTTAAAGGTGCACTATGTAAGATTCGGGGATTTGGAGACCTCTCTGGTGGAAAAGTATAATTACATGCAATGCGCAGAAGTACACTTTGTAAAATAGGTTGTGCTTTGGATGAATCTGATGATTCCGAGTGCATTGAAAGAGTATTCAAAGACAACCCAGTCAAAACTTGATGACGGACGTGTCTTCCGAGCAGGTAAGTGAATGATGTACTGTTGTTATCATGTCTTCATCAGTATAATGTTAATTTTGCATTTGTATTTTCAAATCAGACCTTCTTACTGAGCTGTGACGTTTATATGTAAAGATGTATGATGTGGTCCAAAAAACAATCATGATTTTAGGCTTTATACAGAGACTCACAGCTGTACACACAGCACATTTTAGCATGTTTTTTCCTCCTGACTCAGTACTGCTACAAAAAGTAATTTAAACAAAAAATCTTACATAGTGCAACTTTAAATTGACATTGTTCACCTACCAGGATCCAGTTTAACAATCTTAATAGCAGCCATCTCTGAAGTTTTGATGTTTCTTGCCTAGAAGAAAACAAAACTCAAATTTAAATAAACAAAATGAGGTTTTACTCATATGCTGTGTTCATCAGAGTTATAGTACATCATGTTTTGACGGCTTACTGTATGTGTTACAACATAGTGTTTACTCTGGTAAAGAGGTGGAATGAGACAGGAATAGAGTTTTTCATGGCAGCTAGATTAATGAGAAATAATGCAATATCAGCTGCATTCCACTGTTGTGTTTCTAAAGGTCACCCTGCACTTCAGGTCTGGTCCTAGTGCCTGAAAATACAGCACTCAGTCCACTCATTTTACCTTTCAGTACCTCAATGTGATATGTTTATAATGAATATATAAACATTTTGTAGTCTCTTTAAGTGCAAGGCCCTAAATATGGCCTATACTTCTGTCCTTCACTTTCTTATCTACATAATTTAAATACCACTGGTTAGTGAATAGTTTACAGTAACTAATGAATATGAACTAATGTTTCGATATTAATAAGTGAATAATAAATCAGCATCTCAAAGCAGTTAACCCCTTAAATTCCTGGGTTCATTACATTCAAGACTTATTATTCAGTGGCTATGTGGAAAACAATGCAAACTGGTAGCTAGAGGAATGAGGTGCGGAATCTTGGCCATGCAGGTTAAAGGTCAAGCTGTGGCCTGATCAGGGAGCACTGACACAGCTCATTAATAACTGATCTGCAAAATTAATATGGCGTAGCATAGCAGCTGTGATTTGGCAGTCTCTTCCACCAAAAGAAAAACTAAACCAGGAGTGGTATCATGTGAGGGGCGGCACGGTGGGTAGCGCTGTCGCCTCACAGCAAGAATGGCCTGGGTTCGATTCCCGGGCTGGGCGGCCAGGGTCATTTCTGTGTGGAGTTTGCCTGTTCTCCCTGTGTCTGCGTGGGTTTCCCCCGGGTACTCCGGTTTCCTCCCACAGTCCAAAAACATGCAGTCAGGCCAATTGGACATGCTGAATTGCCCCTAAGTGTGTGTGAATGTGTATGTCTGTCTGTCTGCCCTGTGATGGACTGGCGACCTGTCCAGGGTGTATCCTGCCTTCCGCCCAATGACAGCTGGGATAGGCTCCAGCACCCCACTGCGACCCAGAAGGATAAGCGGTTTAGATGATGGATGGATGGTATCTTGTGAGCGTTGATGTTTTTAGCAACCAGTGCTCAGCAGAACGATACAGGCAGGGCAGAAAAACAGGTAAAACACTATTTAACCAATTAGATCATGTGTCAGACCTACCTGGTACATAATTGCAGAAATAATGCAGAATTATGTAGGATGGCGAGAAATGGAGCCGATCATGAATTTTTAGTGCTGATTCTGATTTTTACAGTTAAGTTGGCTGAGGGACGATATTTTGGCTGATTTTTATTAGTCTTCTGTGTTCAGTCCGAAGCTCACACTATGTGGAGTAAATAAGCATATGAAAAACACTAGCACATTTTAACCAAAATTGCAAAATAAACAACATAATTTGCTCTTTAATGGGCCAAATAGGCATTTTAAATTATTTACCACAATGAGTTATGCATAAGTATGCTAACACATTTTGGTTTTGGTGTAGCAGCAGTTTGTTTGGAATGAAAACCTGCAGCCACACTGGTCCTTTGCGATTAAGACTGGACACACTTATCTACTGTTGTAGTATTTGAGTCTGGTCTTGATTTCAAGAGTCTAAACTGATGGTCTTGGACTTGTCTCTGTATCATGGTAAGGTGGAAATTGCCTTGAACATCTGAGTGCAACTTTTCTCTCTCATTATTAAATATCAACAAAACCTTCAAACAGAATAAAGCACCCTTTCTCTACATGTCTAAATAAAATCTGTTCACTGCCAGTTGATTTCATTGATCTTTCCATGATGGCTTAACAGGGTATTATCTGTCAGTGTTCATTGTCATTAACTGGTTATTGTTTGTTTGTTTTTTGATATTCATTGGTTCTAAAATTCAAACTTCCCCTGAGAGCAGATCAGAACATAAGGAATACTATGTTTTCATTTAATAATTAAAATGGATGTATGTTGTTTGGTTTATATTCAGTTGACTTTAGGTGGTGATTCTGAATAAGTTTTAGAGAAGAAGGACAGAGAACAACCTTCACCATTATTTGCTTTAAAGGTTACAATGCAAAGTTGGACTAAGCCTATAATATAATAATAATTATCACATTTTTAGACTGCATTGTTACTGCTCAAAAAAATCTCCAATATGACAACTTTACAGGAGAACACAAAATTTTTTAATGCAAGTTAACGTATAGAGATCCTATTTCAAGCAATTTCAGAGCATTTCTATTGGTCCCCTCATGAATTCTTCACACAACATAAAGGACAGCTGCTGTGATCAAATGATGTGGAAAAACGAAAATACAAAAATGAAGATATTTGGTTTTTTTTGCACAGCAACAAAACATTTAATGTTCTGTTTTACAAAATATCTCATGAACTATACTATTATGGATTAATATATTTCATGTTAAGTGAATGATAATTAATGTACAATGAACTAAAAATGAATTTAATTTCTTCCCCTTTGCTTGACCCTGACTCATCTCTAGTGGTCTTGTCTACAACACTACACCTAACATAACGTGAAAGTCCTATGCAATTAAATGATTTTCTTAGAACCATTCATCCAAGCCCAAAATCCTTTAGGAACCTTTATTTTCGAGACTACAGTGCTAAACGTATGCAGCTATTGGCAAAAATGGCGTCCATGTTTGCTTTCTGTCAGTGATAAACACAGAAAACCAACCATTCCTGCACAAAACCTGGAACTTAGCTGAGCTGTCTTCCTGTTGTTTTTCCTGGCATGCCAGTGGACTTCCTGCTATGACCGAAGCGTCAGTGCAGTGGCTCTTAACAGTTTCACAGTGCAACCTGAAATAACGTCGCTGTGCTCTCAGGACAATGGCCTGGACAGGAAATCACTCACACTTTGATCAACAGTCCCGCAATTTTTCTTAGGCCAAAATCCCCCCAAAATATCCAAACTGGATCTCTCCAAACTGCTGATGTGGAAAGCTGCTGAGTATTCATGTTTCTTAAGGATTTTCAGATTTTGAGAGATCTTTGACTCTGAGATTTCTGAGCTGAGATAGCCAGCAGAGTGCGAAAGGACGGCTTTGTCTATTGTAAAAAGCAACAAAGGCTTGTTGGCTCGCCCACTCCGTTATGATAGAGTCAGCTGTGCAGGGCTGCATAACTGTGACACTTTGGGACTCTACAAAGACATGTGTGTTCTTAGGATGTAATCATTTCAATACAGTATTGAAATGTGTTGTGTCACTGATACATCACTCACTACAGGGCCTCTCTTTTACCAACTTGTCTAGAAGCCGCTGTCAATGATCAGTTCATCAATCAGTTAATTCAGACGTGAAACTTTCAAAAAATTGTTAAAATTGAAACAGTTACATAGTTATCCTGAACGCGTAGTGTCAGACCACAGTAACAACAAGCAGACCATAGAAATCTTTAAACAATACAAAAACCTGAACCGCCTGAAAGGTCTTTATTTCGCATAAGAACATTTTACTTTGCACTGCATTTTTGGTTTTGAAATAAAATTGATCTTAACCTAAACGCCGTGTATAGCGTATAATTACAGTTCTGTAGAATCAAGACGTTTTTAATATTGTAAAATATCAAACATTGAATCTCAGAATGGAAAATTGTATTGAACCTGAAGATATATGTGCATCGATATACCTCTAGTTTCAGACTCATGGAATGTGAAGGTCACACCTGCATGTCTGCTATCAGGCCTCGTACATTATGACAAACACAAAGACTTTTTAGGCCTTCCCTGCATTTTCTTCACCACTGACTTCATCCAAGTTTTTAATAGTAAGTGGTTAGCAAAAGTATTGTATTCTCACATACTTACTTGCACACTTAAAAAAGACGGTTCTTCAAGGGTTATTTAATAAACACAATGGTTCTTTTTAGATCTATGACTTCTATACAGAACCATTTCATACTTAAATGGTTCTTTGCATGGTCAAAGGGTTCTTCAGATTGATGGAGAATGTGTTATATATGGTTCTACATAGCACAAAAAAGGGTTCTTCTATTGTTAGAAGCTTGATATCGAAACAGTAGCAGAACCTTTCTTTTCAAAAAGGTTCAATACCATTTCACCATCCAAAGAACGCTTTAAGCAACTGCAAATGGTTCTTTGAATTTTCATGGTTCTATATAGAACCTTCATCTTTATCAAGGAACCCTTGAAGAACCGTCTTCTTTAAGAGTGTAGATTTAGGGTTAGAGTTAACAGAATCCATAACATTCAATGTAATGTTCTGTTGCATTTGATTTATTTTTTAACTGAAAGATAAAGTTAAAGACAATGTTTTAACAAAGCATCTTATTGTTAAATTACGTTCAGTTTTATTTATAATCAATAGTGACAATCAGCAGTGACGGCCCTGCTGGCCAATATGAACTGATTCCTCTAGACGTTTAGTCCTTAAGTTTAGACAGCGAGGTTAGAGAACATATTTATAGGCTGCTTGAACAAATTACAAACACAAAACTATTACTAATACAAATAATATTCGCTGCTCCTCAGAGTCAGAGCAGAGGCAGTAAGCGAGGAGTAAGATCAGAGTGCAGCCTAGGAGTCCACAGAGGAGGAGCTCTGTGCTCACAGGGGTATATTTTAGGTCCTAAAAAAGATTTATTACGTAATCTAAACGGTGACTGAAATCACTGCTTAGAACTCTGTGAAGGAAACACAACAGATTTCTTAAATGAATGAATAAGACCATCTCAGCGCTCTAAACCATGACAACAGTCCTCCGTTAAAACATACCAAGGAGAAGCTAAAACGACGAGCGGAATAGTGAATCAGCGCGAACACAAACCGCTCAAGAATTCCTCGACAAGTAACAACTGAAGGTAGGTGAGTGTGCTCGGTCTGGTCATGTCAGCGCGCGCTCAGGTGGATCTTTTTCCATCCCGTTTCGGCAGGTTCAGGTTATAAAGCGACCTTTCACCCCTCTCACCTTAAACACATCCCCGTATGTTCCGCTCCCGATCCTGTGGATGATCTCATAGTCATCCAGAGGGTCCAGAAAAGAAACTCCGATGGTGTTCATGCTGTCACGGAGTCGGACTCTTCACTGCTCCTCAGTAAACCAGCATGACAGCGGAGCCTCACAGAAACACATCCGAGGAGCTCATTCAGCCACAGAGAAAGTCAAATTAAGTACTTATCTGAGCGAAAACCAACACCTGACGGGCCTCTCCAGTGAGAAAGAGCGGGTTTTTCCTCTCACACGTCCCTGTTAGCTTTATATGACAAACTCCCCACAGCAGGACTGAGGCGCTGAAGACAAACAGCGATGTCCGACTCGTGAACGAATCGGCTCCTTCTGAATCGGTTCTTTTCAATAAACCGGTCCAACCGATTCCCAAGCTCCAACTGAATCGAGCACGAAATCATTGTACGAGCATGTTAAAGGCGACGATTAGAAAACACATAATTAAAATCAAAATGAGGAAAATGAGTGATGGGAATAATAGAAAATTCTCCAAATAATCCAAAAAGAAAAAAAAAAAAGTAATACAGTAAAAATATATTCAGGGTTAAAAATAAAAAAAGTAACTGCATAACTTGAAATTTTGACTTCATTCAACTTGTAATATTAATTTAACAGAAGAATAATTTTTACATTTGTTGACTCATTAAAGTTAACTTAATTTCAAGTTAAGCCAGTTCCTTACTTTTTTAATCTCAAAAGTCATGTAACTTTTCACTGTGTACATAAGAACAGCCTGTTCTCTCTGTGGACTCTCTTGTTTGTTGGCTTTGTGTATTACTGTCTGACTCCAATGGGTCACATCAGACTCATTGAACATCCTCCATAGAGATGAGAAAAAAAAAGGAGACTCATGACTCAATGAATTGTTGAATTAAGCACGAAGGAGAACGTCATTGCACGTCAGCATTCACCACTAAGCACTACATGCCCATAAACAACACTAACATTTGATCTCATACGAGGCCGACTGAATAAGAATTCTATAAACACATAATACAAGTTTTCAGGACTTTATTTTAAAAACAGGGATAGTTCAACATTGATCGACAAAGTTGTAAAGAGCATTCTACAAGCATACTGGCCCTCAAAAAAGGACACTTGCCATTTTACACACTAAAGGCCACCTATGAAGCAAACAAGCTTCGCACTAATATGGCAACAAACAGGAAGGAATGAAAGCGAGCAAAGTGAAGAGCATGTGTTACTTGTCCGTACATGCTATTGTAAACGTCCTACTGGGCTGAAAAAGGCATGTAGAAAAGTGTAAATTCTATGTCTGAAGCTTTATGAAAGCAGGCTATTGGAGAAACAACTTCATTCTTTCAAAAAAGTGTTTATAGCATGTTAAACACTAAACTTTGGCGTGTGGTAACTTTATTTTATACAATTACCATAAAAGGAAAGATATAAAAGTAAGGCAACGTAATGAATCTCTTACCATACAGCAGGACTTTAAACTCTAGTCCTGAAGGGTCACAAGACAAGTAAGTGTTCTCCCATTAAAACACATGAGTGACTTAACAATTAGCAGATGAATCAAGCAGGTGACAGCTTGGAACCACTGAACTGTAGAGTGTTGTGGCCCTCAGGGACTGTAACTGGTGAACCCTGCTTTACAGCAATAAATCACATCAATCTTCAGTGCTGGTACAAGATGGACCACACAGTGAACCACCAACAGTTTCCACCTTCATCTTCAAAATTATCATATCCCACGAATGCAGGTAAGCTAATGATGTCGATTCAAGGTGAAACTAAGCAGGAAAAGAACAGTTCTTTCAATAAAGAACATTCTAGAGAGTCTTGCGGGGGCGTTTCATGAAGGACAGGGTGTAATCACCGGAGGGTGTGGGTTTCTGCCTTTTCATCTGAACTTGTGACTGGGCGGTGAGCTGCAGCTTGATGGCGCTGGAGTTAACCTTGGCCGCAGAGAGCAGCTCCTTCATCCCCTTCATCTTCTCACTGTGGAAGGTCACCACCGGCCCACTAGCTGCTGCCACTGGCTGGGTAGGGGAAGGCGTGGGACTTGGGGAAGATGGTTCATTCTTTCCATCTGTCTCTTTCCCTCGACCTCCAGCCGAAGACCGACGACGGCCTCCTTCTCCCCCCACTTTTTTGGGCAGAGCAGGCTGGGCAGGTGGAGCGGCGGGTGCAGCCGAGGCTGGTGGAGAGGTCCCTCCTTGTTCCTCGGGTTTGGACTCGCGCCTTGGGCCTCTCCTGCGTCCCTCACGCGGGTCATCACTGGACTGATCGTCATCATCCTGCGGTTCTGCCTCTTTGGTGATAATAGTCACTTTCTGTCTTATCTGAGTGGGGAAAATTCAAAAAGAGTGGGTTTATCAAGCGTTCCCTTTTGAAGGGATGCAGCACTGTCCAACAGCGTCTATATTTTCTGTTTTATTTTGTGCACAGCTACATTGAGTTTACCTTCTTCTTTTGACAACTTTATTTAAATTTTAAGTAATAACTAACTGGAACACTTGAAAAACAACAGGTGAAGGTGACCTACTAAACAGTGAATAATTTATAGATAAAGAGCTGATTTTTTTTTGCCTTTAATATGCTGTAATTAAACTTACCAGTAGCTTTAACATGTCTACTCTAAATTTGTTTGGTATGAAGGAAGTATGGGGTAACTTTCTCACATGGACACACAGCATACCACCTATGACCTTGTTTTTCCTAATTTGAACTTTTGCCTATTTTTTTTATTTTCTTATTTAGCAGTGTGGCTGTGACAGAGGAAAATAATACGGTAAATCAAAACAGAGACAAAAGCGCACTATTAATAAAAGGTGGGCAACATATACTAAAATTTATATCACAGTATTTTCCTCTAGTTGGACAACAGTGATATTCCCATACACAAAAATAAGTAAGTCAGTAAGTAAATACATAAATAAATGACTGATAAACCATTTATATTTTATTTCCTTTTTTATTATTGTCCCTTTTTATACGCCTATTGAAGCAAATAAAAATTAAGATTCCCTCTTGACTATAAAACCAATAATACAGCAAACTGCAACAGAGACAACAGCAAACTTTTAAAGAGGGGTGGACAATATAGTCTAAAATTTATAATACAATATTTCCCAATAGTTGGACAATAATGACATACCCATAAGCAAAATAAATATGTAAATGAGTAAATACATAAATAAATGATTGACTATTTTTTGTATATTTATTTGTTTATTATTATCCATTGTTATAAGTCTATTTAAGGTAAAATATACATTCTTGTAGATGCTTCAGTTCCCTTTAACGGTACCAGTTGGTCGCCTCTTCTCCTGCTTACTTTAAATTACTACTGACAAACTCATCCGCAGTTCTATTTTGCACCTATTTAGCTGGTCTCTAAAACAACATTTTACTGTTTGCTGCAGTTAATAAAAGCCATTCTGTGACATTTGCTAAGTTTATTGCTCTACCCCACCTGCTGGATGGATTCTAAGGGCTGATGCATCCTTTAATGAGATGCTGCATTGTTTTTTATGAAGCAACTGTAAGAAGAAACGAAAAAAAGAACCAATGGCAACACGACACATCTGCAAAATAAATGCTTCCATGATGGTTTTGCTTTTATACCAGCTTCTTCTAGTTGCATGTGCCATAAGGCAGGTGGCAAAATAGACTCACTTATGCAGCCAGTATAAAAGGCTACGCTGACTGATGTGGGCTCGACTGCAAGTGGGACTTAAAGATGCAGTTAAGACTTCAGGACCTGTATTCACAAAGCTTCTCAGTGCCGATCTAGGATCAGATTCTTCTCCTATTTAGTATGACTTTACTGACAGGAGCAGATGCTAGACCAGCACTTCTACTCTGAGAAGCTTTGTAAACATGGGCCCTGGTCTTCTTGCTGAGTTATTTAAACTGTCAATTTCAGTGTTAAATCTGTCTTGGGAGAAAGGGCAGGTTTGTGGTTCACCGGTTTTGGGCTTATCACTGCACTTACAGTATGGCAAATCAATAGCCTGAAACAATGTCATACCAACATTCACTTCTATATCAGTATACCTCTCACTCTTTGTTTTAAAGTTACCTATCAAGGGCTCTGTGCAATACTCTCACATAAACAAAACTGTAAAGGTAAGTGACCAAGAGTTTACCTGCGCCTCAAATCGACTGAGGGACTGAACGAGGTAGGTGGCCCAGCCTACATGAAGCACAGGTGTGGGACTTCCCTCCTCCCACTTACAGATTCCATCATAGAAACGCAACAAGTACGCAAAGCATTCTGGGTCGTGGAGGGCAGAGACAGCTGCAGCCTGTCTCGGCTGGTCCTACAGAAAGGAGGCAAATGGAAATAGTTTGAAAAGGAGAGAAAATATGCAGTACATCAGTACACAGTACACAGTAATCAATACATGTAATTGATTAAGGCTTTAACTCTAGGTATTAGGATTTACCTTTTCTGTCCCCTCAGCACCCTCTCCTCCACTCTCAGCAGCAGCAGCAGTCTCTTTCAGCAGGGTCGGGATGACATCATTAGCAATATCAAAAAACTCCTTATAGATCTCCTCATCCTCACGGCAGTAGTTGTAACTAAGAACAAACAGGAGATGAGGAATAAACAAAGGATGTTAACTCGCAAGGTGATAAAGATATAGTTATTCCCCAAAAGATGCTGTGTGAAGACACTTTTAAGTTATTACTACAAACAATGCTTCTGACAAAATGGGTGCAACAACATCAGTGGTGGATGGTGGATTAAAATAAAAAAATTATATTCAGCTTTCAGAAAACATTTATTATGCCCTTAAATGGCCAGGAGCCACCAGCAGGTCTAAACTTTTATTACAAAATGCTTGAACATATGAATAACTGCAGTCCAAGTTATTAATGAATAATTAGTTATATATATATATATATATATATATATATATATATATATATATATATATATATATATATATATATAACTATAGTATATTGCTGTTGTCGGAAGAAAACCTCGTATCTGCAAAATGATAACTTCACAGGAAAAAGAAAAAACCTACTTTACTTTTAATGTATGTCAATGGAATCAGACTTTTTTCCAAGTCATTCTGGTACGTTTCTTTTGGTCTATTCATCATGAAATTTACAAACAATGTAAAGGGCATTAATCATTTTCAAATTATGTCAAAAACTGAAAAAACTGAGATACGACGTTTTCTTTTGACTGCAGCGCTATGATAACAACTAATATATAATAATAAGTACGCGGCAGTTCTTCCTTTTACCTGATGGTGGCAGCAGCACTGTAAAATTACAGGGTAACACGCTGCACTGTGGGAATTAAGTTAGCTAAAGTTTAAGAGCCTTTCTTCTCTGACTAGACCCGCAGTTTGATTTACTGAACAACATTTCGTCAAGACTTCAGTCATAAAGCACAAACTTACCACTGAGCCCTGCCGATTTTGCAGAGATTTTCGAATTCAAATACTTTTTTTTCCCACAGAATATGCATGTGCCTCATATTTCAAAAGATTAATACATTTAATAACAATAGACAAGAAACAAAATATGGACATTACAGCATGAAGGACACATGGGAAGGGGGAAAGGTCACCCTACCCACATAGAGAGAATAAGGCCAATTAATCTCTCCTGGGCTCCCAGCCACAGAAAACTGTGACATCACTGGTGATAAACTCCCAATGAGAGGGCCAAAGCTTAGACAGCTGCACCATTCAGGAGCTCTCTGTCACCGATTCTTGGTAAATTTCACAGTCAAAGTCCTAATGCCTCACATACAGTTTTGTGTTCTCCCTACTTTACTACACCTGACTACACCGATGAGTTTACTGGTGTGATGGTTCAGGAAAAATACAAAAATGTGCAGAACACAGAGTTCCTGTGACTGAGAACTACTTTGCTTATCTGAACTGCCCGAACCAAAACACTGTGGCATCTAGAAAAATTCAGTATACAGTGTGTGAATTGGTGATCACTAGCTGATTGTGTCCAGGAGGAACAGGAAACAGGAAGAGAAGCAAAGGGAAGTGGTTGGGAGGGAGCAGGCGGTTTTGGGCGTGTTTGGTGCAGATATCCTTCAGGACATAAGGACAGGAGATAGAACTATTTATACGTATCCAGTCTGTGCTGCGTACGTTTAGGAAGGAAGGTGCAGGTTGTTCAGTCCTCTGGGACTTCCACAGTCTGAGGGTGGACTGAACTTTACTGAAGGTGAGGATGACACTTTACACTGGACATAGAATGGCTAATGCAGGGTCTAACCTTCAAATTTCACTTAATTTTGTTGTCTCAAATTTAAATTTATTTTTAAGATGTGACAATTTGTTGAAATGCTGCCTGTGCGTACTAAAAACAGGACAGAAAATATCTGAACAGAAAAGTTCTGGATGCAACAGCATAGCCAGTAACACCTAGGCTCACTATAATGGTACTGAGGTCAAAATAACAATTTTTTTTCATACTCCATAGTAATAACAATCAGTTCCTTAAAACAGAAATCTCCAAAAACCAATCATCTTCTTTTCCAACCAGTAAAAAACTTCACTGGTACGCAAAGGGCCAACACTGCCACCTTCTGTCACAAAAAAACAGTTAACATCACCCTTGACTATAAAAAAATATTCCCTAAAAATCTATCATGTTACAGCTTCACTAGTATGTATGTAAACAAAATATATATATATAATAAAAAAACAGGCCGACAGCTGAACTCACTCTTGCATGACAGAAGCAGCCTCGGCCCAGGCCCCTAAAGCTTCCCGCACATTTCTGTGCCTGTAGTGGTATCCAGCCAGGTACATGAATGGATAGATGTGCTCATTGTTGTAGTACTTCTTAGCAGACTCCACAGCCTTGAATCACAATGAAACAAAGATGCAGCATAAGTGCCTGAACAAAAGTTTCATTCTGAGACACTAGGGGGTGACATGCATCATGAATACTCTGATATAAAACTCCTTAGCGACAAATCTTAATCTCAGAGTTAAGTCTTAATCTTTGTTGAATAAAAGAACACAATAATGTACAGTTCAGTAAAACTTGTAGTATGGTGTCATCTTCAATTTGGCCACAAAACTGCATTTGTAGAACCATCTCATCTATGTTTGGTGCGATAAATGGCATATAAGCTAACATCACCCATCATTTAAAAGTTCAGTTATGTTTACAGGTGGGAAGACTGCTGACTTGCTATGGTTTGCTTAAAAATAAATGAATAAATGAAATATTTTTAAAACTGTTTTTTTACCATCACTGGGGCTGTTACAGTGGTAACTAAATTACCTAATAGGAGTGTACAATGGAAGTACATTTCTGCATGATACTAATGTAGTTACACCGGCTAGGCTATTGCACACAGTGCATCAATGGATATATAATGTCCACATGTATACATCAGAAGCCATGCAGCACAGTAATGAAACAGAATGTTTCTATGACGCTTTTGATTTCCCATACCAGTCACGATAAACATTGCACGAATATTTTGAACAAGCTTCTAGAGGCATGGCACCAAAAACACAAAATTTTAAATGGATGCTTTGTGTGGTTTTGTGTGCACAGCCAGTATAAAAGGCCACAATGAGTAACACAAGGGTGCCCTGCACACATTTCTGTTTTAAATGTGCCTCATATAGCTGTGTGCTCATTTAGAAAAAAACAGAAAACTGCACAGTGATACATTTCACCACTGTGGTTTTGCAGTGATCGTTGCAACCCTATGCACAACGTTTTCATGTTTCATTGCCTTTTTGACTGAAGCAAAGCAGTGGTACCGTGAGATGGATTGAGAGTGGGTCTGCCTTGCCAGAAATAGGTTCTTGATCTTCAAGATCAGCAAGAGTGCCCATTGCCATAGGATATCTGCAGGACAAATGGTAAAAGAGCATATACTGAGCAGACGTTGCTACACAGAAATAAAACATATTGCTAACTTTACTTAATGCAAATATGTACATAAGCTCTGCATTGCAAGTAAAAACTCCAAAACACAAAAAATTGTGTTGACATATTTTATGTAGAACCAATGTAGAAATTTCAATTTAAGCTAGTGCTTTTTTTCAGTGTAGGCTTTAAAAATGATCATGGACTAATCCTGCTACACGTACTGACATAATGGTTACATTCGCATAAAGAACTTATGTGATGCACCTCTCTAAGTCTCCTCGTTCATACAGCAACCAAAGCAGCCTCTGCAACAGAAAAAAAGTTTTTCAGAACTCAAACTGTACTCTTTGGGTTCTTCAGAAATATCACTTGTTGTCCAGTAACCAGCATCTAATAATAGGTCACCTGCTGAAGCTGCAGCAGCTCACTACTGTCCGTGTGCAGATCTAAAGATGGGTTGATGGCACAAACCATAAACGCTACCTCCATATTACGGTTGCACTTCATGTAAGAGCCTTTTAAATACAGCCAGCTCTATAAAGAGAGACACAGAATAGGAACAGATGGGGACAAAAGAGTTCATTATAAAATTAATAGGTGGCGCTTTCCTTGTCATACAATTTCTCTTAACTCGTTAGCTAGTAAGATCCTAGCTAACTAAAATTTTATTTTATAACATTTTACATTACTCAATAAATGCCTTTTCCCAAGAACCAGCTAAAAGTCTCAGACAAGGATAAATTAATGCTCTCACCCTCTCATTGACTCCAGCAGTGACAGTTTGGCCTCTCCTGTCTTCATTGCCCTTGCCGTGCCATGTGACCTCAGCTGTCTCCTCACCCCCTTTGCCGAAGATCACCCAGGCGTGGTCCTCAGACAGTGCCAGGTGAACATCTTTTAGTCCCAGAACCTGACATGCAGCTACAACTGCAAATGCCACGCCAGAGCTGTCCAACTTTGTGCCTGAGCAAAAACAAAAACACAGATCAGGAATACAACTGTTAGTGCAAATATACAATAACTAGCTTGATAGAAGTCATATTCAATAAAGTCATGCTAAGAACATTGTGTGGCAATGGCTATCAATTCAAACATCAAAGGCTGTTCACACACCATAAAAGTCCCTGTGATTCATTTGATGAGTGGCCTTATTACTACACTGAAAGGCTGAACAGTGACTGTGCACAATTAAAAGAAATTCATTTAAGTTGTAGTCTGTGGTAAGTATGTAGTAGCAAAGACCAAGCATATGATTTTTACACGATTACATGTGTTCTCACACTGCACATCACTGAGAGCTTTCTTTCCATACTATACAATCCCCACCTGTGATGAGACTGAAGAGAGACTGAATGTGGGCTCTGTCTTTAAAGTACGATCGGCTCAGGCTGTTCCAGATTACATCTGAGACCTTCTTCACCAGCTCCCGGCTTGAACCACCTGCAGGCTTGCGGTACACAGACAGGTCCACTGCACCGCGGATCTGTGCTGTGAAGCGTTCATGCAGTGCAGATATTAATCCTAGCTCTACAGTGGGGAAGCAGGAGTTGAGACAGTCTCCTTTTAGAGGTTCAAAGCGCACTCCTGGCACATTAATGGGTACCACCCGGTTGACAGCCAGAAAGTGCTCCACAAAGCCCAGGACCAGAGACAGGAGGGCCAAGTCTGGCTCAGCGTTCGCCAGCTCCGCCTCAAAGAGCTGCACGACTCCATCGATGCCTCTGAGGGGAAAGTGCTTCTTCTGAGCTGACCGGAGCCCCATGTTCAGGTACTGAAGTTCAGGAATGGACTTCTGTAACAACCTAAGGCAAACAGACAAAGCATGTTTAACTTGAACACTGCACCTGGTTTTATTCTTGGGAGGTCTGACTTTCAAATGATTATGGCATGATCTTAGCAGCAGTGACTCTGACCAGCAGTGGAAGGTGACAACTGAACATGCTCATCCAAGCAGGTTACCTAAAACATCAAGACTAACTGGATTTAACCAGCAACATTTAGATCCTCATTAGTGACCACTGATAAAGATGAGGAAAGGGCGGAGTTCACCGGCTACATTCCTACCTATCAAGTAGCTGTTAATAAATGTTACAGCTTTTACGGCCTCTTAGACGATCAATATTGCCCAAACACTTGACCTAATTTTGCTGACTAACGTTAACATTAAATTCTGTGTAAACTAGTCTGGCGTTCAAGTTTGCTAACTAGCTAATCCAATCCTATCTCAGCAAAAGTTGACCAAAAGGCAAACCTCACAAAACTATAGGTAGATTATAGCACTGTTTTCAGATATTCTGGCATAGTTTCGAAACTAGATGATATAGGGAATAATCTAGAAACTGTTAGCCGACTCCTAGCTAACCAGATTAGCTTTCTCGTGTTCTGTGCACATGCATTAACCTAGCAACGGCAACAATTCAACATTAACTAGCCAATTCTTATCTCTATTAGGTAAATATGACAAGGTGGAATATTTAATCAGCTTTATAATTCTTATTTTAGCTTGTATTCCTGTCAAAATTGTATCAGACACACACCTTTGTTGGAAGATTATGTCCACATGCTTTTGTTTTGCTCCTCGCGTTTGCCGCGCAGCAGAGGGACTCTACCCTGCACAAACATCAGAGCGCTAAACGATCTCCTCACACAGGAGCTCCGCCTCACAGAGCACAGCTCAGCCCATCCGTACCTTCTGCAGATCACTCGGACCGAGCAGCCTGCGGAAGGAAGAGCGATGTGATTCCTGTGCAAACAATGCAGTTTGGGAAATGTAGTACTGTAGAATCGGGGCGGACTCCTACGGAAGTCCAGGGAGGCCATGGGATAGCTATGATTTCTGAACTGTTGTTTTGAGATCATTACTTAATTGTCTTGTGATTTCAAGATAACAAATGTTGTTTTTCGAGATCACAACTTAATTGTCTTGTGATCTGCACATAAAAAAAAATTCAAGATAACTTGATCTTGACAATTTTGAGATCACAAAAAATGAGCTATGATATCCAGAAAACATGATTTATCTTTAGATCACAAGACAATTAAGTCATGATCACAGGGGAAAAAAAACTTTTTGTTATCTTGAGATCACAAGACAATTATGTTTAACAGTACAGAAAATCATAAATACCTCGTGGCCTCTGGATTCCCGCAGGACTCTGTCACTTTGGACTGTATTGGCTATTTTAGATTAAGCTTTGCCACAATACGATACGATTTCGATCTGTAACAAGAAAACATTCGACAGGTACTAAAGATACGATGTGCTGGAATTCCCCTCAGTAACACACCATCAAAATGACCTCAACATCAAACAATTACACTAATAATAATAAAACTAACAATTAAATATACAGTCAGCTTGGCAGTAAACTGCTCTGCTTGAATGGTCATCTCTGTTATCTTTCAGTTTTAACCACAGAAATGGTGCGCCATTTTTTATTTTTTATTATTATTTGTTTTTTTTGTTTTTTGTTTTTTTTGCAGAGCTCTAAAACAAATTTTAGATTTATTGTTTTAATTAATAAATAAATAAACATATAAACAGCTAAGTGAATGTTGGACTGAATTAATTTCTGATTTTGCCAATTTAGCTTCCTGATTATTTTATTAGTATTTTTTAATCGTCTTATTTGTTATGTTATTTCATTGCATGTAATTTTATTTGTATTTTTATTATTTTAGTACTTGTATTCTTACATTTTTTATAACTGTATTTTTATTGATCGTGTAGTTTCCTGTGTTGTGTTGAAAACTTATCGCGTTTTACTTGAAAAACTGCAACAAGGGGACACATTAGCTGTAAGAAAGCGTAGGCTGTAAAAGTCTCAGTGAAAACAGGAAAGGTTATGCGAAAGAAAGCGGGGATCCGAAAATGACCAGCAGAGAGCGCTATTGTGCAGAAAAAAAAACACTCCGAGCTCCACACAGAGCCGCTCCTACACACATGCAGCATTACATAATCACAGTGCAGCAAACAACACGAAGAAAATCCCTTGTTTTTCTGCGCGCGCTGCTTACAGCCACGCTGCAGTGCAATCCACACGTTTTATACTACAATGGTAAACTCAGAAATACCTTAGCCATTGAAAAGGTGGTCTCTGGACCACGGTGGCTGTCAATAGTTCTCATTTTCCACACATCTAATCAACAGTGTCACGTGACAAGATAAAACATAATCAAACAGACTGAATGTGGACTAGGGGACATTTGTCAATCAATTTATTTGTTTTTATGTAATATAATGTGTTTGTTTACGTCGATGTGACCTAAATTAATACGTAAATTAAATGAGAGAAAATAAGGACATAGACGCATGAAGGGAGCTGAGAATAACAGCAGTAACAGACCTGCACTGCCCTTTCTGCACTGAGTCATCGGTACAGGACTTTTCTGCTCTACCCCTTTAAGGAAGGCAGCGACCTCTCACCCTGATAAACCGAGATAGTTCTCTCTCTCTCTGTGTGTGTGTGTGTGTGTGTGTGTGTGTGTGTGTGTGTGTGTACCCGCCCTGTTCACTTCCACCTCCTCCTCCTCCCATCGTCCACAGCGCATTCAAGAGCTTCACCTGTGCTCTATCTCTCTCTCTCGCGAGCTCCGGTCCAGCTGTGGGGGAATACTCTGGTGAAGTCGGACCGTTCAGACTAAAGGCGGACAGCATTTCTGAGTGATCGCTGCTTCCTGAACCACAGAGTCTGCACATTACGAGAAAAATGGCAGATCCGATGACACAGTCTTCTCAGATATCGTCGTCGCAAGGACTAAACGATGGACACTCTGCAGCGTCCAAAGACTCAAAGTTCTCCGGTAAGAAAAGTAAAGTTAATGAGGTAAACTGGACCGAAGTGCAGGTTTGGGCACCGAGCCTAAAACCGTTAAAACCGTTGAGCTCGATTGTTTTTTTCCATCCAGCGAAACTGAGCCAGCGAGAACAACATGACGGCCGAGTGTGTCATCGCGTTTATCGACCCCTGTAGTCTGCAGTTTGATTTAAGAGAAAATGACTCATGTTATATTCCGGTATCATCGATTTTTACCTCAACACCGCCTCGTTTGGGGTAAAATAAGGTTTAATTTTCCACAACTTGGCTAACAGTAAAGCCATGAAGCGCCGTGCTCCTGCGTAGTGGAGCATTAGCCTATTTAGCCTTCAGTCGCTCGCTTAGCAAGACCCACTAAACGACTCTCTGAAGGTTGACGTCCTCCATAGCTGTGACCTAACTTTTAATTTTAGGAGCAGGCCACAGAGAGCTGTGGAGACACGTTTTCTGTACCCCGCTGGGGGCGTGAGGAGGGTGGAAATGGCCGTGCTGCGGCTCCGCTCTGATCTGCACTGCAGTGCTGAAGCACCACAACTGAGCAGCTCTTAAAGGCGCTGGGTGTGTTTATTTTTTGGTTTGTTTTTGTTGGCCTATCGTTGTCCAAATGGCAAACAGACATTACGCATTAACTTAACACACCACAGTGCCCAAACTTTATCTCTTTATTGACGCCTTCCTTTCGCAAAATTGTTATTCGCGTTGTTTAATATCTCTTAGTACATGGGCTTTTGTTAGGCTGAGCATCGACTACTGAGGGGAGGCTTCAGTTCAGCGCCACGGTTTAATTCTCCGTTATATACTTAGAGAGAACTTGTGGCCTCCTTTTTGAAGGAGCTCTGGAAGAATGTAGAGATTCAAAGATGAATTCCACTGATTTTTCAAAATGTATGCAAAATTATTCAGTCGTTGAGATGTAAACAGTGTCGTTCCGAGGGGGTTTATGTAAAATGGTGTGTTGTTGAGAAACCTAACTACGTAGCTGGTTACCCACTTTGGTTTATTTACAATGGTGGTGAACGGAACCAGGGGTCGTGATGTTTAACACGCATTTTATTTTCATTTTATTTTCTTTACAGCATGACGTGAACCTACACATCTGAGTTTATATATGTAATGATGTTAATGCTAAAACAGTACAAAGTTTCCTTTGGGGCACTATTTTGTCTCACAATACCTCGAATGTACAGCTCTATAAATAGAGAGAAAATGTTTTAGGCTAAAATTTTAACTCAAAACTAGTGTAAAACAATGTCTCTGGCGTCACGCAGCGTATTTCATGCAGTGCTTTCTTTGGGGTAGCTTTCCGTGAGGCATTAAATGCTTCAGACAGCTGGTTCCTATCACCACCACTGTGAACAGTTGTGACTTTCCTGGTAACTGATAATTCTGGTAAGTTTCTCTAGCTTTTCTAGCAGTTTCTCCCCTTAAACGTTGGACATGCTTAAACGTTGGGTTTTCTTAAATCTTTGTGTTTGCTGTATTTGAAAAGCTCTGTGTAATAGATTGCACCCCTCTCCCGTTTGATTGAACACCCAGAAAGGCTAATTCTTTTGTTTTCTGGTCATGACAGTTCTCGGGTTTCATAATCAAATAAAGATGTTGCTGAAGCTGATTTACCGTATGAGCAGTCAAGCAGGAGACACTGGACCAGATAGTCAAGTCATGCTGGGCTGACCCTTCCTTACCATCCCTTTAAGATGCAAAACCCTTAGGGGAAGGTGCACCAGCACAGCAGAATCTGAGCTGCGTAGTAATAAGTGTTTCTTCAGGTGTTTTGTCTCACAGTTCGATTTTGTCCAATATGTTAACGATCATTCCATTTTCCAACAGTTTTCTTTGTTTTAATTTGATCATGAATTGTCATATTAACTCCAACTTGATGACTTTATAAGGTAACGGATGCCTGAATGTGTTTTGCCTTCGTTTTTCACATTGGAGCTAAAAAGGCACCTACAGCTCATGAAGATTTCCTGTGAAGAGGTGAAGAAAGTTTTCAATACAAAGCCAACAGAACACGCCCATAAATCATGCTCTAATGAAGCTCTACTATTTTCTAATTGTAATCACTAAAATCGGTATCTGAGGCAGCGCTGGAGCCTGGAGAGATCTGGGTTTCATTATCTGGTCCTCAGGGATGGCGCTGAAGTTGTTGGCGTGACACAGATGCCACACATAGCTTTCTGTGGGTGCCCACAGCTGATGCCAAACCAGCCATTTCTCATGCTTGGTCTGACCTGGGGTCACTACTCTGCAGCTTCTGTAACATGAGTCTCCTCGCCACGTTTAACCTGTATCCCTTTAAGACATGGTGTGTTGGATACGTGCAACTGGCTCCAGAGTATTTCATTTCATCAGGAAGTATTTGTACCCTTGTGCATGTCATCAGATAACCATTTTGCACACTTTGAAGGTGAAAGACTTAAGACAAGTGTTACCTTTCACTGTAATATTTTATATATAGGCCTATAGAGAGCTAGCATACTTGGAGCACTTGGCAAGATAGAAAGAAGTACTAAAACTACCCAAATCAATGGCTGTGTAGGTACTGCTATTTAGACATGCTGTTGGCCATCTCACTTGACATGAAGCTGGTTTGATACTATTGTGTTTTGGTGGCGCTAATAATGTGTCCAGTGAAAGGGGACTGGATTTCATCAAAGACAGTTGACAGCTGAATGGCTTGGAATACATCCAGAAATATTGGCACCCTCGCAAAGCTGAGCAAAAACAAAGCTATGAGAAAATATATTTGTTCGTCAGCTTAATCTTACACTGAAAATGTAAGAAATATCTAACTTTCCTTTAAGGTAATTTATTAAAAGAAGAAAACTCACATTCCCCTAGTCATAACCAACCATAAACAAAGACTAATTATTCCCATAGATATGTGTTTTTGTTGTTATTGTTGTTATTGCTGTTTCTATAAAAGTGTGAAGCTCCTCAAAGGTCAGGACTGTACTTACTTACTCATGCACTTGCTCACTCACTCACCCATCCATGGCTGAAGTTTCTCCACAAGGCATCAGAATTCACAAATAAAAGACTACAAGATATTTTTGCCCTTCATAAATCAGGCTGTAGCTATAAAAATAGCTTAAAACCTGAAAATATCTACTTTCACTATTAGGGTTAAGAGATTTTAGACAAGCTGAGCTGTGATGAAACTGTGGAAGAGAATGCAAGTGTATTTCATTCCCATGTACAATGAGGAGGTTCCGGAGGTAAATCTTTTTCCAAGGATCACTTCAATTGAGTGATTCCTGGAGTTGGGCATTTTCATCCTGAGATCACCATGTGCCCAAAACTACCTGCAAACCAGTAAGCTTTTTGGAAGGCTTATCAGAAAAGCAAAACATAAATGTGAGATATTACAGTTAAGATACAGGATCTTTAATTGGAACTAGATTCTCTAATCAGACCAGAGCTTTTTGGCAATAAACACCAGAAGTGGCTTTGATAAAACATTCAAGGTAATGCAGAAAAGGAACTTATTCCCTTTGTGAAATATGGTGATGACCCTCCTCTGAAGGGCATCTTTGAGTCTAGTTAGGATGCATGGCATCATTGATCCACTCAAATAGGAAAAAGGGAGGCCATGAATAATGTGTAGCTGGATATTCCAAACGAGACAGTGGTGTAATGACACAAATGATGACTCGCTGACCACAGAGTCAAGCTTTTTCAAACTGGGCCCTGTACCTGCGGCACGAGTTGTAGAGGAGAGTCCTCTGAAACATGAAGATTGGAGCTTTAACTCCAGTTAGTTTGTGTGAGATTGGAGAATAGGCTTTATGTGGTTCCTTAGGTGTGTGCAAGTGAAACTGGAAGGTGGAAGGGTGGTCCAAGGTGTGTCTTGTAGTGAAAGGATCTTGAGCATCAAGTTCAGGGTGAGGCAAGAATGCTGTGTGGCAGGTATGCTTTCCTAAACTCCAGTCAGCTCAGCTTACCCTGGTTGGGGCGCGAGTGAACAAGTATGGCTCTGTGGCAATGATTCTGATTCACAACAAGTACAGCTCACCCCAGTTGATAGTGCTGCATTACTTGATTAACCTGCTCTCCTCAGAACTTTACCCACAGCTCTGTACAGCTGGCACGCCTTGTTCTGTTTGAGGTTGTCAAGACAAAGAAAATTGTGTGGCCTGGTGCTTTTTCAGTTTGATGTTGGGCTAAACTGTGAAACGGAGGCTCACTGTTAAAGCTTATGTTTCTGACGTGTGGTTCGAAAATGGATTCCCTAAATGGCTTACATAACTCCTGCCCATGATGCACTGTGTGGGTGCTTGTTGGGGTCAGACACTGGAAACTATGGGAGGAATTATTTGAAGAGTACATGGGGAATTCATCCACAATGGATAATAATAATGTGTGGAGAGGTCTTGTAGAATGTTATCTAGGAAGGCTGAAACAGGATGGCTGTGTTTTTTAACTAGATTTGCTGAACTAATATGAAGTGTATTCACTGAACCTCTGCTAGATACTGACCTTGTAGTTGCAGTAATTTGGCTTAAATTAAGTTTCATGCTCCTTCCTATTGATGAGGTAAAGATATCTAAAAAAGCATTGGTTGCTTAAATGCCAACACGAGACAGGTAAGAGGTTTTCTCATTGGACGCTGCATTGATATCGTCCATTTTCAATTTGTAGAGTATAAGGATATTAAGATTATTTACTTCTCATTCTTCTGTCCTTTTTATTTTTTCAGATTCCTTTTTTTCCTCTTCGCCTGTATCTCTCATTCAGTCTCCTCAAGGCAAGTGTATAGTTCTCTTATGCTGCTCGCCTGCTTTTCTACCCTTTTTATCTCTCTCCTCTTTATCTTCTCCTTCTGTCACATCTCTTCTACTTAGTATGCCATCTCTTGCTCTGCTGCTTCTATGATCCTCTCAATCCCTCTCTCTAGTGCCCCTCTCCTCCTTATACTAGGTTAGGTACTCAAATAGTAACTGTTTTGGATAGGCAGAGAGCTCCACCTCTTACGATAGTAAAAAGAAGCGGAGGACAAGAATGTCACAGAAGAAACCACACATCCTTTCATGTAAGCTGGAACAAATTTCAGCCTCAGCCAATATATGTCTTGACTCCAGTTGTCCATTTACTTGTCTTGCGAGTCTGACAGCGTCCTCTCCTTCTCTCAGTATGCTCATAGTTTTGCACCAAATGGTATACGAACATGGATATTCAGTTTCACCCCGCACGCCACCTTTCCACATGCTACAGCCCAGACCCCGCCTCGTTGACAACCCCAGAGGTCCTGTAATATGATTCTCCCAGTTTCTAATGGTGCTCCCTAATAGACATGCATGCTGGAATCCCAACAGGTCAGCCAGGTCCCACCTGTTTTCAGTACCATTTGATGATTGGAATCCTCCACCGCTGCTTGGCCACACCTTTTGCAATCACATGACATGCCCAACAAAAAATTGAGATAACTGCCTTAACCTCCATGTCATAGCTGCTCTTTCAAAGCCATCACCCTTAAGCCTCCAGCATAACTTGTTAAAGGTTGCATATGGGAAACTTGAAAAAGGAGTTCTTTCACCACTTGTTGAAGGTTGTATTTTACATAGCAATGTCATGTATTATGATCGAACATCAGAACCATTCAATCTAATCTACTCATATCTATCTTGATTCACAAATGGAAAAGCAAGGTCATCCTCAATCTGTCCGAGCTGCAAGCATTATTTAGGTCAGCGTTACTGTGGGTCCACGATAATCCCAAGATTGCCACCTTATTTTAAGATAGCAGTGAAGTTCAAGTTCACTTTGTGTGAGAGCAGAATCCTAAAAATGGATCAAGTTCGTATCCCCAAGGAATCCTGTCCTTGATGTCCCTCCTCCTCCACCGCTGGCTGTGTTTGGAGGCGCCTCCCCCCAGTTTTCACTTAGTACTGCAGGTAGAGTGACACTGGGGAGGGATCGACCATGAGGATGCCTGCTCTGGGATATTACCCCCATGGCTATGGCTGCCGGCTCTTCACTTCTGCTTGCGCCTTAAGACATTTTGCATGCAATCTCTTACCACAGAGTAAGGGAATTCTCAATATTTTTTGTTTTAATGACTGTCATTTTTTTTGTTTGTTTGTATTTGTCTCCTGTCTTCCCTGCCATTTAAGAATAGTTACATAATCATTTCAGCAATTGTGTTTTAAGAAAGTCAGCAAAGGTAAAACACTTAGCAAGTTTATGTAAGAGGGGTCTTATGTCACTGTCTTGTAATAAAAATGCTGCATCTGCTAGGGCAAGGCTTGATTAAAACATTAATTAAACTTGCAGAGAATTTTTTCAGTAATTGTTTTGCTGTTGCAAGCCTGCTGGATTTTTCAGTGTGGTTGCCAATTAAAGTGATCTATTTTTCATTTCTTGCATGGTAACATTTATAGGTGGTTAGAGATGCTGGAATATTCATGGGAGTCTGATTCCAGAGTCATTGCTCTCTGAGGTCTGTTTGACCCGTCTCATCAAAGCAGAATAGTCTTCAGGGGAAAGGCGATCTTAGTGTTGAATGTAAAGTGTTTTCTATTGCCTATAACAGTGATTTTCAAACCAGCCCCCTGGGCCCCCCATACAGCCCACATTTTTCCTCCAGTCCTATATGTTGCAAGTTGGGAGGAAGCAAAATTGTGGATTGTCTGGATGGCCCTGAGTACTGAGCTGCTTTGTGACAACACCTGTTGTAAAAAGCGCTATATAAATAAACTTTGACTTTGAGTTGGGAGCCACTACCTGTATAGTAGATTATTGTTTTCTTATGAAGCAGTTGTTGATCTGCTATGATGGTCCTGTTTCTTCAGAGTTGGTAGCACCTAGATAGTCTGCAGATACCTATTGCTGCAGTGGCCATGTGGGCTTTACATGAGCCTATGACAGTTTGGTACATCTCAAACAGCAGTTTTCATGGAGAACTTACGTTTTTGCTTGTTCCTTTGTACTGTTTTATACTTTTTGTTTACTTTTTGATTTACCCACAGGCAGAAGCCGCAGGCAGTATGCTCTCGTGCTGCTTCCAACATCATAGTTGGCATTTCACTTTTCTTCAGGAAGTCTTTATCCTTGCTACATGATTTGGAAGCAGGCAAATTGCTCTGTGAAAATTCTGTACTATTTAATGTTTGTTTTGTTCTTTTAATGCAAGAAAATATGAAAGTTGCACAGATTTTAATTTGTAAGGTATAATTTTATTTTCATTAGTCATATTGTTGAAGATGCAGCATTAATGGAACACATACACTCAGTAATGATAGAGAAATAATAACTTGTGTCTATCATCATTTACCCTCACTTAGTAAAAGAAGCACTTTTCCCTTATGCATCATTTAGATTCCTCAAAGGTAATACCACATTGTCTGACTGGCATGTCATCCATTGATCGTTTGAACCATGCAATGCATGATTGCTTCAGCTGCAACAAATGGATGCTACCAAACATCCTAGGAATGTTGTTTAAAGTACTAGTGTAATTGCTGATTGCTAAAGTTTTCGGGGCCTGTTTTTGACTCTGAAATAATGTCTGTGGAAAGCTGCATTTCAAAGTATTTGAATGGATGAATTTAACTAGTTAGACTTTTTCGAGGTAAACCCTTCCCATTCACCAGAGCTGCAAGCATGGCCCTCCACTTTAGCATATCTATATTACTGTAGAGTGTGCCTTGATTTGTTTCCTCCCCATCTTCTTCCCCTTTTCCCTCCTTGTTTAATGGATGCAGACAAAAGGGTAGTACTGGGCTCTGACAAGCCTTCGGAGGGTGTGGCCACCTCACTTCGCTTTTCTTCCCAGCCAAGTTCATTTTCACCTGTGGGTTATGGAAATGAATCCTCAGGACCACCTGTAGATCGTAGTTTCCAAGAGAAAAGGGAGCGTTTTGAATCATCAGTTGGGTCCCAAAAGCAAGACTCGTCCCCCATAAAGGTCTCTCCTGTGTCCGAGCGAATCAAAGCATTGGAAGCTCTGGCTGCAAAGCAGAATGATTCTGATTGGAATGATGGAGGATTTCCTCATTTCCGAGAGCGCCACTATGAAAAGCCCCCTACAGAGATACATGGCATCTCTTCACGCTCATCATTTAAGAAAAGGGCCACATCCACTGAACAAGAATCTCCAGAATCACCTTTCGAAGTACTTGGTGATGCCAGACATGGGAGCGACTTTGAGGACACTGCAGACTGGATGAAAGCTCATTTGCCCCCAGCACCTGACTTTGGCACTGAAGAATCTGATTTTGATGAAGTGAAAGAGTCTGCTGTAGTGCAGGAGAGTCCATCAACAGAAACAAAGGGCAAAGATACCGATGCGCCAGAAGTTCCTGCATCTTTTGTAGGTGTTCCGGATGAATTTATGGACACTCCTATTGAAGTGGCAGAACAAGTGGTCGATGATAATAAACAGTCTAAGCAAGACAGTGTAGAGGAGGAGTCTGAATTTGATCTTAGATTTTTACCCACTGCCTATATGTGGGACAAACAAGAGAAGTCTGACATGGACACACAAGGCCCATCAAGCATCCCTGAAACTCAAGACTCTGAGATACCTGTATCTTCTGCACCACCTGATGGGTTTGAATCTTCTTCTGTTCCTTCTCCACCTCCTGCTGCCCAGATGGACTCGGGTACAAAGCAGCAGTCTCAGGGTGGTGGCTCTGAGCCTGCAGAAATCCTTGAAGTTGACAGCTCTGGTGAATCTGATGATACAGTGATTGAGGATGCAAGTGGTGGCCGTCCACATGCAGGCCCCGATGCTCCGGAATCTGTACCTTGCATAGATAAGGTTACCCTGCCAGACGACAAAGAGAAACAGGGCATTCTGGTGCCCATCATTAATGTCATTGAGACAGAGGAACAGAATATCAGCGATGATGAAATGGTGCAGGAGGAGGAAGAGGATGATGAGAGATATCAGGTAATTCAAGAGCCTACTACACAGGCTCCAATATCATCTGATGAGCATTCAGAGGTTTCAAAATCTGAAGAGGTTTCCCTGAACAAAGAAGATATTTTCTCACCAACAGAGGTTACGGAATCTGATGCAGATTATTCTCCAAAGCACAAAATCAAAGATGATGTTAGTGAAGACATTTTCAACCAGACTTGTGTTGATTCAAAGGGTTCCACTTTGGAGGAGTCTTGTGAGCAGTCGCCTGTATTGCAGAATGTAGATGAACCTCAGAAAGAGTCTTACGTTAACATTGTTAAACCAGACAAAACTGCAGAAATAACACCAGACCTGCCCCATAATTATGAGGATCTCTCAAATGAGATTGAATCCAGCGATATAGATACATACTTGGATCATTACACTAGTCAAGAATTAGCTTTGAAAGATCAGCTGAATTCAGGTGTTTTATGTGAGAATGATGGGGAATCTAATGACTTGCAAAAATCCAACTCTCTTGAACGTAGTCAGAATGACACGATGTTTGCTCAGCAGTCAGTTGAGGAAACTATTGCTGATGAAATTGATGAGCAGCTTAATATGAGCAAACAAAATATTGATTCAGTTCCTGAGCCTTTGCCGGTTGGCATCACGGATGTCTATAATGAGCCTCTGCTCCCTCAGAATGAAGTGCCAAGTCATGAACTAGAGGATCAGTGTGTAGATCTAGAGGACCGGAAGACAGTAACTGCACCAGGAAGTTTTTCACTGGTGGAGGAGAAGGATTACATCAGTCAGACCACTGCAAGACCGCCCTATGTTCAGGAGAACACTCCTGCTCCATTCCCCTCTTTCCATCATGATCCATCAGACAAAATCAGTGAGGTGATTTCTGATTTTGTGGCCAGTGATCTGAATGAGGGATTAGTGACATCTACCTCTGAACATGATGATCTAGTCCAGCATGATGTTCCAGACATACAGATGTCACCGGAAAGTACAAGCGAACCTGAGAGCATTGAACCAGAATGCTCTGTGATAACAGCATCAGACAGCTTTGTGGAGTTCATGAGAGAGTGCTTGAAGTCACAGCAGGATGAGCAGCCTGAGAGCCTTGGTCTAGGACATGTCGCCAAGGATCCTACGTCTGTTGCCCCTTCTCCACCCGCTATGGTTATGGATTTGGAGCAAGAGCGTCTTACTATCTGTGCTCTCAAAGAGCTTGGGAGCAGCCAAGAGCAAGAGGATGAAATAAGTGTTTCTAACAAAACAACCTCAGTCTCTTCAAAGGAGGGTTCACAACCTTCATCTAAATCTGAGTCGTCCGTCCCCTCAGTTTCCACACCTCAGCATCTTCTGAACGAGTATGAGCCTGAAACTTCATTAGCCAAAGAGGTAGAGGCAATCGACATGTGGGTGGCAGAAGCCTACCACCTCGCAGAGCATGTTTTGGCAGCAATACTAACCCACCTGTCAGGTAACTTGCCTTTCCTTCAGGCTATTAGCCTGCTAACCTTGCACGCAAAGAAAGTCCCAGCACTAGACTAACTGTCTTACCTTATATTCAGTTTGGTCTCCTGCAACACTAACACATTCAGTTGCATGTGTTTGAGAAATTGAAAACACTTTAGAAATGTCGTAGAACTTCTGGTTATCAAAGCTTTTGCAGTAGGAATAGAATACTTAGTACTCTATCACCAGTAAGTCCAAACAGCTTTTTGTTTACTTATCTTTAAAGTTAGCTTAGTTCTCATCATAGTCGTAAAGGGTCTTCTCTATCACAGAACGCTCTTGTAAGAGAGCACAACCATTCAGATATCTGGCTTGTTTGTTCTCCATGTCATAGATGTTCTTTTTTCAGAGTGGAGCTAGAGGAAATGTGTTGTTGTGTTCCATAGGACGCTGGCCATGCCCTGCAAATGGCACAAGTGTCCACATGGTATCAGTTTGCATAACCCTTGAAGCTTGGCAGTGAAGACTGTCTCGAGTGTTAGATTTCTGCAGCATGATGCAGCTTTTTCTGGCCCACTGCCTTTACAGCAGAGGGCAATGGAAATTAATTCAAGACGAACATGTCATTTTAGAGAAGTCCTATCAGTTTCTTCTTCTCTGCCTTTGTCATCTTTGAGCAGAGCTGGAGGGGATAAGGCTATGATCTGAAGTGACATGAGGAAATGATGCAGAATAATGAGTTTCATGTCATCCTAAACATAGCTCAAGTAATCCTAATTGTGTGCTGTAGTTAGCAGTGATTCTTGTGTTTAGTGTAGTTTTTGTATGACTTTATTCAGTGTGTTTATGACAACTGAATGAGTTTATATCCTGTAGGAGAGTTTGTCACACAACTGTGTAGTTGTTCTTGCTGATATGATCTAGAGTTTTGGTATACAGGATTTGAATGTAGATGCAGGAAGTCAATGACTCCTCCTTATGATTGCACTTTGTGCTTTTTGTACCAAGGCTGATCATGAAATGTAAAAATGTTGCTAGCCTTGATTTCTAGACAAAATTGAATTATCACAGAGGTGTGACTAGGCAGGATTTACAGCTGCCAGTTACCAACTGGCATTGTTGATGAACAGTGATGTATGAAGTGCGGACCTCAAGACTACTTGAATCAAGGCTAGGAATGTATTGCAAAGCCTAAACTAAGGACAAATTGTTGAATGATAAATGTTCAAAAAAAAAACAAAAAAACAAATTCATGACTACATGGTTAATACACCCCACAGTCTCCTCCAAGGGTTTTTATGTAAGCCACTAGTCAACTGAGGCCGCAGGGCTCAAATGGCTGAGGTTGTTTTTTGTTTCTTTGAGCCACTGATAATTGGAGTGCTGTAAAATCAAGATATTTAGAACACATAAAATATAGAAAATCAAATCTTTACCGCCGAGAAAGAAACTGTTAAACCTGAACATATGTGTACTATAACACCCCTATGAGCCTGTTTTGCTGAGGTTTGAAGTAAATTCCTTACTTACAGATATAAGTTTAATACAAGGAATGGGAATCTAGACAATGTTACTTGCCATTTTTTTGTCTTTGTAGATCATTTAGGGTTTTTTTTTTTAACCTTGTAAACACTGTCAGTCCCTGCACGGTTGATTTCCAAAATAAAACTTTCTACTGTTGAGAGTGTTTGTTTTGGTGGGTGTGAGTGCCAGCTTCTTCATCTTATTCGTGGTTAGTCTGGACACTGTCACAGCAGAACAGATCAAGTTGATTGTCAGGGTTTTTTTTGTTTTTTTTTCTTATCTTGTGAAGTCTATTTCTAATCTGCACCAAGTCTTTCGTTGTTGGCAAAAACTGTTGGGGGGGGGGGTGACCTGCTTTTTTGCTGTTTGTGTTTTTACAGACGAACACTGATTAACATCTATTAACATAGCAAGCATTTTTCAATTTTTTTTAAAAACCCCTCAGCCTAGTGATGTGTGTGTGCCTCTCAAATGATGCAAACACACGTGGCCATGCATTTGCACACGTACGTGTATTTATGTATATAAAAAAAAGGTGCCTGTGCCTTTAAGAGCTGAGCAGTGCTAGTGCTGAAAAGAGGCCACTGCGGCTCGGCTACCGCTGGGACATGCTGCTGTATCTGGGGCCGCTATGGCGAGAGATGGGGGGGGGTGATAATGAACGAGCACTCAGTCCAGGCTGCCTCCCTCTGGGCACTGGCAAAGCATGCTGGGAGGGACTCAGACCCCTGCAGTGAGCGAGCAGGAAACCCCATGCCTGCGTTCATCGTTAACCCCCTAAAGCATCTGAAATGGAGAGGTGAAAACAATGGTGTGCTTTCTGAGGCTCTGAATCGTTGGCCTTGCACCACTGTGCTGCGGTTATGTCATGATGAGTCTTTTCGTCAACATTTTCCCCACTACGTAGCTTGTTTATACTGAAATGTTTATCCACAGTGAAATGGGGATGTTCACAGTTTGCCTGTTACTTTGCCTTTGACTGCAGGGAGGTACCCTGCTTTAACATAACTATTGCTATAATGAAAGATATGGTAACTGCTGCAGACAAGCTGAAGTCGGCTCCACTTTTAGGTGTAGGGGTGGGCAGTATGCCAGTATTTATCGTTATCATGTCACAAAACACTTTTCTGAGCATATTGTGGATATTGTCAGTACTTAAAAACTCTGAACAACTGCAGGTTTTATTATAAAGAGAGCATAATTAGTCATATTTATTTGCATTTAGTGCAGCACGGTATGCAAAACACTAATAAAAATAACCATACTTAGTTTTTTTATTAGGCAGTATTTGTTCTGTTTTTAGTCTGTTCCAACTTACTAAACTTCAGAAAAAAGAAATATTGCCATGTATATCATGTCTTGAAGTATTGCGATGATATATTTTTGCCATATCACCCGACCATACTTGAGTTCTTTGTTGTCATTTCTTGCGATGCCTGGGAGACAAATTAATTCTGATCCAGAAGAACCAGACGCACCCAATAATAAATAGTCTTTGCCTGATCATAAATAAGTAATTTGAGTACAATAAAATACTCCTGTAAGCATACCATGTGATGTAATCAGTGCCGGTGCACTGAATGCTGTAAATGTCTGAATAGGTTCTACTGGATTTTAAGTGCAGAGACGCTATCTGTGCCATTAATTTATAGGAAGAGACGGGGCAGAATAACACAATACAGTGGGTGTGCTTGCACAGTTTCCAATGCCCATCCCTCACATGCCAGTGGAGGAGATTTCTAGAACAGAAAGCAGGAAGGTAGCACTTCAGCCTTAAGAGCTGGTTTTAGCCAGCTTTTTCTGTGCTCTTGTGGGTTGCAACACTGAAATGAAAGTCTGAGGCACTGTGCAAGCTTGACTACTAGAGAGCATTGTAATCGTACATAAATGCCTGCTTCAGTATGTATGCTTCCCTGAGATGGCGAAGCGCACGTACCAAAGGCCCAAGGCGTTTCTCCACGTGGAGACTGCCGTTTACATAAGGCTTCTTTTAAAAGGTTTCTTTCATGCTGCAGTGGAGACTATTTAAGAACTCTGCTACGGAATTACATAACAGCTGTATAGAAAATGTCTCCTTTGTTTTCGACAGATTCATAAAGTTAAGACCAAGTAGCTCAATAATTCTGCCAACAAATAGTGCCATAATACTTAATTAGGGCAGTATTATTTTGGACAAGCATAAGCATGATAATTGAAAGTAAAACGAATATAGATCATTGTAGATACAATAAAATTTAATATCATATTTCACTTTCCCCCTTCTCACTTACACCATACACAAACTCACTACATATCACTCATGCACTAACATACATTCCATGCACACACATGCTCTCTCTCTTGCAGTATATGAGCTGGTGCACTGGCGCGACCCGAAGAAGACGGGTGTGGTTTTTGGCACCTCCTTGCTGCTGCTACTGTCTCTGGCAGCTTTCAGCGTGATCAGCGTCATCTCCTACCTGCTTCTGGCCCTGCTCTGCGTCACCATCACCTTCCGCATCTACAAATCTGTCATCCAGGCTGTGCAGAAATCCAGTGAGGGGCACCCCTTCAAGTAAGACAAAGCATTCTCTGAAGGGCTGTGGTCTTGAGATGCACTATGTGCCAGGTATAGAATGTGCGGAGAGTGTACACCTGGTTCAATGAGGGATTTTATCAGCAGAAAATGGATTGGGAGGATGAATATGAACAACAAATACATCATCAAATATTGGTTTGAAATATCAATCACATCATAACATCTGCCCATTCATTCTGCTGATACCAATATGATTCCATCCTTAGTATTGGAAAAGGGAAAAAGTGCCACCTCTACCTAAAGCAGTTCATGATTATAGGCCCATTACTATGGGTCACATTAAGAAGGATTTTATGTTGTGCAATGTTCAGACGGAGCTACACTCTGCAGAGAAGATTTGCTTGTGGTTTATGAATATATGTGTTCTATTAATACTGGCTATCTGCAACATTCTGCAGTATTTACTACTAAACATGGACATGCTTTTCTTATTAAGCATTTATGAGTATATGTTTTAAAACTCTTATATTTGCTAACTAATTATGTATGTAGGGAAGAGGAGGGGAATGATTGTGGGTGTGTCTGCCTCCATTAGTGTGTGGGGATGTATCTGCTGGGCTAATTGGGTTGACCCGTGCTTGTGGCAGGGCTCTGATGGAGAAGGATGTCAGCGTGCCTCCTGAGACGTTCCGCAAGCACGTGGATGTGTGTCTGACCTACATCAATCGCGCACTCAAGCAGATGAGCCGCCTTTTCTTGGTTGAGGACTTGGTGGATTCCCTCAAGGTTGGTCCATTATCTGTTATCTTAAACTTGGCATGACCTGACCCCTCATATGACTCTTCTGTGTGTGTTTGCTTGAGATGTTGAAACTGAGCAAATGATGGATCT
Organism: Colossoma macropomum; assembly: GCF_904425465.1. NCBI lineage: Eukaryota > Metazoa > Chordata > Actinopteri > Characiformes > Serrasalmidae > Colossoma > Colossoma macropomum. The sequence goes on from NW_023494805.1 coordinate 11,619,904, forward strand.
GTTTCTCCCTCATTCATTGACTGCAGTCACACTTGCACACATGCACGGTTCTGTCATTTGTAACTAGGGTTGCAAGCGGTGGCGTAATTACCATTCACCGATAAAAGTGAAAATTTAATTATTAATCAGGCCGATATTCTAATTATAGCTGATTATTACAACCCATAATTTAGCTCCCTGTTTTTATCTTGTGGACATACTGATAGACATGTAGGCACTAGTCCTGGGCATTTACAAAATAAGAGTCCTTGGGAACGACTCATAATGCTACATACACTTATGATAATTGACTGGAAAAGAGTGTCTGCTAAATGATAGAAATATTTATATGAAATCATGTAAATGTCTCCAGAAATTAGTCTGATTTACATTTTGTCATAGCTATGTAAAACTAACCAACACTCTTCTTTTTACCTTTCTTATTGTTAGTGCACTTGTTTTAAATTGCCATAAAGCAAAAGCAAATGTTTTCGTTAACATCAGTTTCAGCCACATCAAATTTGTTTATCAGTGTTAGCCCAGGAATTCTATATCTGTGCATTATTGTTTGTAACACACACACATACACAAGTGAGATGTGTTGATAAGCCTTTCTCACGTGTAAGAGAGTGGGAGCTGATGGCATTCAGAGGAAACAGCCCACAGATTTTAGAGGTTGAGGACTGACCCAGAACATGCTGCCCTCCACAGACAACAGCGTGGTGCAAAGACTCTAACTGACCGGTTTTCATTATATTACACTTTTATGGGCATTAAAACTATTCAGCAGCAAATGATCACTAATTTCTAACCCTAAAACGCAAAGGACTTTCCGTGCTTCAGTTTTTAATGTCATAACTACATACTTACGTAATTTCATTACAAGTTACTTAATTATTTATAGCAGCTACTGAGTATAAATCTTAAGATTAGCAGGTCCATATTATGGACAATCAAATTTTTGTTACTTATTGCTGTTATATATGTACTGTCAACTCTCTAGTTCACATAGAAACAAAGTTGCAGAAACTGCCTGTTTTGAATTTATTATGGTTGTAGGTGAATTGTATCATTACTGCAGGTACTAGTAGTTTTTTGAGATTTGGGGAAAATATGTAAATACTATGCTTTTTTTTTTCTGGCTGTTAGGAAGCCAGTGTACCATTGCAGCCTATACACAAATCTGAATTTGAAAGGTGTGGCTGACATTTATTTTTTCCTGATTTCCCTGAGGGTTTCAGTCTGAACGGTTTGTTCCACATTTCAGCTCAGACTGAGCCGTCAGAACAGTCTTAAAGATACAGGAACGAAAGCAGCTTCTTAATTCTAAGGGATCAAGAGAGGTTGGGAAATGGTAATGTAAAAATATTATAAATGTTTTGGTACATAAAATCACACAAATTATCAACTTTCTTTGGGGGGGTTATAAAATATGAGAACAATGTGGAATATGACTTCTTTAATAACTAATTAAGCTAGAGCACAGAGAGTACAGAGACTTCTGCACTGTCACTTTATTAACGTTTTTGTGTACTGTCATTTAATTTCAGCTGGCAGTGGTCATGTGGTTGCTGACATACGTGGGTGCCGTGTTTAATGGCATCACCATCCTCATCCTTGGTAAGCTCTGACATGCTAAGTCTACTATGACCACAACACTCCTGATTTCTCTATGAAAGAACCACTGTCCTTACAGTTCACGTCCAAAAATAAGAAACAAATAATTGGTCTATATGTATGGTAATCTTCTAAGTAATGTTCAGTAAAGAAAGTCTGTTTTTTCCTCTTTTTCCAGCGGACATCCTTATCTTCAGTGTACCACTTTTGTATGAGAAGAACAAGGTGAGTCCGTGACACATTTTTAATCATGTTGATGCTTTTCATTAAATACACTATATAGGAGTTCTGCATTGTGTACGACCGCCGTATGTCAAACCACTGTCTACAACTGCATTAGGTTAGTGCAGATATTGTTGCCACAGTACTAGCAAACGTAACCTTTTCCATGTCAGCACTAATGAATCAGCATTCATTGTATTGGTATAGCTGTCGCTTTAACTTCTGTCTTCCAGAAAGTTTTGCTGTGGCCTCAAAACCATAACCCACTTTTTAGTGTCCCCATAGTGACCTGAAACGCAAGTCTGCAGCACTTTAAATGTGACTTTTCCCTCACTGAATTTTCCTCACTTTTATGAAATAAGAGTTTGACATAGTATATAAAATTGTTAAATTCAAAAAATGCCATTAACTTCACAGTCTATACGGTTCATATATGGAAACTAAGCTGCCAAAATAGTCTGTTTTGAATTCACTGTTTTTGTGATGTCACAAAAACCATTGCATTTACATACGTAGCAGTTTGCTCACATTATAAGGAGTGTTTCAGCTCGGACTGCTTTTTGAATGATGCACAATACAGGGTGGCCAATCGGAACAGAGCTTATTTATATATATCAGTCTTAGAGGCACAACGTTAGAGAGGTTAACACAGTAACATAAACAGCCTGTTTTATTATATAGGATAAAGAGAGGTTGGAAAATGGTTATGTAAAATTTATAACTGTTTCTGGTACACTAAACCACACAGATGTTGTAAGTGGATATCAAGGGGGAAAAAATGGAAATATAAAAAATTATAGGTAATCTGTGACCTTAACTATTTTGGTAGCTCATTAGCAAGACCATTAAAAGGTGTCATTGTATTTTCTCTGCAGACCCAGATAGATCACTACATTGAGATTGCACGCACTCAATTTAATACTACGATTGCCAAGTAAGTTCTTCCTTTTGTTTATGCAAGTATGTGTTAACAAATCAGAGTCTTTAACCAGAGGTGGGTAGTAACTATTCACATTTTACTCAGATAAAAATACTTTTTTGATGGATTTGTAAAAGTACAATTTTGGATGGATTTGTACTTTGCAAAGTATTTTCAATTCATTATTCTTTTACTTTTACACAAGTATGTTTTGTGTGAAAAGCAATCTAGTTTTATACTTGCGTTACCCAGTTACATTTCAGTCATTAACATGTAGTCACTGATTTTCTGTTTAATTTGATTCTGTTACTTTTGAACATCATCTGTACTGGTTTAACACTACTCACACCTCTGAATTTTAAGATTTTTCATTTTATTTTGGACCAAGTGTTCATCAACAAGAGACGAATAGAGCATAACAAACTTCAGTGGATGCTGGATGTACTAAAGTCCTATTCAGACAGAATTAGTTTTACAAGAGGAGGTGGGGTAATGTAAATTTTACCTGCATTTTTGCATTTTAGTCCCATCCGAATGGATGTCAGTCATTTTTACCAACTGTGTGCTTCAGCTTCAGTCGAGATTCTGGAGCCTTTTACCTTCTATAAACGAGCTGTAGAAATAACCTGGGGTTATATAAATCCTGTGCGACTAAACATGTCAGTAATTCCACAGTACTATATTCTGTGGAATCGGAGTTTCTTAAGTATAGAGGCACTCGAAGAAGTGTTTACTTGTGTGGCTAAAATCAAGCTGACCTCACATACAACTCGGAACATGTAAACATTACAGAAAAAAAAAGTTTAATTTAATGCAGTGATGCTAACTTGGCTCTGAATTCTCAAGCTAATGGTGCACTGTGTTCAATTAAGACAGCAAGGCAGATAAACGAAATAATGGCTAAATTAAATGTTTTAACTTTTTCTGCTGTTTAATGAACTAAAGGTTGTGCATAAATTGAGTAGCCACTCCCACCTCTATCATTTATGGAAAACTATTCCTGTCTGAATAGAGCAGTGCATATCTATATGTTACTCAGTACTTTTTGTGCTGGTCAGAGTTCCCACATTTCCTGGAAATTCTGTAACACTTGAAAACATGTAGACCAGTTTTCCAGTCACCTGTCACCTGTAAATAAGAAAAATGCCAAAATGCCCTGAAACTTTTAGTGAAGTATTAAAAAATTGTGAAGTTGGGCCATTAAGCCACGAAATTGTATATTTTAGTATATTTAAGCTGCTAATGCCCTGTTTGAGTGGCCATTCATACCTATTGTAGCTTGAAATGCTACAGTGTCACATGGGCACAGATTCGTGGATGCTGTGTTGGAATGGCTGGTAAATCAAGGCTACATTAACAGAGAGCAGCTTCTAATGCACTTCTAATATATTAGTAGAACTTGTGATCAAATGATGATTGAGGAGTGATTTGTGTTTGAGTCATTATGCATCACTCAGTCAGTTAGGGGTCTTTAGAGGTTGTATTGTTGACTTCATTTCTAAAAATGTCAGTTGTGTGTCATTTTCAAGATGACCTTTTGTGATTTTAATAACTGTTCTGTACGTAAGTCATGGAAATTGTCATGGATTTTTCCTAAAGTGGGGGATCCTACTGGTACTTTTATACTTCTCCTTAAGTTGTTTTGAGAAAGTTGCTTTTTATTGTAGTGATTATTTCACCAAATTAACAGTACATTTTACTTGAGTATAGGTTTAGGCTACTTTACCCACTTTTGTATGTTACTAAGCATTTTAATGTAACTTGGCAACTAGTAAAGCACCAATTAACTTAAATGACTGCCACCTAATGGGCATATATATATATATATATATATATATATATATATATATATATATATATATATATATATATATATAGTCCTGTTTTTAATTTTTATTTTCCTCCTCCATCAGGCTACAAGAGAAGCTCCCCGGAGCAGTGAAGCGCAGTAAAGCGGAATGATCCCTCTCTGATCCCTTCATGACCACCTCTGGAATCCCTCTATTTCTAGCCTCCACCCCTCCCTGCATCTTCTGTTTTCCTCCCTTCCTCCCCTTATCCTTCAGTTTAATCTCCAAATGCATCTCACCAACTATCTGCACTGAACCAGCTAGTCTCTAAAATCTCAGAAGCTTCTCAGTATTCGATGTTAACTCTGCAGCTTAACTATGAGCATTAGGGAAGATGCATGGGCCTCCAGAGGCTGGTGACTCAAACACAGGAAGTGATGTAATACTGCAACTGGATGCCTATTTATGGAGCCCATCTTTGGGCAGTGTGTGTGAACTAGACTGAATCTTTGGCCTGGTTTCAGAGTGTCCATAGGGGCTATGCTATTAATAAAACAAAAAATAAATGAATAAAATGTAGATGGGTTTTTAACTTCGAAGCAAATGTCTGTACTTATTAATATATTTCACAGGAAATAAATTGGAAGAAAAAAAAACAAATAGTGTGTTTAAGCCACCAGGCCTGCTCTGCTCTTGATTCTGGTATTTCATACCCTTTTTCCCCCTTCTCCACCCCTTCTCGCCATAGGACACTTGCTCATATATTATGAAACTGCAATGCACTGATTGTTACTAGTCTCACACATACACAGATTGATTATAATGGTGGGGACACTGCACCAGCCATGGTGATTTGGTCTAGTTCGCTGTCCTGTCTGTTGTGTTTTGTTTTGTTTTTTTGGCATTTTAATTTTTAATTGTGTATGTATATATTAGTAAGATTACAACAGGCTCTTTGCTGTGAAGAAGTAGTCAGCCTTGCTTTTTATATTTAAAAAAAAAAAAAACAAAAAACAAACATGCCTCTTATTTGTCTCTTGCGTTTGTCTGAGACTCCTGAGTTCACACGTAAACGAGCGTTATTCTGATTATTACTGTTCAGATTATGATTATTAGGTCACATGTAGGTGATAGCTGCTCTTGACACCCCAGTCTGGCATCTTAAGTAATTAGTAATATTCTTAAGCTTGAGTTATCTGTATAGAACCTTCAAAGCATTTGAATGGTGGAAAGGTTAAGGATGAAAATGTCGCTGTTTTGAAGAGACGGAACAAGATGTGTGGTCAGTGTTGAGGCTGGTGGGAAAACGTTTTCTCTTTTTGCTAATCTTGGATCAGCTGTAAGATTCTAAGCGACCTTCTTCATACATACATACACCTGAAAAGGCAAAACTGGTCCTAGATCAGAATCTGGAGAAACATTTCCAACGCTATGGGTGATTTCTTGTAATAAGTGTTCTAAATTGGTATATTGGAAGGTTTTTGGTTCCTAATTTAAGGATGCAAAGCATGTCATTGCAAAAGCTAGAGTGCTTTGCTAATTGTTTTCATCTGCATTTTGTTTCATGATAAAATGTGCAGACTATACAGTTATGTCTATTTGCATACACTGAAAGGGACTTAAATGTGAGGAATAAAAATGGATGCACGTAGCTTGCGCCTGGTCTGTATTTGGCACTGGATTCTACCTGTCCTTGCTCTAATAAGTATCTGGAAGCGTTAGCGTGTATAGGCTTCAGTATCAAATGTATACCTGTATTTATTGACATACAAATGGGTAAACTCAGTACCAGATTATAACAATAACTACTGCTAATGCTACTACACAGATGTCTATCAACTGCTGAATGTTTCATTGTAATGTCTATAGAGCATTCCAGCTAACGCATGCAATCTTGTGTGTTCACAATGGAACTCATTTTAACACAGTCCGAATTTGCCTCACATGGAGCGTTTCATGAAGGGTCACGTCCACTGAACGTGGACTTGATGGCCAAAACCGAAATGACAGGGATTTTTTGTGTTGCTCCGCCCCTTGAAGCTCAACTGTAGTCTTGAATCCTGGATGTTTAGGATTTAATTTTTACATTTGTTTTCTTCTATGCATGCACGCAACGGCACACTCAGACACGCTCACCAACATTTGAAAGTATCCTTCGTTTGTACCACTGTGTCCTTGTGTTGCTGAACTAACATGCGTTATGTTGACTTGTGGGTCTTTGGTGTGGTGGTGCTTGAAGAAATAGGATAAGCTCCAGCAGCTAGTTTGAACATTTATTCTATCTTTTTTTTCCAACACTAAGTTAAAGAAATATTACCTGTTTTTTTTGTTTTTCTTTAATAGATGCAAACCTTTTCTTCTTTCGTGTTTCGATTAAATACCTGCAGATTTTTAACTTCTGTAGTTTAACAGCATGTTGGCTGTCTCCTTTTTTTTCTCTTTTTTGGGGAGGGAGTTGCAGAAGTCATGTTTATCTTTTGGTTTTTGCTTTGGACTCTTGATAACTAGATGTAATAACTAATATCTATGTTCAGTTTGTTAGTTATGAATTAAGTTAATCTGGGAGCTTTGGGGGGGGAGAAAAAAAGTGGAGGGAGAGGAAAAATAAATTGTGGTCCCTGTAATGATGTCAAAGTGAAATTAATAAAAATGTTAAAAAGACGTGCTTTGCTTCTGTTTTCCCACTTAATCATCAGAAATGCCTGTATTTACTTGGGGTTTTTATTATTATCACAAGATTTTTATCAGCAAAAAAGCAGCCTGCCATGGCATTCAGTGTACCACCATTCAATGTACCAACTTTCCAATGCACTACTATGCAGCACACTTACCACTTAACCAATGCAGGTTAAGAATATTTAGGTATGAATAGGACTAATTAAGGACAGTCTTGGAAGAACAGGCTGCCTGTCTCTGTTCATTCAGTTTTCCTTTGTATAAGCTGCAATGCCATTTTAATTTAATTGCATTTTGTGGATTACAGTCAGCAGCCAAGCCTCTAACATCATGCAAACTATGTGACAGAAGGCAAACCCAGATAACACACACTCCCTGAGACATGGACTCAAGTCCCTTGTTTCAGTTATGACTCAGCAACAGGGTTTTACCCAACATTTGAAGTAAGTAAGACTTACGATGATCTCTTGGAAACCAAATACTAGGGCTGCACAATTTACAGTTTATCGTTATAGTAATATTGGCCTTTGCGACATTGATAACTGTAGAAAGCTACACTATGCAAATGAGCCCTCTGACTAATCACAATGTTTTTTACTATAGGCCTGGGCGATGTAACAAGATATCAGTGACGGTTGACAAGTAACCTGATGACGATGCCTCAAAGATTAAAACATGCCGTTTGGGGAGAAAAAGAACTGATAGAGGACTGATTTAAACAGCTTACTGACCAATAAAAAATAACATTTAATATTCTACTCCCTTTTACTGTGAAAACTACGGAGTGGCACAGAGCATTGATAAGCTGTTATGATACGATAGCAAATTAAGCACTGTCTCTGCTGTGGGTTTCCCAGTGTGACAACGTCTGAGGAAAATTTTCAGCACGTTACAGACGGCTTAATGTCCCAAACTGATGACTCAGATGGGTCAACATAGATTGATAAAATGATCAAAATATAATACTTGGTGGTTTCCCACAGGTATCTATTAGGGACGTGCATAGGTAATGTTACTCAAGTACTCAGTTAACTGTTTAAGGTGCCAGTATTTAAATACTGAAATCACTTGTTCCGTTTCAGCACAGGAAGACTGAGAAAATACAGAGACTAACAAGTCAATGAAACAGCGCTTCTGTTTTAACAAAATTGTAAAATGTTACAGTTCTGCTTGTATTTCTTAGTAAGGAATACACCACTCTGAAACACGAGTGCTTAAACATGATCGTGTTGCCAAGGACGCATTGTTAAGGAACTGAGAAGGCAGATGTAGCACAGCTTTACTGCTAGCTAACTAGGCTAACTAAACTAGCTGATGTTAGCTAGGTCTAGTAACAGTGGAAATATATTTCTCTGACAAACTAACTTGTTGGCACATCGTCCACTGAGGAGAAAAGACCTTGTGTAAGGCAGCAAGTCCTCATTAGCATCCGGTGAACCAGTTAGCTGCAGTTTTAGCTCACATCTGAAGAGGCAACCTCTGTTACTCATCCAACATAAAAACTACGGATTTCCTATGGCTTTATTTTTTTTTGAATAACATTTTTTAATGTATTCCTCTGCTCAGACCGGTCACCTAAAAGAGTAAAGCTCTGGCCTTCTGGCCAAAGTACTTTTACTTCTTATTCGATTATCAAAATTAGATGGAATGCCCATCCCTAGTATCTATAGCCGCTAACTCCAGAGCCCTCTCTACTAAGATGGACAATATCTGAAATATATATAAAGCATATGCATGTGGCCTTGGAACTCACTGCTCATGTGTAGCAGTCTGGGGTTTCTCCAGCAGGGGGTGCTGTTAGCACAGACGTTGCTTTAGTGTGCATCATTTAAAAAGAAAAAACTGCCACAAACTCCAGGATAATTCTAACGGAAGCATGTGTTTACAGTAAGAACTTTCAAAATGAGAGGTGAAATTGTTTATTACCAAACGATGTTGAGTTACTCAATATTATATTATTTAATATGTGATTTCCATTAAAGAATTTCATGAAATCAGTTTACACAAGCGAAAGAGAGCATAGAAATTAGGTCTAAGCTGCAGTGGACCCATGCATTTGTGTGTGACTGGGGGAAAATACTGTGCTAATTATTTTTAGATATCGCCCAGGCCTAGTGCTGTGAGCATCCTGACAAATCACAGCTCCAGATAAATGTTTCTGTGGGTGGTTTTATGAATTAAAGTATTCATGTAATCCAAAAAAAAAAAATTTTTTTTGTCAAAATAATGCACACTGATCTTTCACCATGTCACATTATTGATTTACAAATGGGTTTCTAAAACATTGCAAGGCATATCACAATATACACTGACCAGCCACTTCATTAACACCACCTTGTTTCTACACTCATTGTCCTTTTTATCAGCTCCACTTACCATATAGGTGCACTTTATAGCTCTACAATTACAGACTGTAGTCCATCTGTGTTAGCCCCTTTTCACCTCTCTTTCATGTGGACTCCCACAGGACCACCACAGAGCAGGTATCAGTGTTAGTGTGTGTTGAGCTGGTATGAGTGGATCAGACACAGCAGTGCTGCTGGAGTTTTAAACACTGTTCACTCACTGTCCACTCTATTAGACACTGATCTTGTTGGTCCACCTTGTAATGTAAAGTCAGAGACTGTAGCTCATCTTTTGCTGCACAGTTTGTGTTGGTCATCCTTTCGTCCTTCATCAGTGGTCTCAGGACGCTGCCCACGGGACGATGTTGGCTGATGTGGTCAAAAACTCCAGCAGCACTGCTGTGTCTGTTAAATTCATACCAGCACAACACACACTAACACACCACCACCATCCAAATAATGCCTCCTCTGTGGTGGTCCTGACCATTAAAGAACAGGGAAAAAAGAGGCTAACAAAGTATGCAGAGAAACAGATCGACTACAGTCTGTCATTGTAGAACTACAAAGTGCACCTATATGATAAGTGGAGCTTATAAAACAGACAGTGAGTGTAGAAACAAGCAGGTGGTTTTAATGAAATGGCCGGTCGGTGTACACCACTGTAATTGCAATAGTAGTATTTTGTCCATATAGTGCAGCCCTACCTCCTACCCATTTAAAAGGTCGTATTTCAACATAAATTTCCTCATTAGTCTTCTGTGTGTTGATTATGAGTACATAAGATGGTACAATAAAACGGTTGTGAAAAGCGTGTACCACTCTGGATGTCCATACTTCTCTGGCACCCGTACCCAGTGCTTTCTTAAGTGCAGAATGTGCGACCCACTGCAATGCCCCCATGCAAAATGATCTCTCCAGCACATTAACCCCTGTAATCTGCAGCAATAACAGTCTTGCCAAAGACTGCACTGTACAAACAAGGATGCATAAAAAGGTGCTTAGGAAAATGAAAAAAGACCTTCACTCAATTCAGCCTGTTGATTCCTCTGCAGGAAGCACTTTTAAAATTCTTAATCTTAAAGGTGAAGTTAGGCTAGCAGGACATGCACTGCCTCTTGTGTTTAACAGGTGGTCATTGCTTGCAAATTACCCCTTTTATAGAGAATTTTGCCATGAAATCATTTGAGAGAAAAAAGTGCAAAGTAAGTTTTTAAAACTTACACCCAGCCCCTAAACTACAAACAAAAAAAAAGCTGTGGAGATTTTTTTGGCTTGTTCCAATAATCAACTTCCTGAGCGAAAGAAAACATGTCACACCCCACTACTGTTCAGTTAAGTGCTGTAACAGCCGGTCTGTTCGACTTTAGCTTTAGCATGCGCTCCATGGCCGTGGTCCGAGGCTGAGAAACAGTCGTCGGAGTGGACGAAGTGCAGGGCAGTCTGGTTGTAGCTCTGCAGGGCCTGCTGCTTCTCCTCAGGGCTGTAGTCCAGTGAGCGAGGATGCACCTGCTGAATGTGTCTCTTAATTGTGCTGACCTTAAGCGTGGCCAGCGTGGCCCCACACACCATACAGATCAGCCCGTGTCTTCTGCAGTCATAGTCCATGAGATACTCCATTCGCCAGCGCACCTGGTAGTTGCGTCGCTGGTCCTTACCCGGGTAGTGCGTGTGTCTGTGTGTTGTAGATGGCGTGGTCTTCCTGTCCCCGTCCTCTGTCTTGATGGTGCTCTGCTTGGCGGGTTTTACGGACAATGTCTGTGTGCCTACATGTGCAGGTTCGGCAGTGGTATCACCAGGGATGACTTTTTTCCAAAAGACAATGAAAGACAAAGTTCTTCTTAAAAATTTTTAAATATTAAAAAAAAGACATTTTTTAATATTTTATTTACAACTGAGTGAACTGCTTTGTACAAGATGATACACTTAGGTATTTACAGATTAACCACCTCCACCTTCATATCTTTTTAAATGTGGGTGGTTGATCAGCCAAGACATGTTTGATGTCTGAAGTTTTAAACTTAAGCTACAAGGCTAATATAGTTAAAGTGTAAGTCGTGTAGCCAAAATAGTAGTAGCAGTCATCTCAAAGAGCTCGTATCATGGAAAACTGAATTTCTCTTGCTTTTTTTAAACGAAAGAGTTTAGTCTAGTATGTAAATGTTGTTAAGTACGTTTCGAAGCGTACTGTTCACTCCCCATATAAGGAAACTAAGATGTAAAAACAATCCATCTTGAGTTCACTATTTTTGCTATGTGAAAAGAACCAGCACAATTAAATACATCTGTCTTATTTATTGTATTTACCTTGTTCTGGCTGCATGTCTGGCTCCTCTGTGTCTCCATGCCCTGTCCAGGCCCTGGCTATATCTTGTCTCTCTCTCCGGCTGAGATTGATGGTCTCAGGGTGGCGCTCCTGGATGTGCCTGCGGAAGCTGCTGACTCTAGCTACTGGCAACTGCTCAGAGCACACCATGCAGTAGCAGCCTGGACTGTCTGGAGGCCCGAGTGCAACCAGGTAGTCCAAACGCAGATGCCAGGGGCACCCGTTCTTCAGCCTCCTGTTGGGGAATTGGTGTGGCAAGGTGTTTGGGTTTTGAGCAGCCCCTGGTGGCTCATCCTCACCCCCCGCATGCGGCTCGGAGCTGTCCTGCAGAGGATCCACGTCCGAGGGGAAGAACTGCACTGAGCTGTCGGCTTTGGTGTCTGGCTCTGATTTGAAATAGTCTCTTGAAGAATCTGATTCTGTGGTAAGAATGAGGGAGAAAAGTTAACACATCTTAAATCACAAAGAAGCGTTAAAAGACTGTATAAAAGTATACTGCATATTGTTTTATTGGCATACTGTAATCTAATGTGGCTTCATCCTTTGTATATTGTGCTGTAGCTCTTCTAGTCTTCCACTGCTCATACAGTCCTGAGCAAATATTGTAGGTCAGCCAAAGAAGTTGATTAAAACTATGTATCTAGGAAATAGATTTTACTGTTTTACTTGTAGAAACACTATATGACATGAAAACAAATATACATAAACAATTCAGGAAAAAGATAACGAGAATTTTGTTCTCAAAAACATTAGACGTCTCCTGAGATGGTTAGGAAAACACAGGTTTGGTTCTTCTTCTTGACACACCCCAGTAATTTGTTAAAAAAAAAAACAGTGCACTGGTATAATTGAATTGAACTACAAATACTGAATTGCCTTGAGGACAGGTTCAAATATTAGACTGTACTTTGCAAACAAATAACTGCTCTCCCAGATAAATAGCTTCAAATATCATTTTCTCAGGTGGCCTAAGACTTAAAGTACTGAAAATCTGCTCTTTCTGATTCCTCCTCTAAATCTTGCCACATTTTATTCTCTGTCTTCAATTCAACTAAACTCTCCTCACTTTCTTCCTCTATTCCAACCCACATCTTTATCTTGCACTAACTGAGGCATGTCTATATTCATTCCCCTGTCCATCTCTTCAAAATAGCTAATTATTTCCCCAATTCCGTTTTATTTTTCATCCTGCATTCTTCTCTCTAGCTCTATTTGTGTTGCTCACCATGGGTCTGGGCCCAGGTCTGCAGAATGCAGTGCTTTTCCTCTGCGCTGTACACCAGTGAATCTGGGTGCAGCTCTAGAACGTGGCTCTTGATGTGGTCCAGATGCAGCGATGGCAGCGGGCAGCTGCACACCATGCAGACCAGACGACCTGCTTCTGCCTGGTACTCCATCAGGAACTCCTGCCGGAACCAAGCGTGCAGGGAGTCGTTCAGGTAGCGCTCCAGCATCTGGGCAGATGGACCCTGAGGCTCTGGGACTGATGACGCTGATGGAGAGGCACTCGCTTTGCTGACTCTAGGCTGAGGCTGACGCTTACTTGTCACAGCACTGTTGGGTTTGCCTGGGGGGGGGTGGAGAGAGAAAAGATCAGAAACACATGGTAGGCTCCAACTGTAAATCTATAATGAGCTGAATAGGAAATATCTTAACACATTAAAACAGAGGTTTCCAACACTGGTCCTGGAGCAACATTAGAAATGAACAAGGACTCAGGGCAAAAGTGCTTAAAAAATACCCTGAAGTTTAAATATAAAGACAAAAAATGTCCTATTTTAATCTTTTTTGTATGTTATGTTTTGGGCTACTTAGAGATAGATCAGTCCAAGCAATATTTTGAAAAAAAGTCACTGGATCATTCTGCGACACTGAGGCAAATGATGTAAGATATTCCCAGTCAGATCTTATCCGCAAAGGGCCGGTGAGCTTGCAAGATCAGGCATAACCTCAAATAGCCCCTTATTCCTAAATAGTGCACTACCTGAGTCATAAATTGTTGGTTTTTATGCCCGAATAGTGCATTATAGACCAATAGGGAACTGTGCACACATGGCTGAATCTCAAACTGCTCTTTGTTAGGCATTTCATGCACCGTTTGGATGCAGGAGCCATTATTTAAACCCTGTGTAGTGCACTATGTTGGCAGTAGGGAGCCATTCAGCCTAAAACTAACTGATTAAACATAAAGAATCTGGTATGCTCATGCTTGTTTAGAATGAAAACCTGCAAAAACATTGGCCCTTTGCTAATAAGACTGAATACCCCTGATGTAAGTAAAACAACACACTGTTCTGATGATGTAATGAAAATCAGCACGTTTCAAGTATCGGCCCACTCATGCTGATGTTATAAGGAGGATTTAAAGCACAAACTGCTTTTTAAATAAAGCACAGTACAGGGCTGCCAGTCAGATCTGAAACATGGAGTACTTGTTGATTAAAAGGCCTAGACTCATCAGGGGTGAATGGGCCTACTGAAAAACATGAGAACAGCCAACACCGGAAACCAGGAGCACATTAATCTGTTGTGAAAATGGAAGATGAACTGGTTCAACATGCCCTCGTGAGAGGTCAAAGCAATCAAATCCTAGGGACAAAAATTAATTTCTGACTGGGCACCCATACACATATATATAGATATATATCACGCAACCTCTATAAGATCATGAATTATGAATACAAAAAGTATATCGCTTCACAATAAGATGTGATATGCCTTGTAAAACCTGAAAAACACACTGGTGAACTCTTGACATGATATGGAAAGATTCATTTCGAAATATCTACTAATAACAAGGTTTGAAAAGAATAGCATTATCATGTTATGGACTGTCAAAAACACATTTTGTTTCTGTACTGAAGGTGGTGTTATTTAAAGCACTGACATTCCTTGTATGTGTAAAGCATACTTCCAATAATGTATATCATAAAAAATTTAATTAATAGAAGTGGTGTTTAATGTGTTTTGGAAGGAAAGTCTGGCCTTAGTGTTATAAATAAATTGGAATTGACTGTAAATTATGGCCTTGGTTCATTCAACCACCCACAGAACTATTCAACTAGAGAGTGCTGTGAACACACGGAGCAGAAATAATCACAATTTAAAAAACTGGGATTGGTAAAAGGGCTCATCTGCATATTGCAGCCATCTGCAATATCAGTACTGCAAAGTTAAATGCTGCGATAACAATTAACAAACAATGACAATTAATGCCTCCCACACCTGTAGAGCGCTTTGCACAGTCGAGTGTCTCCTCTGGCTCTGTAGCGACAGCTGGGTCTGAGCAGAAAGGTTTCTGGCTGTTCTCCAGGTTCAGATGGCTCTCCCAGCCTGAGCGGATCACCTCCTTATCGGACGCGCTCCACAGCAACGAGTCAGGATGCTTCTGCCTAATATGCCTCTTAATGGTGCTCAGTTTTAGCGTAGCCAGTGAACTCCCACACACCATGCAGATCATACCATGCCTTCTTGGATCAAAATCCATCAAATACTCGCTCCGCCAGTACTCATGGTAGTAGCGGCGGTGGTCCCGGCCAGGGATGCGGCTGAGACCAGGACGTGAGGCCCGCACGGGTTTAGCCGGAGTGGCTTTCTGTCCAGATGGCCCCGGGACGGGGGACAGAAGGAAGGGGGAGTTGGGGCTTTCAGAGATGCTCCAGTAGCTTGTGCCAGGAGAGCATACAGGAGTGACCAGACCATCATCTCCAATGTGTCCATTGGTCATGTCATCTTCACCTGAAAAAGAACAATGACAAATCTGCATCAATCCCCAGTCTTATTTTCTCATTTTAGGGGCTAGAGATCACCAAAGTCCTGATAACAGGTTCTTCTACATTTAGCTGCACTCTTATTATGGATTAAAGGAAATATTTATCCATTGTTGTCCCGAACCATGTTTTCACCCTAATCATATGTGGTTAAAAGGCACAAAGTCTATTATTTGTTTTGTCTACAGAGTTTTGGCCTTTCTCATAATGGAAGTGAACTGGGATTTAGGCAGCAGCTTGCAGTGATGAACTTTGTTGCCTAAAACTGAGCATGCATATCACCAGGAATCTTCTTGTACTCTGACTGATTACTCAGAGGGCCAGAATTTATTTTGAAAGAGTGGTGACCAAGGAACCAGCTCAGAATGGAGAGGTACATGCAGGGAGTTGTAAGGCAAAATAGTATCCAAAGGAAACTTTTTTCAGATTTACCACTATTTTATCATTATCAACATTTCAAAGATAAGCTCTAAATTTAGTTCACTAGTCATTTTGGACAATAAATAAAATGGGTATTATTTGCATTGCAGACATTGCACCCCCTGGTTCCTATCACCACCATTGTACATAAAATCTGAGTCAGATTCTCTACCATCAACTATATCACATCAAACAACTCTGAATGGCTTTGTTTACATCTTGACGATTGAATTTTGTAGAACTTTAGAAAGAAAGTTCTTAGGTGCAATTCTCCTTTAAACAGTATTTGCTATAGTTATAAGTGGAATAAAGCAGAGCACATTATTTTCATAAGAGTCTGTGCACAGGGTCACATTACATTGACTGCTTTGGGGAGACTGGATTTACGTCACGGGAACTGTAGGTCAGGGGTCATCAGCCAGAGTCCAGCCCAGTTTAGAGATTTCCTCACTCAAACAAATCAGTTAATTACTAGATTTAGCTGGTGTGTTTGAGCAGGGAAATCACCTCAATGTGGTGGACTCTGGCCCTCCAGCTCTGGAACTGATGACTCCTGCTGTAAGCCAATAGGACTTCAGCTCCTGGTCTGGGAATGCTCCTGTTCTGCAATATTGTGGTGTTTTCTCACTATAACACATCCACTTCATCTCAAAAGGGCTTGCTACTTGTTAATTAGCTATTTAGTTGAATCAGGTATAACTGGTGTAATATGGACTTTCCCCTATAAATATGTTCTTAATAACAAAACGACAGAGCTGCTTTATAAAACATACCCTGCCAGTGAGACTCTGAGAAAGTGTTTTGATGTGTGTGATGCATGTGACATTTGTAAAATGGCTATTTTTCCATTTTGTATTTGCTTATTCATTTTACTGATCTCTTTCTAGACATGGAAAGAATGATTGGTAAAAAAAAATTCTGTTCAGTGCCACAATATTTTATTAGTCTTTGTCTTTATTATTATTTAACCCTGATGAGCACTTTATAATAAACGTTATCACAATACCAGCTAAATCATATATACACAGAATCATGTGTTCCAGGAAGATGTTCAATACATGATTCGTACTCACAGATCTGTGTAATTACCTATCTATATTGATGAGCTTGTGCTTTCAACACAGTTAGAAATTGTGTAAATCTATTACTTTGATAAGGTTTTTAAAGTATATTTAATTTCCAACTTATGTTTTTTTATCTTCATTATTTTGTTTTTGCCCTTTTGTTCCTGACATGTAACTGTCTATGGTGTAAGCTCTATTGTAATGTATGGCTCAGTGACGTAACTACTAGGGGGGAGCAGAGAGGATAATCACACTGGGTCCCATGGGCGAGGCGGCCCACTGCAAGCACACACACACACACACACGTCATCGGGCGGAAGGCAGGATACACCCTGGACAGGTCGCCAGTCCATCGCAGGGCAGACAGACATAAACATTCACCTAGGGGCAATTTAGCATGTCCAATTAGCCTGACTGCATGTCTTTGGACTGTGGGAGGAAACTGGAGAACCCGGAGGAAACCCATGCAGACACAGGGAGAACATGCAAACTCCACACAGAAAGGACCCTGGTCACCCGGCTGGGGAATTGAACCCAGGCCCTTCTTGCTGTGAGGCGACAGCGCTATCCACTGCGCCACCATGCCTGCCTCCACTGTAAGCAGTCCCTCTAAAATCTTTCTTGGACCCCTGACATAGCTCACTCACGACTTAGAGAAAGATCCAATTCTTTACATACCTCACCAGTTACCTTCCATCAACACTACGCAGATGATCCTGACGTCTGTTTATCTCCCTCCTATTCACAATGCATCTCACAACCTTCACAAACTGCTGCATGATATATTCATTATTTACAACTCTAGAATCTTAACCAGGTAGTCTTACACAAAAATTCAGGTTGGTCTCAGGTGCTAGAGGGTGGAGTGGTGGAGAGCATCTTCTTTGAGACATAACAACAGCAAGCAAATAAGCAAATTACATTGGCTTTATTATTCATTAAGTATTTTTCTATGGGGTGGACCATTATTTTTTCTGTGCTGATCCTACACTCAAATCGTTCAAGAGTTTTTTTAGTAAAAGGAATGGGACGTTTCATGCTTAAATGGTTCTTTGCATGGTGAAATGGATCTTCAGATTGATGGAGAATGGGTGGTATATTGTAGTATATGGAACCTTTTTGACAATGGTTCTATATAGCACCAAAATTAGTTCTTCTATTGTGATGATGTCAAACTTGTAGCAATGTAGCAAAACATTTTTACCATGCAAAGAACATTTAAGCATGATATGGTTCTAAATAGAACCATACCCTTTACTAAAGAACCCTTGAAGAACCATCTTTTTTAAGAGTGTAGTTATGCCACAGCTACGATCGTGCTTTAGTGCACAATTGACACGATCTGAAAAAGCTGAATTGGGTTTATTAGAGCAGGGAAAATGCTGCATAATTTAAACCCAAAATCTACGGTGGTCCCATAGGGATGTCCCTTGGCTCTCATCCTATTGGTCAGTTTTGACTTTGGGAACAAGTGATCTGGCTAACTGAGAAATCCAGTTTGTGAAATATGCCTCAGTGGTGGTCTACTCCAGGACCAGGGTTGGGCCCCACTGCAGTGGAGGAACCTTTTATTTTCCATAGGGCCACATGATGTGCGGCGCGCGGCCGCTGGGGGGCGCTGCGCCTCGCGGCAGCAGCAGCATGGCACTTCGCCTTTGTTTATAGTGGAGCCCGTGAAGCGAGGGGCCATGCTACTGCTGCCTGCTGCTATTGTTCCTCATACGGATTAACGCCGCACACGGACCGCTCCTCGACGCCCAAGATTTAAACCGTAGGCATATATGTGTATAAATACTTGTTGTTCTTCTTTCTTTTTATTATTATGACATGAGCACAGCCGTCTTTACCTGCCGAGGGCTCTCCCGGTGGTGTCGCCTCCCCTTCCACGGCGCTTATTATTAATGAGAGAGCCTGTGTGTGGGGCTGTTTGTGCTGGGGCTCCGGCTCCTTGGGCTCTTTCTCCTCCTCCATGCCTGCCTCAGCGTTGTTCCAGCGCGGCCGTTTCGCCGCTCCTCCTGCGCGGGAGGGAGACTGTCACGAGCGGACAGACTCGCAGAAGCACGCCGCGAACGGTTGTGAAAGCACGAGGAAGCCGCCTTCACCCATATTAACTACATTAGTGTGCGTGTGCGAGGTTGGTGTGCGCCGTGCTGCTCGCTTCACCCTCGGCGCCGTGGCGGCCTCAACAACTTCAGCTAACTTTTACGTGTCGCCGCGAGTTTCTGAGTCGCTCTCCGCTCCTGTCGAAGTCTTTCACGAGAGGCTTTTGTCAAATGTTGGTGAGGTCCGGGCGGCCTCCTGTGTGGGGGTTTCAGCCTCTGCTTTTCTTCAGGGTGGGGAGCCGAGCTTGGGGCCCCTGGGGCTCCTTAAGGGGCTCCTGGGTAAATTTAAAGAGACAGTAGCGGCTCCGTATGGGGCCAGTCTGCTCGTCGTGTTTGCGACCAGCACTCTCATTTAGCCACAGTGAGCCTTCAACCACACAGAATAACGTTAAAAACGTTACGACCACACGTGGAAAACAGGCGACATGGCATTTTTAAATGTGAGATTTGCACTAAACCATGAGCACATCCGTCTGTTTCAATACTAGAGGCTGACCTGTAGTCTGAAATATGTTTCAGGGCTCACAGGATGGACAGAAGAGGTGAAAATATAATATCACAGTGCAAGATACTTTCACGATGCACGACATATATTAGTTTTCTGAGGATTGATACGTTGAAACAGATAAAAGAGAGCCGTCAAAGCTATCTAAATAAAAAAAAAAATACTATCAAAATGATGAATGCACTGATTTTAATTCGTTGTTTTATGTTCTCTGCTGCACCAAATTAAATTAAATATGATGATTTTTGCTCCTTTTGTAGTAAAACGTGCAGTTAATCAGGGCTCTTTAAGTACTGACGATATCCAAGCAAGAGGACAGGCTCGTAGTGACGTCATTGTGACGTCATTTTACAGCGAACCTACTAACAGAAATTAGCTTTCAGCTTTTCCAAATATGTGAAATAAACGCAACCATTATAATCAGCATTAGATTTATTTTTTTTACATGTATATTTTTTATATTCATTTTTAAATCTTCCTCATAGAGTCTCTAAGGGGTCCCGGTTAAAAAGAAATGATCGTGTTTCTTCGCAATATTTTTGTATTCCGTTGCAAATGCAACAAATTAGCCAGAGAGTGCAGAATGGTTCCGGGGGAATGCAAAAACTTTGCAAGTGAACGCAAAACTACTGCAAGTGAAGGCAAAAACTTTGCAAAGGAATGCAAAAATATTGCAAGGGAACACATTTGTTGCAAATATTTTTTTTTCCACAGTGGCACTTTAGGGGCTCAGTATGTGGCTCATACAGTGGATACGTCAGTATTATCTCACAGAGAATTTACATTTTGACCCCAAAACAAGTCCGCTCATACAGTCCATTACACCTAAGGACAGCCTAATTCAGTCGTGTGGTCCGACGAAACTGCCTAACGACCCCGCGCCTGGTCCCCAGGGTCGACAGGGTCCTGCTGCTTTAAGAGTGCTATCTGTCCATGCGTTACGCAGTTCGTCACGCACACACGGCAACAACAGCAGCACCGAGTTCCGCCGCTGTTACATCCTGGTACTTTTGGCTACATGGCAGCGATAGTAGGGCTGAAAGGGTGAAGTAACTGCTGTGTCCTGACTGTGTTTTAAGGTCCAAACGTCCACAGAGCGCCGCTTCTTCTCCAACATGACGGCGGCTTCAGCACGCAGGCGCAGCAGGACTGAGGAGGAAGAAGGACCAGTGCGGTTATAGCTCAGACTCGACACCAAAACAGCGCTCTCATGGTGCGTTCCTTTTGTCTTTTTTTTTTACAAAGCCCATTCGTGTAAGAGTGATAGAACATCGTCAGATTAAAGAAAGGCTCGAAACGAGTGATAACACTGACTGAGGGACACGGTTTAAGACACACTGCCATGGCTGCGCCCCGGTTATGCCATTTGAACTACATTTGCTGTTTACAATATCCTGTACCTTTGCTGTTCTCTGTTCAAAGCTATGTTTCTCACTCCTTTCCTTTGTTTTTCTTTCCTTCTTTCTAAAGTTGCTGCATACTTCTGAGGCAATGCTGACACTTTTGACCATTACCTTTTGAGTGTTTCATGATGAACGTAATGGAAATTTAAATTAGAGTTTTTTTTCAATGTTTCTGCATCATTAAATGGTTTATGGTTTTATGAGAAATTTGAAATTCTAAATGATCAGAATTTTCTCAGCGGTGGCGAAGGGAACCAGACTTCTGAAGGTCTTAGTGCCACTGAAACCATATCTCAGACATCACGCTACATCATAACCACTTTAAATGTGTTGCGTGATGCCTGAGTGTTGTTTAAGGTATTGGTGTTGATTAAGGTAAAACATAGTTTTGCAATAAGCTTTTGGCCTAAAACATATCTTAAAAATCCATTTATGGTGGAGGGTTACCTGCAGGGATGAGGCAAAATAGTCTCCAAAAGAAACTTAGACTTTAAGATATAAAAACTCAGAAAGTACATCTAAGTTCACTGGATGTTCTGAATGGCAAATAAAATAGCTATGTTTGAGTTGTAAACATCACAACCCCAGGTTCCTGTCATCACCACTGTAAAGAAAGATTAGTCAGTAAATTTCTGTACAACACACCATTTCACATCAAACACTTACCTTATTCAAAAAATGTTGATAAATCAATGGAATTGCCTTTTAAGGCACAGTAGCTAAACCACTCTAGACAGTAGATAGATAATCTCACACTTCATTTCTGTAAATTTGACTATCTTCATGATGGTTGCTTTAAAAAACAAACTTCTTGCACCATAAAGCTTAAAACAGAAAACTCATTCAAATTCTTAGATAAGGACCTTTAAAATGTAAATGAAGCATTTCAAATAAAATCACGTAATAAAGAGAATTCAACTCATCCTAAACCAGTTATGTCAAATGCAGTGTTGATTGTTGGTGAAAATATTCATTGCCAAGAAGAAACTGATTACCTGTTTACTTACAAATGCAACAAATAAAGCTTTCTTAAGCTTACAAACTTGGCTAGATAGCCTGTTGATTGACTATGTTCCTCTAAAATGCTGCAGAATGCAGATATGAATGATTGTCTGTTTTATCCTGTACATCTATGTGGTTCTAATATCAATACAGATGATTCTATAGAGTAGAGCTCACCAGTCTATCTCCCAGAGACCTTCCTATAAAGAATGGTTTCAGTCCTAATCAGCCACACCTGCTCCCCACTTCTCACTACTGTGGAGTAATCGGTACTTGAAAGTACACCCGAAAAACTATAGTGTATTTGATTGTTATGCACATTGAGTTTGTGATATATTTTGTCATATCACGATATTTTAAGACAATGTCTTTGAACATGATTATCATCATGATATTTAGCTTTTCTGAAGTTTAGGAACAGGCAAAAAAAGAACCAGAATAGGATCAACAATTCTGAATATAGTTATTTATATTGAACATTTCACAAACTGTGTTTCACTAAATCCAGGTAATCAGGACTAGCTATGCCCTCTATGCTATGCCTAGGATCAAAGAAGCAATGGCATAGTGTGATGTAATTTATCATGATAACGAGAATAACCATCAAAATGCAAGTTGTGCAAGTGTGAATGTACAAAAACAATTTCTTTCTTTTTTTAGTCACAGGTTACAGAGTTGGCTGCAACTTCAAAAAACAAGGAACTATGCATCAGTCTTCAGTGCAAGTGCAGCCTTAAGTGGACCAAGAGTGGAAGATGGCCCCACACTAAACAAAATGTGACTCAACAGAAAGCCTTTGTGGTTAAGGTGGAGTGAATAAATAGCAGGTATGTCTAAGACAAAGACCCCAAATAAGCAACGCTATCGGCCAGTATCGGAATTTGATGAAGTCACCCTTGCTTGTAAAAGGGAATACTGGAGGACTAGGAAAAGGGAGCAGAGAGCAAGGCAGTCCATGGCCAAAAGGTTGTCCAAAAGTCCAAACACAGGAATATGCAAACCTGCTGTTACAGTTACTCAGACAAACAAACATGCCCCAGATATACCTCATTCCCAGTTTAGTCCTACTTTTCTTAATAGTGCTGGATCATACCAAGCTGATGTTACACAAAACCTGACCAACTCATATCGTTTGACACCAGAGAACAATTTTGAGACACAAATAAACCACAAGAGAACATGTTGTGAGAAGACTAAACTCAACAACGCCGTTCACCGGTTCCCTGAAAGGAGCACAGAGTCTAAAAGGTGTATGGTGATTCAAACTAAGGACATTAAAAGCCCTGAAGAACCAAATGTGGGGGGTTCATCGGTTAAGTGCAGTGGGATGCCACTTACCAACGGTTTACCTGTGCCTACAGCATTCAGAAAAGAACATGCAAACGTCACAGCAACACTGCAGACACACAATAGATTGTCAGCCTTTAATAACAAACTCTCAGACATTTCTCAGCGAAGTGCTGTATCCAGGTTTACACCAGAGTGCAACCAACAAAAGAAGCCTCAAATTAATAGCTGTCTACCACCCAGACCCTCTGCCTTTGCACAAGGTAAAGTCAATAAAGACCAGCACATCCTAGGGGGAAGAGGTGCCAGCCCAAAAAGAAAAGCGTGTGCCTATATTCCAGAAAGCTGTACAGCCCAGGGCAGAACTGCAGATATTCCCCTGACTGAGGAGGAGAAGGCTGCTAAACGTAGGGAGAACTGGCGCATCAAAAAACGAGAGCAGAGAGCCAAACGAGCAGAAAAGCTGAAGAAGGACAAAGAGAGGACACAGTCACAGTGTTTTGAAAATGGTCAGCAGAAAACAGGGAAGCTTTCCTGTGTTGTTCCAACATGCTCATTATTGTCTGTGAACACGCTGGTACCGAGAGAATCCAAGCAACCTAACTCTGTGAAGCCTGCTGGTCAAATACTGAGTGATGGAAAACCAGTTCATTTCACAAATCATTCATCACCATCTCAAAAGCAATTTCCAAATAAAAATCATTCAGCAAAAGTAGATGCCCAGATGGCCAAAAATCTCTTTTCAGTTTCAGCCAATAGAGCAAATCACCTGCAGTACTCAAAACCAAGTAATTTGTCCATATCTTCAGGATTTTCTCTGCAGTCTTCAAGCACGACCCAAGCAACTAACCAATCAAAAATCCAGCAACAGAATTTGGTGCAGGTTCAAAAAAGGCAAAGCTTACCACACAGCTTTTCGCAACGCTTCCCACAACAGAATGACCGTGTGGAGACAGCGGAGGAGCGGCATGCTAAGCAGAGGGAGTACTGGCGGATCAAAAAGCGGCTGCAGAGGGCGAGGCTCTCTGTGGAGGCGAAATCACGTTTGAAGGAGCGAGATGCACTTAAGAGGTGCGCATTGCGCTTCCAGAGCAACCTGGAGCAAGTGCGAAAGACTCAAACAGGCTTCCAGAGACCAAACAAAAACACACTTAATGCTTCAGGAACAACTAGTGGCTTTATTAAAGAGGACGGCACCGTATCTGTACCTATCTCGAAGACTTCTGCTGAGATACTTCGACCAGCTACGAGTTGCAGTGTACGTGCTGTAAAATCATCATACCTAACTAGTCCAAGAACCTCACTGTCACAAAAGCCAGTTTGTGTCAGAACCAGGACTGCTGCACGTGGAATTACAAATCGCATGAATTCTTCAGTGAATATTCAACAAAGGTCCACTGATCAGAACACTTCAACTGTTGATTCTCAAGTCAGGTCAAAACCAGCTAGCAGTACAGCAGATGCTGATGTTCTCACAGGTTCGACAGAGGCAAGCAAGGGTGAAGAACCAAACCAGGAGGATAGAACAGATTATAGAAAGAAGTTGAGAAGTTCTTATTCTTCTTCAGATGTTACCCCAAGTTTTGACTTGGTGCCCCACGATACTATAAAACAAGAACCTAGTTATCCCTCTATTGAATCTGTATATTCTCTTGCAGAACAAAGTCACAGTATGGATAACAAAGACATCAAACCTCTACCTTCCTCTCCTCCTGAGACCAAGGTTGAGAAAGAGGCTTCTCCAATTTGTGACAACCAGGCCACCACTCTCTTGGTGGTGGCCTCTATGAAGAAGCTACTGGAAGAATCTCTCAGCTCTGTGGCTGACACTAATACCTCTTTTACAGATCAAGATGCACTTCTGCCCTGTAAAACTGAACAGGAACTCTCTCCTCAGGAGACAGAGACAAGCATAAAACCTGACATTATTTCACATCATGGAGCAGTGGAGTGTAACTTCTCTGGGTTCGCTAACCCCTCCTTAGAGGTCAAACAGAGTCCAACTCTTTGTCATTCTCCCCCTCAGGCCCCTGGCTTTTCTGCTGAAGACACTGTCCTTTCATGCCAAGGCTCCTTGCTTGAGGCCCCTCATACTGTCACTACCGAAAGGTTGTGCTTTAGTCAAGGTCCCGAGAACAGAACACATGATCTGTCAGTGGCTGCAAGTGTGACACCTGTACACACAGGCACCCAAGGACACAGTGGCAAGACAGCAGGATCTTATCCATGTTGCCCCTTGCGGGCCAGTGGAGGGCAGCAGCTGAATGAGCGCAGTGAGCTTCAGAAGAAGCGGGAGTACTGGCGAATAATGAAAAGAAGACAGAGGGCCAGGAAGGCCAAAGAGAAGGAGAGAAGCAAATATGCTGTGCAGCATAAACAACTTTCTCAGGTATCACATTATTCTGGCATCTCTTACTTCAGCTCAGCGCTGCAACTAAAGGTTTATCTATAGTTGGTTAATCTAATGCCGATCCTGGTCCTGGAGATCTACCACCCTACACTGTTTAGCTCTTACCCTAATCTAATTCACATGATCCAGGTAATGAAAGACTTCATTCCTTAGACCCAAAGCTGTTTTGTCTGATGTCTTGAACTTGATGCTGTGATCTGAGGATGTCCTAAAATACACAGCGTACCATAGACAGCTTTTTGTACAGGCATTACGCCTACCTGCCCCAGCTGTACATATTGCCAGCAGTAAATAAGTTTTTACCATCACTGTTAGACGTCAGAGGGCACAGATCTGGTTGGATCTGAACTCTGCAGAGTGGTAGATCTTTAATTAATCAAACCACTGGCTTTGCAGCACTAGTCTTCAGTTATATGTACTGTGGTGTTTTTTCTGTATTTTTTAACTAAAATATATTTAGCCACTGATATCTTTTTTTTTATTATTGTTTTTTTTTATCCTTCAGCCAATACAGAGGAAATGTATCAGCTCTCAAGTCCAACACCAATTTGTAGCTAAGCCAGCGAGTCACACAAACCTCAATAATCACTCAGTCCTACCTGTTGTCCCTTTACGTCCCACTCGGCTTGTGTTGAGCCCCACTGCATCAAACCAACAGTCAAACCAGCAGTCGTCAAACGGGAGCAAGGCTAAATTTTCAGAGACATCTCAGGTGAAGAAATGGCATATACAAGCAAGTGCTCCCATGTTATCCTCCAGACCAGATACTGTGACATCCACACTAATGAATCATGTAAAGCCCTCTGGTCCTCAAGTGCAGATTAGAAGGCCCTTCATGACCAATTTAAAAAATAAAAGCCGCTTTAAGGCAACTGCAAACCAAGAACTAGATCCTGAAGAGATTTTAAGGAGGAAGAGGATGCACTGGAGAATAAAGAAGCAAGAACAAAGAGCGAGGAAGGCTGCACGAGAAAGAGAACTTGTCCACACTGCAAAACTCTGCCACTCTGGACTCGACTCCTCCAACAAGATTACAGAGCTTGTTCAAAGGTAAGTAAATAGATAGACCTACTCATGCTTTTTCCACCTCTTATTCCTGATCAAACATGGGAGACTGCATTAAAAACAAAGTCTCATTATTTTGTTTTCATTGGGAAATGGCTTTAAGGCTCTGATGTGATTAAGGATATGCCTAAATAAGGAGGTGGTAACTGATTTATGCAATTAAATGAATATGTAAACTAACTCCCAGCTTAGGTCAGTATAAACAAGCAAAAGTTCAGTGTACACAGAAGAGAAAGAAGCACATGATTTAATTAGCCTTTAAAGCCAATAATCTAGATGCTAATCTAGATACAGCATGTACAAAAAATGATAGATGCTAACAGGGAAGTGGTCTTTAAAAGCCAAGAAGTAGTCTGGCAAGTGGAACCAAACAGGGAGAAGGAGGAGCCTAAAGTAACCACGATGCAACTGTTTAATCTTGCAGCAGTTGCAGCAGGACTTAGGTAATTGTCTTGGTACCCAAGAGAAAAAGAGAGGCATACAAGCACCACATAATACTCAGCTTTATGAAGCTATACATCTTATGCGATATACAGTACTCTAAGGAAGTCTACACTTTCAGGAAAAAAGCAGAAAACGTATATAACTGATTAGACAGAATTCTCAACTAAATATAACAAAGTTTTCAGTGTTTAGTCTGTCCACTCATTGGGTTTCTTACGACTTCCGTTCTTTTCAGGAAACATGCTTTGTTTTTCAAAGAAAACTCCACAGATATTTTTTCACACCTCCAAAGTTTTTTTCTGATACTGAAAAATGATTAACTAGTATTTAATGGCTGTTTGACTGGAAATTGAATATACAAAAGGGTGATCTATGACTTCTGCACAGTGCTGTAGCACTGGATCTGGCAAAATGTCAACGAGAACATAGCACTCCTTACCTAAGGAAAATTATAAAGTTATATGCATACCTGTCATTACTTTGTATGTGAGAGAATTTGGATGTTTTTTGGATGCCATTGCAGTACCCCATCAGAGAGACTGGACTACCTCCCGCAGTGCCAGGATACATCTTTTAAAGGTATAGTAGTTTTGACCTTAAAGCTTTAAAAAAAAATTCTAAATAGCAGATCATTTGTTTTCGGACTCCTTTGAGTCTTGTTAGCACTACAGTTCCTCTTTAGAATGGATAGACACAAATTTACTTAGTAGGAGAACAACTCGTGGCCAAATTCACAGGCAAACTTACAAATGACTTGACAGTCATAAACCTGAAATACCATTTCAGACACTTTTATGTAACCTTAAATAAACATCTGCTCAAAATGTACGATTAACAGAATAAATGGAGCATAGTCTCTTGACTCACCTCATCTCAAGTGATGAAATTACTTTCCAGATGAAGCAGAGTTGTGTTTTGTTCCTGGTGACGACTGCACAGATGAGCCCTTATCAGAGGCCAAGTGGAGGAACACCTACCTAATGGATTATGATCCCATCAACCAGCTGCTGGTCTGCATGGTTTGTGGGCAGCAGCAGTATTGCCTTAGTGTGGAAGGAGTAAAAGCTCATATAGAGGAAGCCCACCCAGGTACTCTGTCTCTAGAAGAGAGGGAACGCCAAGGCATCCTCCAGGCCTGGGATGAACAAATCGCTGTGAGAGAACGCTTCTTCACCAACCAGCTTTGGCAGCAGAGTAATGCCCCCAAAGGTAAAAGAATGTTTTAAAGCAGTGTTTTTATATTCTGCTCTGCTTTAATTCCCTCTGCTCTGCGCAGTGCCCCAACATACCTGATCCAGCTCATAAAGGGCTTGATAATAAGCAGTACTGAGGAGCAGGATTAAAAAACACTGTATGAAAGCAATACTCCAGTATTTTTTAACCTGCCATGTTTTTATTGTGCATCCATTACGACAGTCTTTCCCTTTTCATTCAAAACTCGCTCATAATAGAAGCTACTGTGGAATGAATATATAACATATTAAAAACTGTGGCCTTTATACACTAACGAAACAAGTCTTGGAATGAGACAGACATACAAGAATTCTCACCAAACATTTTCTTATGAATTTTATCCAACTTTTGAACACTACAACAAAACAATGGAAAAAGTAATTCTGGTCACTTGTGCTTTGATTTTCTGGTATTCATGGCGATCAGAAAGGAGTTGTTTTTTCCCCACTTTTTTTGGTTTGTAACAGAGTTTGTTAATACACCACAAGAAACATGGATAAGTTATTTAGGAATGTGTGGCCAGCACTTGAAATCAAAGGACTACTCAAGAGATTTGAAAACAAAATTAAGGATATCCAACAGTGATTCCATCTATAGTCAACAAAAATGGATATCAGATGCAGTTACCACAGTTATACAATTGCAATAAGATATTCAACCTTTTGGCATCCTTATGCATTATTGAGAGAGTGAGGGGGAAAAAGATTTGCACCCTGACGCTTGTAGTATAATAAGTAAATTTGAAGTCAGTAGGTTTTCTGTTCTTTTCTAAGTACAGATAAACATACTGAAAGTAATCAAGTGTACAGTACAGATGTGGCTGATTGAGATTAGGCTGAAAAATGCTGGAGTATTCTTTTAAAGGCAAAATTTTTTTACCAGTCAAGATATTTGTACCAATCTATTGTTACTAAGAGAGATCTGCTTTCCAGAGGTAAGCCAGATGCACACGGCTGAGATTGAGGTGATTCTGGATGCGGATGACAAAGCGAACCAACGTGAACGTCTTTAAAGACCAGCAGCTCTAGAAAGCGGTGACCTCTGTTTCAGGTGAGAAAGCCTATGAGTCTAGGCTCCCTCACCACAATTCTCATCTAAGACAACGAAGGACGCTGTGTGTCTTGCGTAATAGAATGACAACGAGGAAGGGAAAGATAGTGTGAGAACCTTTTTTTGTTAAATAAAACACAAAAGCACCGTGTAGCCTCAAAGGCATAATCCTCTGAATTGCCTTAAGACCCACTTTCCTCCTTTAGGTTCTCTTTTAAGGGAGACACCTAATATATATGCTATGTTTTTCTATCTTTTCTATCTGGTTTGTACTCTTGAGAGTGGAAAATGTGTATATATACATAATTTGATTGTTTATACATTTGATGTACATTTCATTTTTGGATTCAGCATAAAGGCCTGATAAGCTCTTTGATCTATGGAGCTTTCAAGAGCTGAGATGTCCTATTAAACAGACTTTAAATCTCTAAGTGGCATGCAGTTTACTCTGTTCTCTTAAGCCTGGTTCTTTACTGAACATTCTACTGAACTGAACAGTTCCTTCTTCTTTTAAATTTTAAATACTGTTTCATACTGAATACATATGCACACATCTCTGGAATGTTACATGATAGACTTGGCAATTAATACGCAGCCATTTGTATGAATAATGTATAAGTATGCATTTGCAATACATATATTGTACAGTTTAATTATTCTGTTGGAACTAATGTCTTTTTTTCTGGGAAAATATTGTGCCTAGTATTTATATAAAGATGCATATAAGTTTACTTTTGCCTTTTGCATGTTAAGTATGCTGTCTGTTTCTAAATTGAAGTTATCCATTCAAATTTTAAATAAAAAAACTATAAAGCAAAGTTTCTGAAAAGGGGGATTTGGGATGTGCTTGCCTAAACCTGTCACAAAAAAAAACTAAATCTAAGGAAAAGGCAAGTTGTCTAGCTAACACGGATTTTGTAATTTAAGGAGTAGCAAAACGAGTGGGTTTCAGTGGGTTTGGTCTCTATGGAAGGATGGGAGGATGAATGAAAAAAATCAGATCTGGTAGTTGTGGATCAAAAATAAAATGGAAACTGAGGGATGTGAATAATAGGGCTTCTAGTGAAGAAAAACAAATGGGTATGTGCCTAAATGAGGACAGCCTTATTATCTATACCAGCTTTGATCCTCCCCTAACAATACATGACTTAAAAACCAAAAGTGATGTATAGAAATCTGTGCATAAAGACACTTAATAAGAAATACAAAGAAATAAAAATAGGAAAGTTTAATCCACGTTCATTTCTGTTTCACCAAAAAGATGGATTGTAATTTGTTTTGCGATGATGGTGACTCGTGATAGTTTGAGAGATTCTTTTATTTGTGTTCTTGTAATGTGAATTTTTCTACTCATGGCCTTTCCACACCCATCATTCTCACTTTTCAAGAGCAAATAAAGATTTTTGTACCTTTCTGCCGATTTCATGTTGCTTTGCATAATAAAACAAAGTACAGACTAAAACTCATTCTGCTTTCACAATTAACAGAAAGACCTATGATACGGCAAGTAAACAAATGTCCATCTGCAATTTCTTGTTCATTTATCCTGGCCAGATGATTTCACTGGAGACTATTCAAAAACATTCTTAAAAACATTAAGCACTACATGACGTACAAAGGTTTTTTTCATATACATTACACTCACATCTGAGCTTTTAATGGACTCTCATGTAGTATGTAATTACAGATAATATGCTTGATCCTTTTTTATTTTGCCCAGAATCCCATCAGGATATGACATTTGACTGAGCTAACAGTAATACAATAACTGTTTTTAAAGATGTCTTGAGTAAGACCCTTTAGCTGGTATCAACATATATTTTTTAAAATAATCTTTAAATGAGGTCAGTGAAGGTTAACAGGGCTACCGCAGTAACCCAATGGCAGTGAAATCTCATTTACTACCGTATTAAAAACGTGTCATCAATTTATTGATTTATATTATGCAAACCATAGTAAGAAACTAATATGCCCACATATGAACATAACTGAGCTTTCAAACATGTTAGGTGAATTGATATCCTATATAAATACCACATTTACTGTACCAACCATAGATGACGTTGTAGAAATTAAACTGTTGAGCTGTGCTGGTTAAATGTGCTCAGTGAGGCAGGCAGATTTTGTGTTGGGACATCGGGCTAAGAGCAGGACTAGAGTTCAGACATCACACAAAATAGCTTCAGGTCTAGGGAAAAACAAGAGTAATATCATTTCTCAGTCCTCATAAATCAGCTGAAACAGGGTGTTTAACAATGGCCTCAGAGAAGGCGGCATCAGGATAAGCTAAGTGGCTCTGGAGGGTAAAGTTAGTCTGACTTTCACAATTTCTGTTCTTTATCACTAGATTAATTATAGGTTTGTGATCAAACTGAATATATCACAAACTATAACCATAAGTTTTACTCAACAGAGCTTTGATTTCACAAATATGTAGGTTCAACTCACACACCATCAATGCTTGCACCCATGTCCACTTCAATGTTGTTGGCATTTTAAAATTAGCACATCAAAGTGACCTGACCCATTTTAACTTTTGGCTTTCCCCTCAGTTACCCAAATAAGAGGACTCTGTTACAGGCTTGGGCCTACTTTAAATAAAACTGCCAAAACTGAGTTTTGAATACAACCAAAACAAACCAATCCACAATACACCCTGGTCAGAACGTGAATAAACAAATTAAGAGTAAATATGTATGCTGTATTTTTTATTTGTGTTTTAGCCAGCATCAACGGTCTTGTTTTAGGTTAAATAAGCTTCCTGTATTTAATCAACAAGTTATAACCTCAGGGAAAAAAAAACAGAAATCAAACACTTTGTTAACAGAAGACGCATCTACACAAATATCTTTATTACCATTGCAGTTTGAGAAGAGTCTCACTACCGTCCACTCACTGTTTTATCCCCTGTGAGCGCAGCGTTTCCTCCTCTATGAAGTGCTCATGTTCTGTTCCTGGTTCTGCATTTTGCTCAGGGCTGTGCTGCACATCTGCAGCCGTCTGGAGCTCTCTGGTCCCGGACTCCAGGCGAAACACGGTGGGGATCTGACCCAAGACAGGGTTGGTCTCCTGCAGGCCGCAGATCCATCGGGCAAGGGTAGCTTGGTCACTTTGACCTGCCATACACATGGCATAGATGGGACCTTCCTCAACTGGACGAAAGAGGATCCAGTAAGATATCAGTTACCTCAGCCAACAGTATGCATTAATATAACAATCATGTGTTGTTAGTCAGGGATAGCTAGAGAGGCCAACAGAATGCAGCGTACTAAGGTCAAGAATAATGTCATTTAACATTTTAAAATCTAAAAAACCTTACGAATTCTGCACTCACACACATCACATAAGGGTGTACTGATTTCAATACACTGTTCAACACACAGTGTATTGAAATTTAAAACTGTATCACTGATATGACCCTCTGTCTCTTGCAAGGGTCTTGGATTTATCATTTTTTGTGGAAACCACTGTCAGTGATCAAAATTAGGATTCTGGGTGCAGCCCATCAGAGTGAAAAGGGCAAGAAGGGGTAGGGGCTTATCTTAGAGAGGCACTTACAGTTACATGACAGGGCTTTTTATAACTTTTTAAATAATTTTTGGGGTTTGTTTTGTTAGAGGGCAGCGCGGCAGGCAACTTTTATTGATCTGAGTCAAATCAAATGTGTAATGTACAATCGTAAATCAATTATGAATTAAGTGCAATATACAATTATGAAACATGCATGTAGGTTGTGCGTATGGTGTAAACATTAACATACGAAACATGGCACACTTGCAGGCACTCATTTTTGCTGTACCAAAAAACGTATCGAGATGTATTGCATCAAATCGAATGCTGAATTTTCTTATTGTCAACCCCTATTTACATGGTAATTTCATAGTGGTTACTGAATATTTCATAGTAGTTGCTCAATAACTAGCCTTAAAATGACTACATACATAAACCTATTAGTTTAACACAGGGGTGGGTAGCTCCTGTCCTGGAGGGCTGGATTCCTGCACAGTTTGGTGATTTTCCTACTCAAGCACACTTGATTTAACTCATCAGCTAATTACCAGGTTTAGCTGGTCTGTTAGAGCAGGGAAAGCAACAAACTATGCTGACTCCTGCCCTGTGCCCAGCACATTTAGTGTTTCCTCTGCTCCCAACACACCTGATCCTTCTAATAAGCTCATTAACCAGCCCTTAATGACTTGAAGTGGATGTGTGGGGAACTGGGAAAACAGTAAAATGTACTAGACAGGGGGTACTCCAGCACCAGGGTTGAGAACCTGTGACGCAGACCACAGCACATTCGCCATGTAAAACATCATCAGGTTCCACTGAATCTAGTTGCATGCAACTCTACAAAATCAGATGTACATGCTTTTAAGTCCATCTGTGTGAATACTAATTCTAGTTTAAGCTCACCATCATCCACATCAAAGCTGTCATCATCCCCCAAGTCTCTGTTAAGGTCAAGGTCAATACGCTGAGGGTAAAAGAAGCTCTGCTCTGGACCAATCAGTTCAGGATCAGGCTCCTCCTCTATCTAGATGGAACCCATGCAACAGAACAGAGCAGTTCAGCAAGAGTGAGGACAGAGCGCTAACTGTTCATTTTAATCTGCATGACCTAGCAGACACCTTCAACTGGCTAGCACTTTGTAAGTTATTAAGATACTCTGATGGATAATAACGATGCAGTTCATAATCACTAAGGGTGCGCAAATTCAACCGTTCTTGAATGTCTGCATTTTTAACCAATGATATTTAAATATTTAACATACTACCACTAACAGAATGACAACTTGAGTTGCATAACTCAACATAATACATTCTAAATTTGTCATGTGTTTGTTTCCATATATAGCCCCACTCAGATGTCTTCATTTTGCTTAACGTGAGATGCAGTAACAGCGGCTTGTGTCCCAACATTCTGTGATTCTACGCACCATGCTCTCTCAAATTTTTTTTTTTTTGGTTTTCACACAGCTCTGAAAAAAAGATCTACGTCACACTAAATCCAGGATACAGTTCGGAACAATTCCACTCCTAATTTTACTCCTAGTTTCACTCCCTAATTGCCCCTATTGTCAATTTTCAATCTGCAGCAAATTTCCAGGTCGGGAGTTCAATCAGAAATGAATGATGGCGAGGATGATCTACAATAAATCCTCTGACATTTTCAAACATGTTTGATGTGTATGACTCAAAACATTGAGTTCCACAGTATGAGGTGGTCCATGGCCGCTTCAACCTTGTGATGTGAATCTAGCTTTATAGTACCTTCTCCTCAGGAGGGACAGGGTCAGCCCTGAGCAGATAATAATGAACACACGTCTTCCTGAGCCAGAGAGGAAAGGGGCCCTCCACAAACACAGGTCTGTTTGGGTTATGCTTGGCAAGCAGAGAGCGCTGCTCCGGGCTTTGGATTCCTGTTATGAGTGCACAGAGACTGAGCTTAAAGGAAAATGTATTTTATTATTATTTTTTAAACCCTTAAATCATCTCACATCTGACTCTAAGTCATACAGTATATGTTGCCAACTGTGCTGGACAGTGGCCCTCCAACTACCAGAGCTGTGCAGCCGTGCTCTAGAATAAATGAGTATTTTAGACCTGACTTACACTTACAGTGCTGAAGTTATCTAAAATCACTCGGTTGCTTTAAAGTTACTTTGAAATAGTTTACAGCACTAATTCATGTCACTGGAGAAATGTTTTGTCTGTTGAATAAGATTCCAGCTTGAAAACCAAAGAAATGCCTACCTACAATATGAGGTTGAGTGATTTCCTCTCCTGTCTCTGTGATGTCTGTTAATGGAAGCTGAAGACAGAGAAGACAATAAGTAAAACTTCAATGCAGAGCATCTGAATCACAACATCTGGCTTGAAAATATATCTAACGGTTTTCCTGTGCAGCATTAACACTCCTATATCTGTGATTCACCATTTCAAAGTGTATTTACATTGTTTCCTTTGTAAATCCACATGGCTGTCAGACAGGTTTCTTTAGTAGTAAACAGTGTGAGCAAAGAGTGTTCTGCATGATGTCTTTTTGAGCAGTAGTGTAAGTAGAGAAAGATATAAGATTGTTTAAGATTTCAAGCCACTGCTGTCTTCACAACCCTCTTATCTGTAACCTTTTCCAAAATTTTATTTTTACAATTTGAAATTTTCTTTAGTCTAGTTATATTTTCATGACAACTGTTTAGTGTTAACTAAAATACCACAAAGCAAGAATGTAACACTTCATGACATTGTTATATTGTGATGCAAAACTGTGACAATGTGCATGGAAGAGAATGGGCATTCTATAAATTGTGGCACTGAATGCAAATGTACTGTTCAAACACCAAAGACTGCAAATGATCAGTATCAAATCAAATCATGAGCAGACTGCCATCGTTACACCCCTAGTACAAAGTGATATGAAGGACTAAATGTTGCTATGTCTGGCCATACAACAGAAATGTACTGGAAGACTGGTATGCTCAACATATTAGACTGCTAGGCAGTGATAGCAGTTACCTGATAAACACTAATTTCAGCATCCAGGTCATTAGTGATTCGGGTGAGACTGAAGCGTGCAAGGTCGACAGGGTCTTGCGGCAGCTCGTAGGGCACTGGGAATGGGTTTGCATTCTTGAACTTGGGAAACCAATACATCATACGCTGGTACTTTCTCATAGGGTGGCTCTTTTCTCCAAAGATCTGAACAAGGAGGACCTTTGTTTCCACATTAGGCATGATTCCTGGTGAAATAAAGATTAGAAAATATAAAACAGCAATGTGTACCAGTTTTTCCCACACAAAAACACTGACAATGAAACTCACATGCTTACAATTATTGCTCATAACTGTGGTATACAAGATGAATTTCTTTATATAGAACTATAATTCACTGTATACCATCACTGTCCTATCAACAGCTTTGAAAATGACAGCTGTACTTTATATTGTGCAGGAATTTCATAACAAAAGGATTAATAGAAATGGTCCAAAATGACTTGGAATAAAACTTCAGTTAAATTAATGTACATTGAAAGTTAAAATTGACTTTCCTTCTCTTGTAAAGTTATAATTTAATAGATATGAGGTTTTGTAACGACAGCAAGAACATGTACTATAAACATTACATCAAATTATTTAGCACAATATTATTTTTCACAAATGATTTTGTCCACTTTATCTGTAAGCAATGCAAATTGCCAAGTTTTAGGTCTTTCACTGAGATTTACAGAATTATGTCATGATATTGCACTCTTGTGTGTGTTCGATTTTGTGCGGGTTTATCCGTCTTTTTAAATAAGTGCCTCAGCTCAGCACCTGACAAGTAAAAAGGAATTATTATGACCAGTGTAAGTTCTGGGCCAAAGAAAAGGACAACACCGCACATACCGTAATTTTCCATCTGCTCTAACACCTGCACTCCACACTCCTGCTGCCGGGGATAGTGATTGAACATCCTCTGAATAAAGTTCCGCGGCACAAAAACCTCTTTGGGAAACACATCCAGGAGTTTGTTGTAGACAGCAATGTCCCGTTCTACTCCAAATTCTGGCATTTTCTTCAGAGCAGCGTATATAAACTCCACATGTCCACGCCGCCGGATGTCCTTCTTGTTGAAGACATCGACTACTCTATTGAAATTAGCTTTGGTCTTTGCATCCTTAGCAGCCTGTGCAAACAGGTCATCGTGTGTGACCAATGACTTGTCCTTTTTCTCAGTCTCATGCTCAAATATTTCTCGAAGATCTGCACTGTCTGGCTTGTTCTTGTAAACTGATGAACCACAATGAATCCACCTCAGCCCCTTAAGAAATCACAAAAATGTCAGTTATTAGAATATCACACAAAAAGAAGTGGCTCCTACTTAGTAGTCCTTCTAATGTGCAGCCCATAATGACAAGTAGTTACTAGCTAAAGATGCTCCTTTAATTCTCCTTTAGTCCTGTCAGCTGAAACAACCAGGTAAATGCTTACTTGACCACAGCAGAGTCGTGGTACTGGGGACTGCAGGAGAGCTGTATGAAGACAGCTGGGCTTGATAGGCGTCTTAAAGAAAGGAGTGATCCAGCCAATGTGCTGGGCTCGTAAGAGAAGCCTGGTGACCTTCATGGTAAAATATCATTCCTTCTGTGGAGAAAATGCAATTCCAATTTTGCACAGCAGAGGCAAAACAGCAGGAGATATTAGTTTACTTCAGTTCACAATTATTATGACTATCAGGTCATTTTTAACCAAAGTTATCTAGTTCATTCATATAATTACTTATTGTTACACAGCTATAACATACAGACATAAACAGTTACCTTGTGATTATGTAGTTATAGGTAATACATAGCTATAATATATAAATATACCTAATTAACTCTTGTCATTACAAAGTCATGAAGGCTATAGTATTGCACTGAGTTAACTCGTTAACTTGTAAGTGACCATTTAGTTATATTTAACATAAAGCTAAAAAATTAGATAGATACAGACAGTTAGTTCACACAAAATTATGTAGTTATAGTTAATATACTGCTATGGCATTACATGGATGCAGACAGTAACACATATACACTGATCAGCCTTAACATTAAAACCAACTCTTTGTTTCTACACTGATTGTCCATTTTCTCAGCTCCACTGACCATATAGTTTGTAGTTCTACAGTTACAGACTGTAGTCCATCTGTTTCTCTGCATACTTTGTTAGCCCCCTTTTCACCTTGCTCTTCATGGTCAGGACCACCACAGAGCAGGTATTTGGGTGGTGGATCATTCTCAGTACTGCAGTGACACTGACGTGGTGGTGGTGTGTTAGTGTGTGTTGTCCTTGTACGAGTGGATCAGACACAGCAGTGCTGCTGGAGTTTATAAACGCAGTGTCCACTTATTGTCCACTCTATTAGACACTCCTACCTTAATGGTCCACATTAGATAATACCTGCTCTGTGGTGCTCCTGATTATTGAAGAACAGGGAGAAAGGGGGCTAAGGAAGTATGCAAAAAAACAGATGAACTACAGTCTGTAATTGTAGAACTACAACTGCACCTATATAGTAAGTGGAGCTGATTAAATGGACAATGAGTGTAGAAACAAGGAGGTAGTTTTAATGTTGTGGCTGATCAATCTATAACCATCCAGTTACAGTTACTCTATAACTATGGTATTACACAGATGGAGCTAACTCTAGTCAACTGTAATTGAATCAATACAGTTCACGGGTGGCTAAATCTCCACCTGTTTTCCGATCTTTCTGAGGTGAACAGTGTGGACAGCAGGTTCTGTTATTTAAACAGCTGATTAAATCTGACTGCAGGACACGAGTGGAGCAGAACCGGTGACACAAGAACCTAACACACATAAAAACAATGAGTATGTAACTTTATTTACCATTGTCACACCGGATTAACACGTGCCCTCTTGTGTGGTTTGAAGTCAGTCCTCTCCGTCCAGAACATCAGTGTAATAACTGTAATATGTCACCCTTCAGCGCTCAGATCTCCTTCAAGCCAAACACACCGCCATAACCTCCTACTTCAGTCCGTCATCTTCCTCCCGTCCCTCCTCGCTGATTAGAAACATTTGCTCTCTCTTTATGGTTCCGACGTGTTGGTTCCGCACCATACCTTCCCCCTGTTCACCCCCGAGCAGCAGTAAATGTTTCTGTTATATTTTTTACGCCTTGCTGTTCTAGTTACAGGACGGTAACAGAACCTTATCTAGATTAATGACTTTAATGAGACTGAACCTTTTCACTAAGCCAGTGAACGGATTAATACCGATAACAATCTGTGTAATGAATGTGAAAATGTCTGTTGGAAACACGTGTGTTCATACTTATCTTACTTCATATCATATTCAGGAACACGTAATAAACTTTTTTTTAATTTTTCTTATCACCAAATACTTCAAACATAACTAGCGTACAAAACTGTTCCAAAATGTACCATTTTGTAGAAATTTAATTTATACATAAACCTCTTAACTTATAATAAGAAAATATCATTTTTGGAATAATATATATGTGTGTGTGTGTGTGTGTGTGTGTGTGTGTGTGTGTGTGTGTGTGTGTGTGTTCAGTAGCTGTAATGTTAACGTCCTACGACCCAAACCTGTTTGCTGTAGAAAAACAAAAACATACTGGTATGTGATCGTTGCTTTTAAATGTAATACCTCATCCTACTTTCTGAGAACTGCAGTAAATACTGCATGAATGGCTGGAAACGTTTAATTTGACATTTTCGCCGTTT
Source organism: Colossoma macropomum (assembly GCF_904425465.1). Lineage (NCBI taxonomy): Eukaryota > Metazoa > Chordata > Actinopteri > Characiformes > Serrasalmidae > Colossoma > Colossoma macropomum. The sequence continues at coordinate 11,659,761 of NW_023494805.1, forward strand.
CGCTCCATTCACTCCCGTTCATTGAAGACTCTCTGTTTGGCGCCCTCTAGTGTTTGCGGTGTAATGGGAGAAATAGGAAGTGGTCGGACTCCCTCTGGACTGGCTGCTGTTCGCACCATCGCCGCAAGGTGGCGCAGGGACGGTTTATCAGTTCTCATAAGTTCTGGTCTGTTTTTTGGGTTGGACAGCGGCGCTGTGGCGCCCCTCTTTATCGCGCGTCTCTTCGGCAGGGCAGCAGTAGTTTAGATGAGTGTCAGAAAGACAGCTGGATTAAGAAAGAGAGAGGGTGTGAGTGTGAACCGAGCTCCTGCATGAAAACCATCCAGACTCGCTCCTCGCCGTCGTGCACTTGCTCGCCTCCGCGGCCGCCGCGCAGCTCATTTCCTGGGTCGGGCAGTTTGGAGTGGACTCGCTTCTCCGCTCCACACACGTGTGTGGTTTTTCTTCTCCTCCAAAGCGCTGCTGACCACGGCTCTGAGACTCTGAGGGGGCTGGACTGGACTAGTACGGACTCTTCACCTCTCGGCACCATGAGCTCCTTCCAAGAGGTGTGAACAGCGAATCTCTCTCCAGCAACATGGATGGATCGACGAACAGCCTCGGTGAGTCTGACTGGCCGTCCGTCTGCCCCGTCCACTCCGAGCAGACAGGATTTTTATCTGCCTGTGAAGCTGTCAGTGTTGTTCGCACTTCTGCTCACACCAGCCGCCCACAGCAGCCTCTGGTGAAAACTTTGTGAAAGTCTGAGCTCTGCATCCGTGTAAAATCTCAGTCGTTACGAAATTTGAACCTGTTATTTTTTCCTGACGTCTGACTGGGTGTGTTTGAAATGGCAGTTTGCACGGTTTGTAGTTTTTGGCCGTTGGTGTTCAGGAGTATAGACGCTCGTGGGCTCATCTAGAGGTGGGCGATATAGCAGAAGTCTAATATCGCGATACTTCAGGACATTCTCACGATAAACGATATGTGACGATATTTGTTCTTCAGACATCTGATCAGTCGGAAGAGAGAAAATGAAAAACAGTGGTACTACATTTCAAAAATACTATCAAAACACATGAATACAGTGATTATTATTTAATATTTCGCATACTGTGTTGCACTAAATCCAGTTAAACAGGACTAATTTTGAGCTCTTTATAATGAAAACAGGAAGTTGGTCAGTTTTCTACAAGTACTGGTGAAATCCACAAAACATTCAGAAAAACATATTGTATTGTATTGTGACATAATTTATCATGATAGTGATATATATATAGTCATATTGCCCAGCCCTAGGCTCAGCGTTGTCTTATTTTGTGGCTTGTTTACCTTTCTTTACTGTAAACCTTGTTTATTTCGCCATGAAAAGGAAACAGTGCGGCTCAGCGTCAGTCTCCAGCTGTCATTGTTGTGGTTTGGTTATCAGACATTTCAGCTGTGAGTGTGTTTTGTTTACTTGACAGTTTGGTCAGTCAGTTTAGAAACTGAATTACTGTGATTACTATAGTAAGTAACTTATTTGGACATTTATGCCATACCTAAAATGTGTTAGCGCGTTTTGTTAGAAAGAAAAAGTCAAATTAAGTGTCATTTATTTCAGACAGACCCATACAAAACTGTTGTTTCTTTACGACAGTGTATTCTTTTGAAAGGCAGCTGGTATGTCTCAGATTCTTATCGTTTTGAGCAGTTTCTTTGCAGATTTCTGCAGGTTTGCATCCAAACTGTCTTTGCACACTTCTCAGTTTTCATGATGAACACAAGCTCACCGACACCACTGTACGAAAAACAGCCTCAGACATTTCTTTACAATACTCTCAGTGCAGTCTGGTTGAAATTCTTTCCCAGGCTTTCTCTACACAAAGAGCCTAACATTAGTTTGGTGTATGGCTGAACAATTTGGGGGAAATATCTTATTGCGATTTTTCTGACCAGTATGACCATTACGGTTTAAATGTAATTAGTAATTCTATAATAATGTAATTAATAATTCTATAAATTAAGCGCCAATGTTTTTTTTTTTTTCAAGATCGGCACATCACGTCCAGTTCATGAATTCTGAGTTATTTGATAAAATTTTTCAAAACTTTAAACTAAGTTTAAACTAAAGCGGGACGTAATAGAACACTGCAGCTCTTGCTGTTTGAAAATGACACCCTTTCACATTACAGTTTTGATAGTCAGAGGAGTAATTGTTCAGCCCTAGTTTGATGTTGTGCTAAAAGTGTCTTTCTCTAAAAAAATACTGTTTTGTTTAACACTTTCTGAAGTAACATAAACACGTTCACTATCATTAACCAATCGGTAAATGGCTAAACTGATTAAGATTTGAGGATTTGGAGACCTCTCTGGTGGAAATGTGTCATTGCAAGCAATGTGCAGAAGAAGATTTTGTAACATTGGTTGTGTTTCGGGTCCCTTCCCCACGTGGATGAGTCTGATGATTGTGAACAAGTTGACTGAGTATTTAAAGAGAACGCTTTGAAAGACGTGTCTTAAAAGGATGTAAGTGAACGAGCTGCTATTGTCATCATATCTTCATTAGTATTATGTGGAATTTGCCTTTGAGACCTAATCATTGAGCTGGAGCTTCTTTTTCAGCCTGTGGCGTTAATATATAAAGACTTATGATGCGATGTAAAAAAAAATTCGACCTGTATCTCTGACTTTTAAATTATTATTTCAGGCTACCTCTTTCAATTTTAGCCAAAAAATCTCACATAATGCAGCTATAAAGTCACCAAATTCAGTTTGGGCCCACTGTGTGTGTTTACCATATTAGGTGCTATGTTGTATCTCATATCACTTAGGTCAGTAGCAGTAAAGGGATAGAATTGCCAAACGGAAAACTCCTGAAAAAGTCCACATTTGCATGTTCTCAATTGTGGGCATATCGGCTCATCTGCTCTGCAATACCCTGCACTACCACCCACTTTGCTTTTTAGAGACACTGATGATCCTGTTTCCTGTTACATAGGTTTTTATTGGTGTGTGTGCACTACTGTATAGCATACTGAAACCATTGTGGGGAGCCGTCGTGTTGGCTTTCATTTTGTTTACCGCCTTGTAAACTGCTGGAGCTCTCAGGCTTTGAGGAGCAATAAATATCACATGGAGGAAACCCTCAGGCATCTACTGGCAAGTTGAACGTCCGTTCTGCGTTCTCGATGAAGTGTTAATGCATCCCAGCTTTTGCTGTAGTGGCTCGCTGATGGTCTAGCAGCAGAACATACTTGTAGTCTGGATTGAATCGAAAGAGATCATTGTCAAAATCTTTATTATGGCGCCTGTCGTTTCTCAAAGTGATCCAGCTTGAGGCTCAGTTTGTTTCCAGACAGCCTGCTGAAAGTCTTATTGTGGAGAAAGTGAGTCAGCAGCAAGAAATTGTTCAAGTTGAAGGAAGAGTAAATACCCTGTGTGTCCAGAAGTTTGTGGACACCTGCTTGTTCAGTGTTTCTTCTGATATCAAGTGTATTGATAGAGAATTTGCTCCCCTTTGCTGCGGTAACGGTCTCTATTCTTCTGTTTAGTCTTTACACTAAATGGTAGAAGATTGTTGTAAGGATTTGATTGCATTAGTGAGCTCAGGTGTTGATGTTTGATGGTTGCATCTGGATCAAAAACTACATTTATAATTAAAACTTCAGTACCTGAGCTCACTAATGCTCTTATGCCTGAATGCAATCAAATACCCCAGCAATGTTCCAACATCAAGTGTATCCTGAGATACACTAGATGGTGGGTGGTGCTCCATCAATCCATAGAACTCAGTTCCACTGCACCACAGCACAGAGGAGCTTTAAACTCCTCAAGCCAACACTAGGCTTTTGGCTCTTGCACAGCTGCACCAGAGCATCCCATTCTACTGGTCTGTGCTTTTCTATGGAGATTATACAAGCTGCATGTGTGCAACTGATCAACTGTGTCACCAACAAGTGCAACTAGTAGCTGAACTCACTAATTAGTAGAGGTATCTGGATACTTTTGGACATATTGTGCACACGAGGCTTTGCTGAAGGCTTAGACTGGATGTTCCCACTATTGTAGTGCTTGTTTGGTTGTAAATGGCGATATTACGTTTGGAAGAGGGAACATGTTAATTCAAAGTTATTAAAATTTAACTAAATATTGACTTGATTTAAGGAAGATGGAACAATAAACAGGAAGAATTTAAAGAGGGAGTTTTCCATGAAAGTTTACTTTTCTCTTATCAGATAGCGTGAAAGCTTCACTTCATATAAAGCAAACAAATCACTCATTTTGCATAGGTTTCCACTGCCTTTTTATTATACTGACATTTCCTTTTTGGCTTGTATAATTAATCATTTGCATATTGAACATAGTACTTAGCAGCCTGGCAGCTCGCAAGCATTCCTCTCCTACTGCTTTCTGACTTCTAATCTGCAACACGTTTTGGATGAACAGTCTCTTCAGTTGAGCACAACAAAAAGTGCCTAGATGACACTTGCATTCATCTCATCCCAGCCATTTGGGATGAGATGAATGCAAAGTCTTAGATGTAGTAAGTTTGGATCGCAGTCTCATTTACACTTTAAAGTAAAGGTGCCAAAAAGGGTTCTTTGAAGCAGTGTCACAGAAGAGACGTTTTTGGTTCCTTGAAGAATCTCGAGAACCCCATGAATGGTTCTCTAAAGATTTGTTTCTGTAAATGAAATGCATAAGTGTGAAGAACTTTTTTTGAAGTTTAAAGAACCTCCACATAATGTAAAGGTTCTATACCAGTTAAAGGTTTTTCATGGAACTGCACCATCCAAGCTGAGAACCATTTAGGAACCTTTATTTTTAAGAGTGCAGCCACAGTTGCCTTTGACGTTTTTCCTAGTTATTGTGCAATTATTGTACAGTTCACTCAGATGAAAAGATAAAAAGATGTAGAAAGAATGTATAGATGTCTTCATTTAGAAATGATGTATGAATGGGTTGTCTTGATGCTTGAATTTTAACTTTGATACTCAAGGATAGACAAGTTTAAACATTTGCATTGGCCTCAACACCATTAAATCTTGTGGCCAAAATTACAAATTTGTAGCAAGAATGATAGAAACATGTTTGTCGTAAATATATAGTATTTACATGTAATGAACAACCAGACAACCAAAAACTACTCAGGTGATACTTTGAAAAGGAAATGTTTATTAAAAAGGTTACATTAATAAGAACACTGCGGTGACGTTAGCTATGAGGGTGTTTCTCATTTGATACAATTGGTTTAACTTGTGACCAAACAGGCTCTGGATCATGGCGGATAGTGGGTGTTTTTGAATGGTGTGAAAATTCAGCTGGGTTTCACAAGAACGTCTTAGCACAAAGATGATTAGTAAATGATAGAGCGAGCATGACACTGAACACTGTCTCTACCAGTTACGAAGATCTTAGCACTAAGAAGAAAAGAAGAAGAAAGGCAAAAAAAACAAAACAAGAAACAATCTTAAAGGCAAGTGGCCACTCAGCCTACAGGCTCTGCATTTTAGTGGACAAATGTAAAGTGTTGTAGCCAGGGGCACCGTGCAGTAGTTAATGTCAACCATGTTTGATACCAACACCAAGTGCAGGATCACAGTGCATGTTTTCCCTGAACACCCAGTGTTTATTGGATTCAGCATGGAAAAATGTTCAGCTTAACATGTGTAGTTTCTGAATTTAGTCTCTTTTTGTTCCTAAAAATAAAAATCTTCAAATGTCAGAAAAATCATATAGGTAAATACATAATTTAAACATGGCCTCTTTCAGCATGTTCTGAATGGAAGAACAGTGGAATAGAATATACATTCACGACATGTCAAAAGATTTTCACGATACACAATATGTCACCACATGTAGTTTTTTTTTGAGGTTTGAGAAGTTGAAACAAAGAACAGCCAAACAGTGAGTTTTCATTTAATATATCAAATTAAATGGAATGTTTTCAGAAGGGACTGCTGATTTTTAACAATAGCAGATCCAAATTTGATTGTGAATAAAGGTATGAAAATTACATTTAATAAAAAAATACACATGTACACTGTTATATATTCATCCGAGGTATGAGTATACAAAATTTGGAAACTTTCGACGCGTGTACTTGAACATGAATGGGGTTAAATAAAGAACTGAAAGCATATTGAATCGTTTACCTGTTGTTAAAATCACTGGACTTTCACTGCAGCATACAGCACTGACATGAAGCTGAAGACAGTGAATGCCATCCAGCTCATGTATGTATATATTTATCTCAGCCCTTTGAAAATTTGCTTAGTTCAGCTAAAGCTCTGAAAGCAACACCTGAGAGAGAAATTAAGTGTAGCGGCCAGTTAACAGGCCCTCACTGTCCAGCACACGATCACTTCATCATGTGAACAGACATCAATGCTTGCATTTCATTGCAACCGTGAAGCTTTCTGACTGTGAGAGGTGAGAAAGTTTGCGCACCTCCTTGAGGTTTTGCATTGTGTGTGTGTGTGTGTGTTTGTGTGTGCAGTTGAGTGAAGGTGCAGGGGCGGACAGGATGTGCTGATGTCGGGCCGTAGGGCTGTAAAGCTGTCACACTGCTACACTGACAGGAAAGACAGCAGTAGACGGTGGGCGGCCTGACGCACAGACGAGCGCTAGTACAGCTGTAATGATGCTTTCAGTTCTCACAGCTGTCTGTTTCAGACGTGCGCTTGAGGGTGGATGATATTTAACATCACAATACTAGAAGCCATTTTCATGATATGTGAAATGTGATATGTATCGGTTAATTTTTCTGAAGTTGGTGAACAAGTTGAAATAGACTAAATGCACCATCAAAACAACAGTGCCAAGACAATGAAAAAGAGTTTAATCTTTGCAATTAAACTAAGAAAGAAGGAACGAGAGAGAAAAAATGTTGGTACAAATAAAAATAAAAATTACAAAATAGACTTCCACTCAGTCAAGATACAGTTTATGCAGTTACTGTACTCTGTAGGGCCGGGCAGTATCACAGTGTTTATTGTTATCGCAATAAATTACAGCAGAGTATCTCTCAGTATGGATTTCTGAGCATATCTTGGATATCGTTAGCACTTAAAGAACACTGAAAAACGTCATCATTCATTACAAAGAGAGCATAATTAGTCCTGTTTAATTAGATTTAAAGTAGCACAGTATGTAAAAGGTAGAGTAAAAATCATTTGTATTCACAGCTTTGATAGTGTTTTTTTAATCTGGCACTACTGCTTCTTGTTTTGTTTGTTCCAACTTCTCAGATGTCAGAAAAAGTAAATATTGTGAATATCATATATTGTGAAAATATCTTGAAATATTGTGACATTATACAGGGAGATTCATTCAAAAAAGGCTCAGAATATTCTGTTGTAACCCCCGTGTGGATGAAGCAATCTGAACCAAAAAAATCCGCTACATACCTTGACGTATTTGTAATCGATTGCATTACATGCGATGCTGGAAGTGATCTCCATTTTCTGCCAGGCACAGGGGGTATGGGGTGCTAACCCTGCGCCAGTAACAGAGTCCTCTTATTCGGCTAATCATGTAGATAACAGCGATCGGGGGTGGTCCATATTATTTACTGTTTGAGAATTTTTGCCAGTTTAACTTATCCTTTTGCCTTGTTCCCTCAGGCCATTTGAAATGACCTTTTTCTCCTGATAAATGATAGCATGAGACATGTTTTACTTGTGTTTTTCAGAGATCAAAGTCATTTTCCAGTCTGAAACGCTGACACTGCAGTGTGAGGATAAATAAAGTTTGTTCTGTAGCATAGCAGGCTGGGAGCGTTGGACTGAGGGCTATCAATCATGCACACTTATCAGAAGATTAGGCCATACGACACTTCTCAGAAAGGTCTGTTCAGACACCAAACATGTCTTTACTGAATGCTTGCACTCTCAGGATGTGTTTTGATGCTTTCACAGACAGTGTTGTAATACATGTTGTGTTCGCAAGAAGGACACAATGTGTTGTGTTTAACACATCTGTTTTGAAAGTGTAGATTTGGGTTAAAGGGGAAATTGCTGTAATGACAGGTATGACATGCTTTGGAAGAGGAAAGAAGCCTAAAATATGGAGTGAAACATTTTAAAAATGATGAATAAACTAAATGTATTTAATAATCAAGAAATATATTTCTTCCAAGAACAGTATAGCTTTAGTAGTTCTGTTTTCTCAGTAGCTAAAGGGAAATTCTGCTGCTTTCCCAAGTAATAATGAGAAAAGATAATTTTAAAAAAGGAAATTTTCAAACCACAATTGTATTAAAAAGCAGCCCATGAATCCTCTTCTGTGCTGTTTCCTCTGCGTCTTTGTGGTTTAGAGTGATGTGATGTTTGACCACCCAGGGGATTCGCTGTAACTGCTGTCTGCAGTCTAGATAAACAGGATTTTCATGTGAACATTCACTGCAGGTCCTCTGGGGCTGGAAGAGACCTTAAGTGACCAGCTTGGAAAAGCCTTGGTGAAAAGAGACATTGAGTCTGAATGTGATTGAGCCTCTCGCATTCCCCAGCTATCGCTTATCAGCAGACTTCATTTACCTTTGTTTCTGAGTCGGACGCCTAGAGCACAATTCATCTGAAATCATATTCATGCTAGGATTGTGAACCAGTTGCCAAAGTTGAATTTCTCATATCTGCTTTTCAGGAAACTTTGTAGAATTCGTTCCTTTTATAGCCCCACCTTTCTGAGTTTATATGTGTACAACATCATTTTGTTCTATGCAGAAGTCCATTGAAAATTTGAAGAAAATAAAACAGTGGGCAATACTTCCCCCTCCTATTCTGGGTGTGAAGAAGGGAATGACCACTTGACAGCTGCCATTTAAAAGGGACATTGCTCAGTAGTGCTGGAGGGGAAAGTTAAAGCTCTGGTTTAAAACTGGCTTCAGTAGTGCCGGAGGAGAAGATTAAAGCTTGTGTGCATCTCAAGCTGCCAGACAGATAACTTTGAGTAGCCATTCAGACTCAAAGAGAATTAAACTCTTATTATTAGCTGTGCCATAAGCCAGCAGTGTGTTTTAGTTAGCATAGAGTTTTTATGTAGGCTGTTGGAGAATGTCTGATAGATATGTTTAGACTAGCCTATTCTGACATATGATAACACAATACAAATATTTTGTGCAACAAAAACACCAATACATTTAACTGCATTAACACCAATATAGCTGTATTCAAAAGTTTGAACACCCCAGATCAAATGTCTGTTTTGTTGATTTTGAAAATAGGTTAGCACATCATCTAAAGAGGACTTACTTTAATGATTTTTTTCTGCTAATTTTAGTGCACAGTTTCTGTTTTTTTGCTAAGTTTTACATACTGCAAATAATAAAACATAAAACGCACCACATTTTATTTTATTTTTTCCAGTAAACCGTGCACAAATAAACACTAGTTGTGCATTAATATGTGCAGATGTGTGTTACCTGTAGAAGATGTGTACTTATATTTGCATAAAATTCCCAGTTATTCCAGAACAGTTTGACTGGTATCAAAATTTCCTACCACAAAAATGCTGATTATATTCTTTCATTTTTTACCAATTTTTCTTCTGTTACTAGTTCATTGTTGCAAATGCTGAATTTTAAAAAGTAGTGCACTTAGTTTTTCATGTTTTTTTTTACAAGTGGCGGCTGATTTGCTGGTGTATACTGTCTATTCCAAATTGAGTAGAAAAACTGAATATCGTGATATATCATGTACCATGAACTTGTCTTCAAGTATCGTCATATATTGCTATATTTTTTACTGTATCACCCACCTTTGATTGAGTCTAAAAGAATGCTTGCTTTGAAAGGAAAGAATCAGAATTTTAATGTGTACTTTTGGGTGATTATTATTTGTTTGGTAAGTGTAGCATCTGTGTTGATAGTGGTAGTTGGAATAAGCTTTTGATTATGGCTCAGGCTTTATAAAGAAAATTGACTGTGAAAGCCATATTTGTGGGGTGAAAGAGGGAGAGAGAGAAATCCCCTCTCTGCAGCTTCAACATGATGAAATATGCTCAGCTTATCCTAGCTGTAAGGTAAGAGGGATAAATCTGGGTGTTGGATACAGTTTGACTGTCTCTTTCCGTTACTGGCTATACAGAACTCACCAGATGACTTCTCAATGGCCGCTGTGTATCGAGAGCCAAGCAAAAATTGCAGAGCATGTCAGCTGAACACACACACACACACACACAGGTTTGTTTTTATGCAATATCAGTAAGTGTGGTCATACACATGTCCCATCTGTACTGTATAGATGTAGGTAAATTTATATAATAATAACATCATCGTTTTTGGGACAAAACTTCATGAATGAAAGTTAATGGAACAGGATTTTTTCAAAACATTTTTAGACCATTTCTCTTGGTCTATTCATCGTTAAAATTTGGCATTATGTAAACAGCAATTGGCATTTATGAATGATAAATTGATAAATGTATCAATTTATCAGAAAAACAAAAAAACAACAGAAATGGAGATACTAGGTTTTGTCCTGACCGCAACGATATTAGGGATGCACAGTTATGGTAAACGTGGGCCGATGCCAAAATTATATATTTTTCATGTACATATCTGCTGATGCAATTGGGAATAGATCCACCTTAATTAGCATTACATACAGTAATTAGCATAACATTAATTTCTGAAGGGTTACGAATGCAGTAAAAGCAGTCCAGTTCTGCTCTTTTGTCGTACAAATCCAAATGTCGATATATTTTTAAAGCAATGACTTAAATCCAACACCATCGTGCATCCTTAAATAATATGTCACATAGGTATTTAACATATGAGAAACCCTAACCTTAAAAAAAACAAAAAGAAATGATTTTACCCTTTCATTTCTGAACAAAATGAAACATGAAGCTTTTATATAAAGCATTTTACAAAGTTGGGACCATTCCGTTGGTACTGGCAGCCCTCTGTTCTTCTGATATTCCTGCAAAACATTTCTGTTCTGAACATGTACAAAAACAAACACACACACACACACACACACACACACAGGCTGAATTTAACTCATCATAGTTCATCATTCTGCACCTGTCCATATTAATGTTTGCACAGAGCAAAGGTAAGAGAATAGAGTGAGGGGTGGTAGAATGAGAGAAATGGGGAGGGAATGCTTGTTTCATGCTCTTCCATGCACAAGCCTTGTTCTTTCACCTTACACATTTAGGGAAAACACTGAGGAAGAAAAGAGGAGCCAGATGAAGACAAATTGCTAATTGGTTCCTGATGTGTGGTTGGCTGCTATTCAGAAAGCCTCTTGAAGGAGCATTCCAAGCTTTTTAGCATGTGATTCTTAACCGTAAAGACCGGTTGGGCAGATTTAGTTAGCATTCAGAGCCACATTCAACCTAGCAGACAAAACAACATGGCACTGAACTAGAAGGAAATGAATACTTATGAATTGCTATATAAGGAAAGCATTAAATCCACTAGCAGCAAACAGTGTTAAACAGCATGATAACTAGTGATGGCATTAGAGATTTTCTTTTCTGATACTGATATCATTTGACATTGATAGCATTGCAGTATTGTTTCATTTAATTTTTTTTTTTTTATTAAAGAGCTTAACTTAAGATAAACATCTTAAAAGAGGCTGTCATGCTGAAACCACTCAGACATTCTGATACCCACAGGAAGAGATACAGTACTGTGCAAAAGTCAGAGACCACACTGTAGCCATAACGGTGAAATTTTAGTGTGTGCCCTCATTGCAGCTTCTGTGCTTTTCAGTAGACTTGCTCTACTGATGGGTATTTTTCTACACCTCCAGTGTTCAGTTTTAGAGGTTAGTTGAATTTTCTGCTTCTTGCAATCCAGTTCATTCCAAACACATTTAGTGATGTTGAGGTCTGGACTCTGGGGTGGTCAGTCCATTGTTCTGAGAACAGCAGCAGCTTCTTTGTTTGGTTTGCAAATTTTGTTCTTTTTAGTCTATTTTCTCTTTTCTCAATAACAGAAACACCTGTGGATTTTTCAGATCTGAAGCAAAAGTGGTGCTTGATTTTCTTCTCTCTCTCAAAGATGAAAATGTTAGTGATGTTTGTCTGGTGATGACAGTTTTGGTGTATAAGCTTGCATCCCAACTCCCAGTTATCTTTCAGTTTTTAAATTTTGGAAACGTATGTTTTTCAGTTATTTTCATTTGACTTTTCCTTTCATATGCAAGATAATCTTACATCTAATTTCTTCAGAGATATCTCTGGAAAAATGAATAACTTGTACTTAATGGTAGTTTGGACTGGATTTAAGAAATTTGAAGGATGGTCTCGGACATTTGTACAGTGCTGTACATAACCAATTACATATCACACAGTGTGAGTGTGTGCTATTTCAGGATAGCTTTGCTACAAGATTGGATCAGATTCATTCTTTCTCCTCCAATATCAGACTCAGCATTTTTTGCTGACTTTGGCCTGATAGCGATGCCCGTTGTTACCAATATGCCTAATGGGAACAGACGAATGAGATGTTCATAAACTGCTGCGTTGAACATTGTGGTTTGAAAAACATGTTGTTGTGGTCTTTGGTCATTTCATTAGATAAATGCCTTGTGGAAAGCTTGGATTGTGCAAGTGTTCTACTTTCATTTTTCAAAAGGCCGCATTCCTTAATACCTATATATGTAAATATAATCATGTGAAAAAGTAAGCACACTCTGAAAAGTTTTGACTTTTTCAGCATATGTGGACAAAAAGAAGTCTGGTCTTCATTTAAATAATGTTACACCTAAAATTAACATTTTGTCATCCTTTAATGACAAGGCTAATGATTAGAACACCGTAAGAAAATATCTTGGAGGAACCTGTCTTATTTAAACCTCACACAGTCTGGTTTGCTCATTGTTAATGGACTTTGAGGAATCATCATGCCTAGATCAAAAGAGCCCTGTGAGGCCTTCAGAAAGAAAGTTGTTGATGCCTATGAGTCTGGGAAGAGGTTTAAGAAGATATCCAAAATATCAGAAATCAGTTATTCCACTCTCTGGAAGATCATCAACAAGTGGAGAAGATTTGAAAGCACTGCCAACTAGTCCAGGCCAGCAAATGTAACCCAAGAGCAAACGGTAAGATGCTAAAAGAATTCTTTAAGAACCCCCAAATTTATTCAAAGGGTCTGAAATTAGCTTTTGACAATGAGGATGTAAAAGTGCGTGCATCTACTATTAGAAAAAGACTGCACAAATCTGACCTACATAAGAGGTGCACAAGGAGAAAGCATTTGGTGTCTAAAAAGAACATTGGGTCAAGATTACAATTTGCTAAGGAATGTCTAGACAAGGACCAGGACTTCTGGAAGAATATGCTACGGATAGATGAGTCAAAGACAGCTGCCTCAGTGCCTGGCTAACTTACAATCATAGAAGTGACTGAATTCTCTTTCATACCAGATTGTGGATAATATGAGACCATCTGTAAAAAAAATTGAAGCTGAAAAAACGGACCTTCCAAAAGGATAATGATCCCAAACACAGAAGTAAATCCAAAAAAGGAGGGTTTTGAAATGGCCTAGTCCAGGGGTTTGCAACATGTGGCTCCGAAGCTGCATGCAGCTCTTTTACTGCCCTGTTGTGGCTCCACGGCAGAATTAGAGTTTTAGGAAAAAATAAAATAATCCTGCTTTACAGTAAAATAAAGCTCTGCTAAATGTTCTAACAGTTTTAACAATAAATGGTCTTAAATGCTGGAGTTAATGTGTAACTACTAATTCACCCTTTTGGCCTGATGATTGGCGCTTACACTGCTGGTCACCATTGCAGTGCAGATAACAGTCCGCCTAGCTAGTAGCTAACAAAAAGGCAAAGAGAAAGATTTAAGACGAACATTGATAATTTGGAGGCGAATGGACTACAATTTGCATTTGTAGGCACTCCAGCTGGTGTCCTGATACATTTAGTTTGCAGCGAGGAACACTCAAACACTAAAAAGTCATGAAGCTGAAGTCAGCTTCTCATTCGCCAGCTTCTTGTTCGATTTTTCCCGTTCCACCTTAAGTGGTGCAGCAGTTACATTCTGCCAACATTTAACGTGGAACAGGAACATTCGAAGCTGGTGACTGAGAAGCTTCAGCCTCGTAAAAAGTCTAACGTTGAGAGACATTTTACAAGAAACTGTTCTACCTTTGCGGAAAAGTTAAAGCTTAAAGCAGAGCACAGTCTGTGTTTTCGTTTATACTTTTTAGCCTATACTTGTACTTTAGCACATACTGAGACGTATTTACAACCTAGACAGGAAAACTTAAAGAATACTTAAATAAATGGACAAAAAATTTTATGGTTTTCAAGACGGATAGATTTTTGTTGAAAGGACAAAATGGCTTTTCTTAACGTTTGGGTTGCCGACCCCGGCCTAGATCTGAATCCCTTTGAAATGCTGTGAGGGAATTTGAATTGGGCTGTACATGCAAGAAACCTCTCAAACATTGCACAGTTGAAAAAATTCCGGATGGAGGAATGGGCAAAATTTCTTCCAGTAGCTGTCAGAAGTTGGTAGACGGTTACAGGAAACACCTATGTAAAGTTGTTTCTGCCAAAGGGGGCAGTACCAATTACTGAAGCCAGGCGTGTACATACTTTTCCAACAGACAAAAATGACATCTCAGCTATTTATTTATTGTTTTAATAAATGATTGCAACATCAAATCTTCAGTGTTTTTTGTTCTGTTACATAATGTTTATCTGTACATTCTGTTTAACTGAATATTAAATACTGATACATCCACATATGTCAAAAAAAGGGAAACATTTCTTATGGTGTACTTACTTCTTCACATGACTCAGTGTGTGTGTGTGTGTGTGTGTGTGTGTGTGTGTGTGTATATGTGTGTGTGTGTGTGTTGGTTTCTTTTACCATTGTGACCACAAAGCCTGTGATCCATTCCACAAACACTGTTTTGAATCAGCTTCACTTTTGTTCCAAAGAAAGAAGAAGGATCTAATGGGCAAAAATAGCAGTTCTTTGTTTCTGCCTTTTGATTGTTCCCCTTTAAATACCAACCCGTCAAAACGTATTCTATTACACTGCAGTTCTGCTGTCACGCACCAGGCAATAACGTCCCAGTTTCTCTACTCTGTGTTTGCACTGAACTTTCTACAGATTGAACATAAATCTCTCATTACAAGGCTCACTGCCAGCTGAACCTGGTTTCACATCAACATTAGTCTCCTGTTTCAATGGAGGGGAAAGGTTTCCTCATAACCAGCTGTATGTTTTTTTTTGTTGTTGATTTCTCTTGGGCATGCATGTGCTTGTCTTGTTTCAGTCTGTTGGTTGTGATGCAACTAGCCTACATGAGGCATGATATCATGCTGGTAGCATGGTTGCCTTTTCTGCTGTAGGCAAAGTAAGAAGAATTTATTTTCAGAGAGCTGAAGCAAAGTCATTATTCTTGAGGAAAGATGAGATAAACAGCTACCAGACATTACGGCTGGGTTATTTGACCATAGTGTATAGATAGCTGTCCAGAGTCGACAGATAATGTTGTCTTGTAATCTGGCATTGCACAGTTTTGAAATTTCGCTGCAGATTTGCATAGTTGGAAGTCATCGAAAGTGGGAGTTAAATGCTTTTGTGACATGTTTTCAACAACAAATTGATTTCCAAGATGCCAACAGAACACGCCCCAGATCTCTTCAAATGTCTCACTTCCTGTTTTTCTTGGAAATGAGGGATGCATGATGCAGTCAAAATCATATCAGCTTCAGCAGGTATTTGCTTAAAAATGACTGTCGGCATCAGACAGATGTTTACTTTTGAAGGTATTTCAAACCAATTTTTGATAATATATATTTATTCTACTTCAGAAGAGAAGAATGTTTAGGCAACAGATGGCTGCTGTGCTAGAATGTCTCATTTTATTCATTTTAATGCATTTGTAAATCTATAGAAATAAGTATTACATCTCTTCTGTAATGCCAGTCCATGTAGGTTTAGTCCCAATTTTAACATTTTATAAAGTTGTATGTGTCACCATCAGTATTGGCAGATATGTACATGATGAATATCGGCATAGGGACACTATTCCAGGCCACATCAGTGAAACCATGGTTAGCAATCAAAATGAGGCATTGGATTACATCTGTTTTCGTATTGTTTATAGTTGAGTGCTCCAGACTGTTTTGAAACTAGTCTAAATGAGGCATAATATCAGGCTGATGGTGGTATGATTATCTACCAGCATAATATTGTATTCAAAATACATAATAAAACAAATAAATGAAATTTGGTTACAATGCAGTTTAAGGTTTCCTTTGGTGTCATTTTAAGAGAAGCTGGATAGAACTATATGATCAAAACAAACTGTCAACCATGTTAAAGCAACACTGTGTAACAGTTTTATCTTAAACTAACAACTTTAAAATCAGTTTGATGGTACACTGCCTTATAATAGGGAGAATGGCGTCTGTCGTTGCCACTTCGGTCGCCTGCTATTGCGCTGTGTACCTTTGATGAAGCATGCATAAGACCTCTTGCGAGAACTGCATAATGCTTTATGGCACCATGTCAACAACTATGGGTCACATTAGCTGTAGTGATCTGTCATACAGCTGATAGGAAAACAATGAAAATCCAACAGCAGAGTGTACTTCCTGCTAGGATTGTTAAGACCAATGCCAATTTAGATATATGAGGATTTAAAAATCCAGTATATCCGATAAATCGGACGATATTCTTTTTTTTCTCTTCAGAAATACATAAACAAAAATTTCCCCTGATATTTATTATGTGTAGTTATTTGAGTCCTCACCAAGTTAACATGACATAATGCAGTTTAAAAATAAGCTTGCAGCTTTGGGATTTCAGACTGTAGTGTTATGAACACAAACAACCATCATATTATCGTTTAAACAATTTAATGAATAACTCACAGCGTATGACTGCGCTCTGCTCTCTAACAAAATAGTGCCATTACAACACATACACACTGCATGTTAGAAAGAAAAACTGGATAACTTTGTTTGGCTACCATGCCACATTAGATACTTGTTCAGGTCATGTTAATTTACGTGTCCCCTCTGGTTTAATAATTTCCAATGTAACTACAGACATTCGAGTCGCAGGTATATTTACCATTGCTTTATTTAGGCACGAGACTGAAGTTGGCTTCTATTCGCCAGCTTCTTGTTTGAATTTTCCTGTTCCACCTTAAATGGTACCAGAATGTAACTGCTTTTTAAGGGCATTAACAAACCCATGCTTCTTAAGTATCATCACATATTATAATATATTTGAAAAATATCTTGATATAAAATGTGTAGTATAACCGTACTGCCTGACAAAACTGTCAGACTTATTGGTATATTTTTTGAGTTCACACATGCACACAATCTGCAGAAGATAATGATCTATTGGAAGATACTTCGCACAGTTCCTATATACTGATCTGTTGGAAGATACTTTACACAGTTCATATATATCCAAATGTTTGTAGACACCAGCTCATCCATCATGATGATCTTCTTAAATCAAGGACATTAATAGGGGATTTGGTCTCTACTGTTCTGAGGCTTTACCCTAGATGCTGTAACATTGCTGTGAGGATTTGATTGCATTTGGCCTCAATGAGCATTAGTGGGATCAGGTACTGATGTGATGATCACATTACACAAACCCCACTCCAACTCATGCCAAAGCTACTGGATGGAGCTCCATCACTCCAAAACATAGTTCCATTGCTCTGCAGGCCAAAGCTGGGGGGCTTTGTACCCCTCTAGCAGATGCTTGACTATGGGCATGATGGCCTTAGGCACCTGCTTCCGAGCATCTCATTCTACTGGCAGTGCTACTCTATGGAGATTATACAAGCTGTATCAGCATTGAGTTCACCTTAAAGTAGCTGTATTGACTAATTAGAAGGGCTGTCTGGATACATGTGGAAATATAGTATATCACTACTGCAATATTGGTAAAGTTTAACTGACAGTATGTTGTGCAGCCCTAGTGAATGATTATCTTAAGCACTAACTGTTAAAAACAGTTTTTTTTTTTTCTTTTTATTACGCTATAAAAATAGTTTCTCAGTTCAACCTAAAAACTGACCTTATGTGGTAATTTTAGTTGAGCTGAACTATGTTTTGCATCAATTCAAACCTCAGAAACACTTTTTCTACGCTGTTCCATTTTTTACAGTGTAGACAGAAGTCCAAGTTCAAGATGTTCAGTTGTCCATGCCAAAAGAATTTCAGTGGCCTCTTCAGGGCCTTCAAATGTATATTCTGATCACGTTCTAATTTTTGTAGAAATAAATAAGGCCATAAAATGGAAAGTTTATGACTGTTTGAATTAGTGGTTTCAGAACATCGTTGGTCAGGTTTTTGACTAATCCAGAGTGAGCGGGATCAGGTAGCGGAGAGAACAGCCTCGTGCAGTTTCAAAGAGCCTTTTGTAAGAGGAGAGCAGCCGCGGTTCTGCTCCAGAGACCAGCGACTGTTTGAAACAGTGCTAGTCTCAATTGCTAAATGCCAGCACTGAGATTCAGGGGCACAGACCATTATTCTGGTTCAGCACATTCTTTGTGTGCGTGTGTGTGTGTGTGTGTGTGTGTGTGTGTGTGTGTGTGTGTCCATGGAGAAAGACTCATTTTCATTTCGTAAACACCATCGTCTGAGGGAGTGCAAACAGCCTCATATTGTGGTCCAATAAGGCCGGATATTTTGGCGCTTTACACTTCCCACTTTAGCTCTAAAAGCTCAGACAGTCTTCACTGCAGTGCTGTTTTTAACCGTGCGCTGAATTACCATGTAGTTAGTGAAGTGGTTCAGGTGTTATTTATGACCAGACTAAACAATGTTTACCCACCCTGTAAGGAAACGCTTCATTCACAGCTCCTGCATTTTCTACCATGACGTCTCATATCATACTACAGCTGTGTTAAGGGCAGTTCTGAGTATCTCCTTGAATGTTCGGTTTCCTTATACAAACTAAAACTAAACATTAATGTAACTAATAGATGATATAAGTATTAATAAATTAATAAAAGCTATATATTCCTTTGTGTCAAACGTGATACATTATAAAATGTTCTAATTTTGAGCACAACATTATAAATAGTGTAGAATGTAACCCTTACACTGAGTCATTGTTACAAAATCCCAGTCTGTCCTCACACTGTGGGTGTGCTTGTGGTATGTGCAGTCAACCGAATTTTAAAGCAGTAGTTTGACAAAAAGCTCTTACCCCAAACAAATGTACACAGTTTTCCTCTTAGTTATCATAGGCTCATAGTTATCATAGACTCAAGTGCAAAATTGAAGACACAAAATACCGCAACGGTATCAGCGTGGATAATGACACTTAGTCATTCATGCTGTCAGTCATGTGTCATTTGCTTGATGCAACTAACAAGTGCCAGTTGCATCACGCAGCAGTGGGGTCTTGCGGTCTTTTGCTTCAGTAAAGCCAAGAAATCCACAACTCAACCACTGCTGCTGACAGCTTGAATGAGAAATATTTACCGAACTCCAGCAGAATCTAACACTCAGACATGTGGCAGGAGTGAACAGGCTGCATGTATGAGACAAATTACTTGAGAAATTCAGATGCGAAACAATGTTCAGCACCATTTTTGCAGAGCCAGAAAAGCTGCTACATGCTTATGTGTGCAGACCACAAGCTTATCCATGTATTTTTTAGTTCTGTTCTTAACTATTTTGCAGAATAAAAAAATGTTTTGCTTTTACTTCAGTTGTTAAATATGGTTCTTATTATTAATAATGTAATAGTAAATACTAGTTAAATATTGTATCTGAACAGGATTTATATACTAATGAGTAAATGCAGTTCTTTTGAGTTTGATATATTTTATTAGTGACCACAAGCACAGTCTTTACCAAAATAAAACATTAGTCAAGCAGAACTATATAAATATCATTACCTTTTATAAATATCAGGATTTATAAACTAGTTAGGTTGTAGAGTTAGTATAGGTATCAAGTATCAGGTATCACTTTCGGATGGGAAAGAGTGGCATCAGTGCATCCCTAATGAAGCCAGATAATTAAAATATATAGCTGTTAGTTACATGCAGACTGCATGTTTAACCCCTTAAATTCCCAGGCTTATTACATACTTAGATTTATTATCCAGTACCTACGGGGACCTCAGCAAACTTGCTGAGCTGTTCTTAGATTATAAAAGTATGTAATGAAACTTTGGGTGCGCCGGGGTCCCTGCCCATTTAAAGGGTTAAATCTTCTTGCACTACATCGCGTTGTTCAGTAATCTCATATAAACTTGGTTTCTGATACTGCACTGCTGTGTGTGATCCACTCATACCAGCGCAACACACACTAACACACTGCAGTATGCTCTGTGGTGGTCCTGTGGGGGTCCTGACCCTTGAAGAACAGGGTGAAAGGGGGCTAACAAAGTATGCAGAGAAACAGATGGACTACTGTCTGTAATTGTAGAATTACAAAGTGCGTCTGTATGATACGTGGAGCTGATAAAATGGACAGTGAGTGTAAAAACAAGGAGATGCTCTTAATGAAGTGTACATCACTTACCAAAAACAGTAGTAGCAGCCATCTTGACGCCTGAATTTTGTCTAAACCTTTGTAGTAGGTTTATGTCATACGTTGTCAGAAACCAGCTAAGCAAGTCTATTTAAGATTACTTAACTCAGTGAAGTTTGGGGCAAGTGTGTGATGTTTTAGGCATGCAGTTTGCACGATGGTGGCTGGTCTAATATCTAGCTGCTTTAACCTTGTAGATCCAGTGCAAAACTAAAGAAGTACACTCTGAACACCAAAAATGTCTTTATTAATGGACTGTTTCAGGTGAAAGTTGATTATTATTTGAAGTGTTGTGTTTTGCAGTCAGTAAAGGGTTAGCTGAAGAGACAGCCTGTCAGATTGATAGACTTTGTTGTGTAACAAAACAAGCTGACAGTAGAAAGTGATAAAATCAAAGGAAGAGTCAGGGTTGGGTCGAGTGGAGGAGTTTGTGTTGGAAAGCACTGAAAGTGTCATGAAGCTGTGCTAGTTTGTTCAGTTTATGCGAATAATAACACCACACCTATGGAAAAGTCAGCTGGGATTGGTGTTTGCTGTCGTGAGGTGGAGTGAGCTTTTCTTGGAAATGCGTTGGTTGCTGCAACTTTTCTCACACAGTGTAAAACTTACATTCCATAGTTGCAGCTGTGCTGTTTAGAGCTGAATTTCATCATAAATGCTGCAGCCTCAGGGGGCTTATGTTGTGTTTAGTCTAGTTTTGTATTATTTCCTGGAAGAGGTGTCATAGTGCTGGGCAGTATTAATAACAATTTCCAAATAGATCACTTTATTAGGAGATTTTTTAGTTTGCATTAATAAAGTTAATGAAGCATGTTTTGGTTGGACTGTTCTATTTTGCTTTTCCTAAAATTACACCAAAGAAAACTTCATACAGTGTTATAAATGCTAACCAGAGAGAATACAGATTTCCAGAAAGAACATTTACTGTTTAGTTTTCCTGTATTTAACCCTATTCAGAATCATTCAGCCAGTGACACATACTGTAGCTCTTATGTTGTTGATACTAACCAGAATTATTCAGAAATAACTACCCCCCATTTATCTTGTCAAAAGTTATGAAAAGAGACATTGTGGATTTGTTCCCTTGTTTGGTGGACCTGCTTTAACAGAAACACAGAAATGCTGATGAGCTTAGTCATGGCCAGAAGCAAAACCCCTATAGTGCTGATTTACATTAAGCGGCTGCCACCAAAGACTGCAAAAGAAGCAAAGCCCTGCCCTTTTGGTGGCAGGGAGTGATTGATGTAATGAACTAAGAGGACTCTGAATGCTTTATATAGTCACCCAAACTTCAAACAACACCTACACTTTGCTGGCTCAGAGCATTGTGAAACTAGATCCATCTGGAATTTCTTTGTATAAGTACATATAAGCACAGAATCTTACGCAAAAAATAAATTATATAAATAAATTCTTAAATGATTTTTGATTCAATTAATCAATTAACAGAACATCATAATCAGATTTGTTTGATTCTCTACGCTCCCCCCTCTGTAAAATAAACTATCACACACGAAAATGCCATATAGAACTCCAACCGATCTACTAAATGATCTAAATATTGTTTATCTGCGATATGATTTTGACACATAAATATTTATAGACATGGTTTAAAGCTGTTTCATGAGAACAACCCAAGCGTGATGAGGAACAATATTTTCAAAGTAGTGAAATATAAAGAATGAAAGCAATACATCAAGCATTTTTTGGGAAACAGTCCAAGAATTATTTTTTGTTCTTATTGAATATTATCATAAAACATCATTATCAGATTTTTTAATAGGCTCAATGCTTCCCCTACTGTAAGATGAACCTACGCACACAAGAAAATACAGGCCCTGACTCATGTACACATTTGCTGTCACAAATTTTGTTTTTTGTTTTATCTGAATTAAAAACTCCAAAACTGTAGTCTTTAGATTTGGGTTTTATTCAATATAATCTAAGCCTGTTTTTTTATAAAAAAAAACGTTGTATTGAATATTTTTAGATACAACCCAACATTTATACATTTTTTAATGCACTGTATAATGTTTTTAAGGTACTGATTCTACAATCGTCCCCCAGATTAATATACAGCAAACATTATGTACTGAATAGTGCATGAGTTGATTGAATTGAATATAGTGCGGTGTTAAGCTCTAATATGCCCTGACTCTCTGCAGGTGTTGACTATCCTGTTCGGTTCTGTATGAGAGTTAATGATATTTGCAGTGTCTGCTTTGGCCGTGTTTCATGTTTTCTGGTTTCCAAACCCATCATAGTGCAGTGAATCACTGTAAGACCATCACCCTGAGCGTACGCTGATATCTTGTAGCTTTCAAAGCGATGTGTTTGGGAAGGCAGGTGCTGACTGCTTGTATGTATTTGTGCAGATGATGTGTCGGCTGGGAGCAGTGCAGAGTTTCCAGACAGGCTCTCTCTAATGGAGGTGCGGCTGCAGGCGCAAGAAGATGAGATCACGCTGCTCAAGTCTTCATTGGCCGATGCGTTACGCAAGCTCCGCCTCCACGACCAGCAGATTCCACTACTTAAGCAGCAGCTAATTGCTGGTAAGAACATCTGTATAGTTACTTTAATATATGAATATGTGCGTTCTTTTGGCAAGACTTGCCAGTTATTGATTACATTTTTCTTCCTTTATTATTAAATGTTAATTGATTTTTAGTAACATTTTCCCATTTAAATGATTTGAGAATAAATGTGTAATGTTTTTTTAACCAACCTTTTCTTTTTTGTAATCTGTGTGCTGTTGTCAGGCTAAGTATTTTAAAGCTAATTATTAAAATATGTATAGAAAATACATTATGGCAACACAGTCACAAGCATCAAGGTTTTTATGAGAAAAGGTAATGAGAAATGGATATGTAGATATGTACATAAGGTAAAAAATGTAAGAACTTTAGAAATAAAAAATGAAGAATGTAAATTGTTTGCTGTGCCAAACAGAACTCCAACTGATCTACTAAATTATATTAATATTGTTTATCTGCCTGACGATTTTGAAACTCACGTTGGATATGGATATATTCATGGACATGGTTTAAGGCTGTTTTGTGAGAATAATGCTAATGTGCTGTAGGAACAATTTACAGTAGTGAAATGTAGATAATAAAAACAATACATCAAGGATTTTTTGGGAATTGTCACATGGAAAGTAGCCCAAGAATTATATCAACTACATGCTATAATCACTTATGATTTTCCAGATTTGATGCAGCCACCTTCAGACTGATATATCACGATACATCTATGGATTTTTACACCCCTACTGTTAATTAATATTTGGCCTACTATTTTGCTGAACTTAATCAGAAATGATACATATGGCAATACAAATATGTGTGTGTATGTGTCTGTGTGTGACCTCAGTGAACCCTGGTGCAGCTCGAGTGTTGAATCAGTCTTTTTCCGTCGATGGATTCTCCAAACCCTGTAGGCTCTCAACCAGCTCTCTGGACGGTCTGCATCACCCAGTCAACAGGTACTATTGGGCACAGGAGCTCCTGATTACTGTAGTGCTTTTTACTTTACTCCTGATTTGCAGACTATTAGTCTCCCAGACTTTTCCCTCATTGTGTTATGAGAATTATGTAGTTCTGTAAGATCCTTAAACATTTGTGTAAATATAAATTGCTAGTGGCACTCACTGTGTGACTGGTATCAAATATAGGTCAAATGTAAGAAGCTGGTTACTGTAAATGTGATGCATGTTCATTCAATACAGTGTTAAATCGATTTGTTTGAAGTCAGAACTGCTACTCAACAGCCATGATCTTACCAAAGCTTCTTTCTGTTACGCTTCCCTGGAGATACGAGTTGCTCAAGTAGAACTGAAGCACAGTTGTGAGAAATGCAAGACGCCCGCCCACACGTTTAGTGACAACAAAGAAACGGCACAACATTCCTTGGCACACTTTTAGCCTGGGACAACCAAACAACTTCCAGTGAAAGAAGGAGAGCGAGAGAAAACTTGTGTGCCATGTGACTGTGGTTTCGTGTAAATGCTCAGTGGTGTTTCTGGCTTGCTTGGTTTGGAAGAAAATGCCGTCCTTTTGTGAGCAATATTCAATGGTGCTATTATTGAAGGAGACAGAGGAGGCAGACCCGCAGTTAGCCAAAGCCTTTAAACTCTGCTTCAGTACAATCCGATTTGATGTTTAAAAATTAAAAAGCAAAGGTTAAAACATCTAAAAAATAATCACAAGTTGAAAATAATCACTTTAGATGGAGTTCTGAATGTACATGTAAAATTCAAGCAGTGCCTCAAACAGCCAAATAAAACGTAACCTGACGCTCTAGGCTACAAAGGCTTATTATGTACATATTGTCAAAGGTATTAGATTTATGGCCATGTTCTGTAAACACAGGATCATGACATTTGGTGCATAATTGCTGTGTTAGATCCTACATAACATAGCCTTGAAGGTTTTAATGTGATAAACTGAGGACAAGCTGATTTCTTGTTATTCTTGGTAGTTATAAATATGTCATACTTCTCTTCAAAGGGACATTCCATCTTTTGCAATGTTTACTTTTTTCTGGGAATACATTGGTAAATGTGAGTTATACTGTTTAGTGTCATAGAGGGATTTTTGTTGAAATGGACAGTTCTCTCTAACACTGTCATGTCCAATTAGTTCACTTGCTTGTTTTTGCCTCAGTGCATGAGACACCACGAGACATATTGTGGAGTCTTATGATCGATCTGGGACTTGAGTTCTAGTCCTGTGCTTACTCCAAACCTGTTAGCAGCCCACTGTTTCCAGTTTCACAGCCTTATCAACGGAGAAAAATAAGTGAAAGTGTTAGCTTGGGCTGGCAAAGTATGTTAGTCGTCGCCCGTGTCCATTATACAAAAAATGTGCATCACATCACCCACTTAAAAGCGAAAGTGCTCTAGAGTGCTCAGTATGGTTCATCTGATATCTCTGGTCATTCTAACAGATTGCAGTACACTGTAGGAAGCGTAGGGGTTTATTTGGCTTCTGTTGTTGCAGTAACAGTAAAAGAAGAAGTCACCAATTGCATAAATGGAACAGTGGCAGTCTAGTGACTGCAGTGATCACTAGCAAGCTCGGAGGTTGGCGTCTATCACTTGATGAAATAAGCTCATAAATAAAATAATATGTTAAATAAGCTATCATTGCAGAAGGTAAATGGTACCTAATGACATAACCTAAATGGATGACAAGGTGGACCACCACGGTTACTACAGTGGCACTGTCGCTGGGACAATGTAAGAGGAAACGGCAGAAGGCACTGTGGTTCACTCAATAAATAATAATCGACAGATTTCAATTATAGAAATGGTTGTTAGTTGCTGTGCTAGTGTCATTTTCAGTTTTAAAATGTATGTATACATTTTATATACATGCAGCCTTGCATGTGTTTTATATCTATCTATCTATTTCATGATGGGTTTTATGATTGTGTGTCTTCAGCCATGTCTCAAACTCAACTGAGAATGGGGAGGGCAGTAGAGCCCACTCCGTGCCCAGCCTGAAAGCAGGCACTAGTGAAAGGTCGACACAAACTGACCCCTGGACCCCTGAGTCTGTGAGGACGCCACTGGCCGCTTCCAAGAGCCTCTGTCTGGAGGATGCACTTCCAGAAGGAGTTTCCCTGATGGAGGAGGCGCTGAATAAGCTCCACCAGGAGACGCAGGAAGAAGAGAACAACGAAGATGAGCGAGAGAAGGACAGAAGCTGGCGCTCTGTGGTGGAGGAGCCCATCCAGCCCACCAGTATCAGAACTCTTCAGCAGCAGCAGAGCAAAAGCAGTGAAGAAAGCCAAGGCTCAGCCCCACAAACACCAACCTCCAGCTCTCCAGCGCCCCCTAAAGAGCCTTCCAGCAGCCCCCACACTGGACCTCTGTCCCCCATTATGGAGGGCGAGAAGACACTGTGCGTTCAAACCGCCGATCAAACTGACCTCATTCTTCACTGCATGTCGTCACTGCTTCTGGGCTTGGTTCTGATTCTAACCCTATTACTCATGCTCCTGCAAGTCTGAGTTGTACCACTTAGAGGACATTGCTATTTTCCAAGATTATTCTTTAGGTTCTTCAGGTCTAGATTTCCTCACTCTCATAACGGCATCCTTTACGTATTAGTTTCTTAGTAGTTACACTGCAAAAAATGATACCTTGGCAAGTAAAAATATTGTTAAATCAAATCACTATGTCTAATATTTTTCATTTTAAGATTGTTGTAAACATATTATCATACTAATTGACTTATTTCTAAAGATACTTGTTTTAAGTCATTTTATCTGGTGAAAATGTCTCATTCTACTGGCAAATAATTTATTGTCTGCATTATTAAATGAAAGAGGCAAAATTATTGGTCTAAGGAATTATTCTTTTACCAGATAAAATTACTTAAAACAAGTAAAAGCATCTGGAAATAAATTAAATTATCTGATGTGTTATATTTGTACAGCAATCTCAAAATGAAATGTTAGAGACAAACACAATTTAAGGTTTATTTTGCTAAGATTCATTTTTTTTATACAATGTAGGCAGTTTAGGTTAATGATACTTGTTGTGATAGTAACGTAGTAAAAGTAATAAGCCTTAAGATTTCTGTTTGAATAATAAAGCCTATGGTTTAAGACTTTAAGTCCCATTTTGGGCTGAAAACTAATATGAATGAATCTTAAGTTTTAGGCTGGTTCTGTGCAGAATGATTGCGCCTAGAGGGAAAATATTTGTGAATGCAGAGTCCCCACTAACATACTGTTATAGTCCACAGCTAGGCTTTATCAGAAAGCCATAATATGTAATAGTCTTAGTCCGGGGCCAAGGTTAATCAGTTATTAGAGGCCAGCCCTGCCCTTCTTTTAGGGAGAGCTTGTTGCTATATATGGACGAGGATAAGTATAGTGTGTGGAGTCCGTTGAAAGCCTAATTGGAAGTTGTTGAGTATGCTGCAAGTTTGAAAGAGCTGTAAAAACAGTCTTTCTCTAACTACCGGGTGTAAATTTGTAAAATGTGACAAGACACTTGTAATTAGATTTCTGAAGATACATGCAGCTTTTATAGACAGGCTCTGTCAGTCAGGATGTCATATCAGAGAAGATTCTACACTGGAAACTGTTTGGCATCGAGTTTTTTTAGGGACGATGCCAATGTTATGTGTGAATCTGGAGGCTGTTTATGATACAGAGTGTGTGGATGATTAGGAGTATTTGACCGCACTTCAGTGTTGAGAGATGTGTGAGTGAATAATTAGATTCAGTGGAAAATGTGATGGACAAGAGCACCATTTGAGATCATTGGAGTGTATACATGAGAAATTAGTGCAGGGTTAGGCCTCTAGGCCTCAGGAAACACACACCGTCAACAGCACCCGTGATCTGCCGGAGTTTATAGAGTAGATGAAGTCATTGCTCAAGCCTTAGCTGGTGTGAAGAGGATGGAAATGATTTTTTCTTTATAGTGTTATTTAGCTGAATTGGTGAAGTGCCTTTCCCAACATTTTAGTAAATTTTAGTGCCAAAAGAGACAAGCCAGAGGGTACAATATGCTTGCATCTTGGACTGGTACAAACTTTAACAAAAGCTTTATGACTGCTGGGCATTGCTGTTTTCAGATTCTGTTTGAAATCATACTAACCCAATCAAGTTGTACTTAATCTTAACCTGATGATATGCACATACATTCTAATCATGTTTTTGATTAACCGAATTTCATGATCTCTTCTTCCTGCATGCATAACTTTTGGCGATCTTATTATGAATATTTCTTGATTTAACGAACCACATTTGTACCATTAATTTTTTTGTGTGTGTTTGTGTTTGTGTGTCTGTGTGTATGTGTGGCCTGATACCTATCAGAGATGTTACTATTCAGAAGGGCACTGAACAAGAATTATCTATAGAAAAACAAGTCTGTTTCAGATTACTTAACAAGTTGGTGCACTTTGAGACAAGTATGTGATTTATGTATGCAATTAGCACAGTGCTAAACTTGTGGCTATAAACTTCCATTACTCATTATCTGCATTAGCCTCGTAGCTCCAGTGCAAAAATGAAGAAACAAACTTCAGACCCTTAACATTGCTTGGCAGATCGACTATATTTGGGATAAGGGGAAAATTGTGTCAATTCTATTTTTGGCCTAATTATTAAATCACATCATGGATCACACTGGTTCTGTTTGTATGATTGTAGATAGTGTGTCTCTGACTGGGTGTGCAACAAGTACAGTACTCATTTTCAGTACTTCCCTGTTTAATATATCGCTACTGTTGGAACAAAACCTCATATCTCCAAATGGTAACTTTACAGGAGAAGGAAAAAAAATATACTTTACTTTTAATGCAAGTCAGTGGAGCCAGACATTTCCCCAAGTCATCCTGGGCCACTTCTTTTGGTCCATTCATCATGAAATTTAAACACAACATAAAGGACAACAGGCAGTTTCAAATGATGTCAAAAACTAAAAAATGACAAAAATGGAGATACAAGGTTTTGTTCAGACAGCAGCGATTTGCAAACATGTCAACATATTACATGAATACTTAACATAACATAACATAAATAAGAGTATAAAGCATAGGAGAGACAAACATTCCAACACAAAACCCTCCCCATGCTGCAACCTTATTACTTACAAAGCATCTGAATGGACAGTTAACCTTACCCACAAACATTTTAGGAGATAAGAAACCAGAGTGTTCCAGATCTTTTGAAACAGATAACGTTTATCCTTTAGCATATACTTCCCTTTAAGTGCAGTGTTTTTTTAGCTGTGCAATCCATTGTCCCATTGAAGGCACTTCTGCCCTTTTGCAGAAAGTGTGAAATATAAATAATAAATGCTTTTTTCTATATCGACCAATAAAAACAAATAAAAATCTTTCTATATATCTTTTTTCCTATGTCCTGCAAAAACAATGAAATATAATTATTTCCTTAAACAGCTACTTATGGTGATGCAGGTTTGTTGTGACAGTAGCCATTACTGCTTTGCATATTTTACACACAACACAGTGGTTAAGTCACTCTACATGTAGGAGACCAATTTCAAGCCTAGTTTAGGGTAGTGCATCGCTGCTCTAACATTGGATGCGGCTCCAAACGCTGCGTTCCTGCCAATCTAGTTGCATCGCTCTTGCGCTGCACATGTAATGTAATGTATGTGGTCATCGTGGAAACTCATATATTGCAATGACAATAAAAATACGATTGTTAATGCAGCCCTATGCTGTACATACATCTATTCACTTTATAGATGCTCCTTTAAAAGCAAGTTCATTAACATAGTATCATTTAAATCGTGCAGTTTCAGACAGGTGTGAAAAGTCTTTTACGCAGAAGACGATGCCCCATCAAACAAGTTTCACTTCTTTGTCTGTTGCCACTAACGTCAGTGGTGACCGCTGCTGTTTCCTCTTCCGTGTTTCTTTTATTGGAGAACGTATGGAGCTTTTAGAGGAACAGGAAACGGGGTGTGTTTTAGAGGAAACAACCCCTGAGCGCACATACGCTCACACCCACTCACATCGCATATTGAGTGTTAAAATGCACTCGTGTTGTGCCGAAACAGTACGATCACTCTACATCTGCGTTCTGTTGATGTCCTCTTAACTGATTGAGAGAGTGGAACATGATACTTGCTTTAGCACTGATGATGATGATAATGATGTGCTGTGATGCTTTCAGATACATCCTGTTCACTGCTGCTATGTGTTTGTGCACGTGTAAAACCTACTTCTATATAAATCTAAGCTGCCTGCAGTGACTACATAAATGATTAAAGTGATAGTTTGGTTATAAATTAAATTTACACAATGTTAACTTATCTCAAAATGTAGTTAAAAGTATTTTTTTTGTGTCAGAAGCTTGCTTCTTTATTTTTGCACTGGAGCTACAAGGCTGATGTAATGGAAGTAGAGGATGCTTATGCTGTTGCTAATTAGCATCTGCATGCCTAAATCATCACACACTTCATACCTGCCTGGAAATGTGTTGAGTTGGTGAGCAATCTCAAATAGACTTGTTTATGTGGACTCACTATATGATATGAATGTGTAAAGTAGAATTTTTCACTGTGCTATTACTCTAAAAGGGGAATTTGATTGTTGAGATGTAAACAAAGCCATTCAAAGTGCTTTGATGTGAAATGGTTCAGATTTCTTTACTGTGGTGGTGATAGGAACCAGGGGATGTCAACAACCCAGATATAGCCAGAGCCTCCTCTCAGAATGATTGTAAAACAATGTCTCAGGCCTCAGGCAGCACATTTAATACCATTCCATATAAAATCTGTCTGAGGTATCTTTTAGAGACACTTCAGACATCTGGCTACCATCACCATCTATGGACAATTTTGGCTTGATAAGTTTCCGTAGAATGAAGTATTTCACATCAAACCACTTTGAAGGACTTTGTGGACATCTTATGAATGCAGCAATTTAAAAAAAATGGTGGAATTCCCCTGTAAGTCATATGTCATATAGAGATTGATCATTGGCTTTTGTATGTAGGATGCGGAGAAATAGTGAGAAACTAAGCAAGGACACCCAGGACAAGACCAAACAGAGAATGCCTAAGAAAGCAGCATCCTCCACCAATCTGCTCACCCGTTCCCCAAGCCTGGAGGGGTGAGTCAATCCATGTGATAGATTCAGTACTGATCATTTCTTTTAACATTGCTCTAATGCCACTTAGAAGCTTTGGATGGCCTTGAATGGGCTGTGAAATATTTGATGAAGGACATTCTTACAAAAAGGCACTTAAAATGTAGTTGCTGGGGTTGTGGGGTTTTGAATGCAACATGAAAAAAGCTTTTGTTTCCTGATAATTATTTTTTAAATAATCATCTATTCATTGTAGTCTGAATTGTCCTGAGACAGTAATTAAAAGAATTCAAAGCTAGAAAATGTAGTAATGATGTATAGTAGTCGTATTCATTAAATCTAGTAATCATATTCATTCAAAATACATCACAGAGATGGATTACTAGAGGCTTTTTAAAAATATTCTCTACATTCATGATGATGAAAATGATTAAAAGATGGCAAGACTTTGGAATTTCTTTGTGACCTTCCTCTTTCTCTTCATTCCAACCCATTTAAATACCATCTAATTCCATTTATGTGCAATAGTGTTCAGCATGGAGATGAGATGTTCCTCTAAAGCAGGCCTACCCAAAGTTGCGTAACCCCATGAGCAGTCAATAAGGAAACAATAAGGAAACGTGTTTTCAGTTGTTTTTTTTGTATGTATTTTTATATATTTTAGTTTCAGTGTTTCTTTTTTAAATTAGTTATGCATGATTGGAGTAGGCAAAGTTTGGAGTTGACAATTTTTGCTCCAAACACATCAGCATTTATTATTTTTATCTGTCATGTTGCAGTTATTTAAATAATGACAGGTAAATAAGGCAGGTAAGTGCAATCACACTGTATTTAAATGCTGCCGATACACATATACTAAAATGTTGTAGCATATTCATGCATGACTTATTGTGCTAAATAGGCAGCCACTGCTTACTTTAAATATAGCCCTATATCTCATATTGTGTTGTTTAAATAAACACCTTAGTCATTTAAACGTTTAAAATAGCAGTTTGGCTCATGAAAGAGCATGCGATGCTATTTATGTTGTGGCTAATAGAAAGTTAATGTGTTCATTTAGCCCATACAGTGTGAGCTTCGGGTTTACAAAAGGCTAATAAAGATCAGCAAAAAAAGGCATTCATGATTGTTGCATTGCTATTAAAACGTAAAAATGTTTTTAAGTACTTTTAGTAGTAATACATGTTATGTAATGTAAAAATCTGTGATCCTTGACATCTTACATCTGTCATTGACTGCAGCACATATGTAGCTAGCAGTTACAAGAGTCTAACAGGCAGTAGTGCCCAGACACTTAGGAGATTTAGAGACCACTAGTGTGAAGAATTTCTTTTACTCAGTGTGTCTTATATGTAAAGAGTCCATTGAAGTATTAAAGAATACAGTTACACCATGTATACCGCCAACATGTTAAACGTAAAGCTAACGAGTTACTAGCTAGCTGTTTTGTCTTTCTTGGCTCTCAGCTAGGGCTGGGCAACATGACAATATTTTTGTTTCCATGATAAATTATTTAACAGTAAGTCACAATATGCTTTTCTGTGCATATCATGGATATCATCAATGCTTAAAGACACTTCCCAACTGCGTGTTTTATTACAAAGAAAGCATAATTAGCCCTGTATAATTGGATTTGGTGCAGCACAATGTGTAAACATTAAAAAACAAATAATTGTATTCATAGTTTTTAATGGCATTTCTTTATTATAAAAACTTCTCGAAGTTTCAGGATTACATTTTTTGTCATATCACCTGCCTCTACTCTTTGGGCTATTACAGACATTACACTTCGGCCCCACAAAAAGCAAGAGTGACCGCCCTTGCTTTAGATGTTTTATAAAATAAGTCATTCTTTTGTTGTAAAGCTGTAAATTCTATTGTTTTGCCCAACCAATAAGACGATCTGGACCACTGACTATGTTTTTTTCTTGTTTTGATTTTTTTGACAGCCGAGCTAAAGACCTTCTTGCAAGCACAGGTAATAAAAACTCTCACAACTCTTTCTCCTCACACGTGCCTCAACCATGTAATGAAACACATGCTGATTTACAGCCCGTTTGGGTCCTGACCCAGCGCTGGCTTCTTGGTCTGCATTAGTCCACTGCAGCTCATCTGGAAATGACTTCATTCCACACTTTCATAAACATACACTGTCATCTGTCTCGCCTGTCTTTAGCGACACACGCTCTGTGCACAGGCAGGATCTTAGCACGTGGCGCTCCAGGAAAAATACCCATTCCTTCTATACTCATTTACCTTTGGGTGTATTCAGTTGCTGAGTAATTGTGGTTGACCTGGGAATACTGACATAATTCCTTGAAAATCTGTTAAACGACCGCTTTTAACCCCAATCACTGTTCCCTCAGTAGGCAGACATATTTGGTTGGCTGATATATCAGCCCCAAGTAAAATTGCCGGGAGGTTTTTCTTGGCACATCACATTTCAAGGAAACTTTTAACAGCTTGAAAGTTTGATGTTTCAAGTAATTGAATTGACATAGCCCTTGACAAGCCTTTAAATGTAAGCGCGTTAGAAAACTGAAATAAGTTCTGATAGGTTTTTGAGAATGTCAGTGTTGTTTGAGTTTAGATTCAAAATCACAGTAGTCAGAGACAGTTTTATGTCTACATTCATGTACACATGGCCTTTTTTGTGAGTGACCTTCTGACAAAAGGACAGGTGCTGTCTGGATGTTTTGTTTATGCATGTGGACTATTCTTCTGAATTGGTTCAAAGTCAGAGTTGAAAATGCATTTCAGACTTTTAACTGACTTTAAATTCTTTTGCTTTGAGTAACCCTGTACCTTAGTTATGTTTATTTTATTAAAATAAATGATTGAACGTTCCATGCTATCACTACTAAAACAATCACAACACTACTGAAAGGTTACCACATTTCAGTTTTAGCAAATTTTCAGCAGAACTCAAAAATGCTAGTCATTACATGACTAGCAAACACAGCTTTGAACAGTTATTTGGTTTAATTCCATAAAATGTGTTTCACTAATAACAATTCTTAATGTTACACACCAATTTTCAGACTTTGAACAGATTTAAGCTCAAACTGCTCACCATGTGGTCATGAGGGACAGGGATGCAGTCTTTTTTCCTGTTCTAAAATGCGTAAGGCTCTGCCTATGGACTAAAAGTCTTCATGTTTTAGTAGTGATATTAAAATGTGGGACAGAATTTTGAACTTGAATTGCCCTTACAATCAGTCTTTATACACAAACCAAGCCACTCAGAAAGTATTTTCTTTGGGGGAATCACCCACCAAACTGTCATTCACGCATATTAAAACATCCAGCTAACACCTGTCTTTTGGTCAAAACCATAGAAGAGGCCAGTAAAGGCTGCCACGACACGGTGCAACACTCTATTACAGATATGACTGTAAAAGGGGTGTGTTTGTGTGCAGGTTACAATTTAATTTGCAAACATACCCATAATCTTAGCAGTGCTTAGAGAAGCTGACAGTTTCACACTGCTGCGAAAGAAACTGCTTTGGAAGTTGCGTAAATAAACTCTCGTAAAAATAAAAGTTCCTAAATGCTTCTCAGCTTGAACGTTCAGTTCTAGGAAAGACTTTTAATTGGTATGGAACCTTTTTTGTACGTTTTTGTTTCTCAGGGTACGATCATTGTAAAGATACCCTCAAAGGTGCAACAGCGGTCTTTTGACTAGGTCCGATTATGTACCTTAAATAAGTTATTTTCTCTGGGAATAGGTACATTTTTTACCTTTCTATAACCTAATGTTTTACTGAACAGAAAATTAACTGTACAATGAAATGCACAATTTTGTTTCCTAAGCAAAGGTACTGAAAACGTACCCCTGAGGATACCACCCCGTGACAGTTTAGTAACTTTTTTCTGAAAGATTCTTTAGGAAGCTAAAAGTGGTTCTTCTATGTTCTATGACTCCAAAGAATCCTGTTCTGCCCCTTTTTATTGTTAAGAGTGTACCTGTAGGCCATGATCATGCTCCTTACTGCCAGGCCAGGAACAGGAAATGTTCTCATTTTCTTTTAAAAATGTATCTTTAAAGTATTCTAGTAACAGAATGTAGTGTAATATTATAAAGAATGTTTTTAAAAACCTACCTACTTTCTTTATTTGTTTAATCTTTTGTCCTTTTAGCCCTTGACGTGACAAACAATGCACAGTGACCTTCCAAAACATACATTTTGTGCACCACTGGTCTGGATCATAGTCTGTGTAGATCTCCACTAACCTTTTAATTAAAAGTCTTTTCTTGCAGTATGACACGTTTAACCCCTTTAAATGGCCACGGCCCAAAGTTTTATTACATACTTCTATAATGTAAGAATAGCTCAAACAGTTTGCATTTAAGTCCCTGCAGTTACTAAATAACAAGCCTTAGTATTTAATAAGCCTGGGATTCTAGGGGTTAAACACACACACACGCACACACACATGCACATACACGCTCTACTCACTGCAGTAATGGACACAGGAGAGCTTGTTACTGCAGGCTGTTGCTGGAAATTCACTGGCTGTGGTTGGTTGTGTGTTACCACACTACTCATAGCTATCTGACAGAAATGATGGATGGCTGTTTCCTTGGCCACGAGAGCCAGAGCCGTATGGCAGAAGTTCTTCCAGTGCTGCCTGTTCCCTACCATTTTTGCATATGTTAGATCATCTGTGTCGCCTGCATCCTGAAACGCTGGGAAAAGGAAACGAACGCCTTTACGTGAAATGTCTTGAGAGTGGGCAGCCCTGGAAGTATGCAGCATTCCTGATGAGTGTTAGTGACATTTTTACGAGATGTTGTCAGGTTCAGATTTCCTCAGTGACCGCTTGTCTGTGGGACAGCATTGACATTGGCTTGGCTTTTCTAGACAGACACTGAGCCCTGACTTGAACTAAAGTGCCCCATCAGTAGGGATGAAAATCCATTATTAGTCCAGGATTAGGCTGATAGGATTTTAATAAATGTATGATAAAATGGGTATGAAAAAACAAGTGCTTAGAAGAGTTACAGATTTTTTTTTTGTTGTTTTTTTGCCTTATTTTCTTATAAAAATCCCCTGATTATAAAATACTCTGCATTATGTAATACATCCAAACAGATCACCGTCACTATTTTGACGGAAAGTGAGTCGACTTCGTCTGCCAAGTGTGAGTGTTTTTTTGGCTCTCAGTTTTTATTGTCATACCATTCCAGGGAACACAGATGCGCTTTCCTGCTGTGACTTATTCAACAGTCCCATAAGCTCTGTAGTCAAAATCTGACTCCTTCTTCCATCTTCTCTTCTGCTTATGATCTGTGCAATTCCGAAAGGTGCTCTGGGCTAGTTGGGCCAGAATGATGGTGCAGGGCTGAGAGTGAGTAGCTGATGGAGCACAGTGTGATTTATGGTAATTTGCTGTAAATCTTTTTATCTGTTTAGGCAGTTTATCTGTGTTTTTCTGCCTTTTTGCAGGAACACAGGGGTCCAGGAGAGGAACACAAGGTAGGCTTCTCTCTATTATTGTTCAGAATAATACACAGATTGAGTCACACATAAAAACATACTGTTACCAAATAAATCAACATTTATTAATAACTCAATAAAGGAAGACACAGACGGGACCACGCGTAGATTGCCCATCAAACGTTTGGGGACATCTAGCTTGTCAAATGTCACAGTATGTGTGACAGTGCGTTGGGAATATTCCCGAACACCACACATTTTATACCCTTGTTTTGATGTCCCTCTTCAGCACTCAAACCTTTCAGCTGTTAAAGCCACTTTTGGGTCCACTAGTTTTTTAATATGTGCATTTAACAGTAGTTTAGAAAAAGAAAATTGTCAGCTTATTTAGGCTGAATCTAGTCTTCATACCAAGGAAGATATTTTGATGAAAAATATGCTGAGTGTTGCAAAATGTACCCAAAGTATTAGAAAATAGTTGTTTATGTGGGTGTATTTTTTTTTATTTTTTTAAATGTATCAGCAAAGAAATTCAGATTTCAAGGTGACAGTGCACTTTTAGTGGACAACATCAAGGTATACTGTAAAATATATGTTATTTTGTACCTCAATAAGTTCCTGTTTAGTGCCATAGTTGACCTCTGTTGAATTCTCATATAAACTGCTGTTTTACATGTCTGCTGAAGCTGTGCTGGGTTAGTTACAGTTTTATGTAGTGCAGCCTCTAAGTAAGTGGAAATGGGCACTTCATGTGTCTTGTATTAAATCATTATTTGTTTTAATATAATAATGCACATTATTATGTATGCAATTGCTTCACAGGTCAATCAATCAAAATGTTCATCCGTGGACGGCCAATCACCATGTATGTTCCCTCAAACATCCAGAACTATGATGAACTAAAGATGGACCTTCCCTCAGAGAAACTGGAACTGGATTGGGTGTATCCACTGTCAATCATGGTCAATCAGGGCCATCTTCATTAAGTTGACATATTTGTGAGAAACAACTATAATACTTACTTTTACAGTCTCTTAAGTTCACTATGTTACTTTTTACCTTAATAGCAAGACCCTGGTGGCATGTCAGTGTTATTTAGTTACACTGTCTTGGAATTTACCGTTGTGTTATGTTTACCTAGTACCCAGTATGCTTACCTAGTCAACACATAGAACTTAAAGGAAAAAAGAAAAGTATTATAGAAACAGCAACATTACCATCACATTATTGATCCAGCTAACATTCCTTGACCCCCTGGCTGTAGCTATGGCTACCGAGGACGTGACTGTAGGGGGAACTTGTACATGCTACCCTCAGGAGAGGCGGTGTATTTCATAGCCTGTGTGGTTGTTCTTTACCACGTCACTAAACAAACGCAACGGCATTACCGTAAACACACAGACTGTGTACGATGGTGAGTTCAAACTAGAAACACCACACAACAACACACATATACAAAAGACACAATGATATCCTTTATAAAAGATTAAACATTCTGCATTCATCACTGTCATATCAAAACCATGTAACTCGTTTTCACTTCCTTATATCATTCAAAAACACCAGCTGCCCTTTACATTGTGAGCATTTCATAATGAATCATAATGAATATTTAATTTTGAGTAATTTCCTTCTCCTGGAAAGTTGCCATTTCAATTAATGGTTTTGTTATGACAGCAAAAATGTTTTGTTTTAACAGTGACAGTTTTTTCCAAGTGAACTGATTACTAATCTAATAAACTCCATTTAGCATTCCATGGAACAACATCTTGCTTTATATTTTGGCAATAAAAGAGTTTGATGTAGCATGTAACATGTTAAAGTTTCAAAGCATACTGTTCACTCTCAAATTCATACAGTAGATATTTGAAAACTAAGCTGCAAAAATAGCCAGTTTTCAAATGTTAATTTTTAATTTCATTTAATTAAAACATATTCACATACAGTTGTATGCAGAATGTTTGAACATCCCCTGTCAAATGATGTATTTTGTTTTTGTTATATTGGAAAAAAAAAATAAAAGAAAGTATAAAATGTGCCATAACTTTTGCACAGGCTACATTTTATGTTTTATTTTTTTCCAAATATGTTAAATTCAGCGAATAAACGGTAATTGTGCATTAAAATGTGTAGAAGTATGTTCTTTATAGAGGATGTGTTACTTATTTTCACTTAGAAAATCAACAAAATGACTGTGTGGATCCATCTGTTCAGATTAAAACGGTTCAGACTAGAAGAGCATTACAGTCTGGACTGCTTTATGAATGAGGAACAAAGCAGGGCAGTCAACCAGATTAGAGCTCATTTACATAGATCAGTCTTAAAAGTACAGTAACAGAAACAGCCTGTTTAATTGTAAGGCATAAAGAAAGGTTGGAAAATGGACAGCTAACATTGAATTTTTACTGTTTTTGGCACATAAAACCTCACAAATGTGGTCTTTAGAAAAGTGAACCTCAGGAGGAAAAATAAGATACAAGGAAACTATAAGATATGGGCCTGTAGTGCTGTATTTGTGCATATTTGTGTTTTTGTATTTCTATTTATGTTCTTTCTCTTGCGCTGCAGTCTAGCAATTCATCCAGGCAAGGTGCTCATAGCGTCCGGACAGACAGCAGGTGTGGATAAGGATGGCAAGGTGAGTTTAGAGACATGTTCTTGAAACCAGTTGCATGGCCAGTTAAAGAACTCAGCTGCTGTAACATTTACAGATTGCTAATATGTGTGTATGTGTGTGTTTGTGAACCAGCCTTTACAGCCGTTTGTCCACATCTGGGACTCCACTACACTAGTCACCCTGCAGCAGATTGGTCTTGGCACATTTGAGCGAGGTGTCGGATCTGTGGCCTTTTCAAATGCGGTACGTGCTGCCTGCCAGTTGTAATACAAAATAAAAACTATGGAAATTATTTTTATAATTTTTATTTTATAATATTTTTATAATCCAGTGTGTCATTATAAATCCTGAACATTTTGTTTTAGGATGCTGGGGCGTTTCTGTGCGTGATCGATGACTCCAATGAGCACATGCTGTCTGTCTGGGACTGGAACAAAAACACCAAAGTTGTTGAAGTGAAGGTGTGTAGATACATGCACACTCACTATATGAAATCGCCATGCTAAATATTGGAGCTATTACTTTTATTAGTAATTAATTAATCAACAATTATATGGAAAATTGATGGTTGGAAAAATTCTGAAAAGTCCCTGAAGCATGTCAATTGTGATTTTGCAATGGGACAGTTAATTGAATGATCTTTGAAAAATTAAAAAACAAATCTGGACCAAAATGGAATAAACCATGCAGAGCTTTTTAAATAATCCAAAATACTTTACTGGAAAAAATGAACTAGTTGAACTGAATGTTGCAAAAATGCATGTAAATATGTGAGTCCATCAGGCATCAGTTTATTACTGTAAGAGAGGGCAGATGAAAATGATCACTGCTGAGTTATCATGAAGGTAAATTTGAATTGATAATTGTTTCATTGAGCTTAATCGAGTCATTGTGACAGCGCTGCTAAAAGTCTGTTCGTAATGTGAATATTATAGCACGTCGCACGCCCCCTCAGGGAAACCTGACTGTGCTCTTCCATTTGAATCCTGTTGGAGTCATCAATATTGCATAATCTCTGTTGCAGTTAAGAGTATGATTTCCACGATTGCTTTAGCAGCTCTCCCTGTGCAGTACTCAGTTAGAGAATTAAAAATATAGGCAGCTTCTGATTCCGTTCCTGTCCATATGCTTGGCATGGATACAGAGGAAAACCCGTACAGCCACGTCTTTTAGTCCTGAAGCCGGCATCCCATAGATTTCAGCTGTCCCCGAGTGCAATCCGAGCGCGGTTGCCTTGGGAACAGCGTAAATATTTTAGGCTGCCGCTTGTGCGGTGGAGTGCGGGGGCTTCTGAGGAGTGGGTGTTCATATGAGGTCATTTTTCTTCATTGTTTTCATTCTAGTAGCGAGTTTGTTACTGTTGGAGAAGTAGGAGTGCTCGGTGTAGTGGGCCCATTTGTCATGACGTTTGCTCATCAAATTATTCTGTAGTTTCCCCCTAGATGCACATTAGAAAACATTATTAAGGACCTCGGCGCAAACACACTGTGCAAGCAAAGCTGACAGCTTATCCACTTTCAGTTTTAAGATATGCTTCTGATGCGATGGCATGATTAAGGAGCTGTTGAGTGTTGAGAGAGGGACTGCTAGTGGTGATTTACTTAGCAGTTGGGCCTGCTTCCTGGACACACATCAATTCTATTGCTGGCATTAAAAAAGGGTTCTAAGTGAAGAATTAGCTCTGAGATTTGGCTGAGTATTTGCTTAATCTATGGGTGGGAACCTAGCCCTACAGTATGCTGGGGAGAATGCTTGTGCTGGAAATAAAACTGAAAAATGACCACAATGAGGTCATTTGAGGGCAATGTCAGGGCAGATTAAGAAGCAGGCTTTATTTTTAAATTATTGTTGAGAAGGAAATGTGGACAGTACAGCATTGTTGGAAGTTTTTTTTGGAACGCATTTGAAAATTTGGAAGGAATTGTTGGGACATTTTTCAAATTTTTCTAGATCACACCATTAGTGACACACGAAATAATGATACACGGTTATTTTTGTGATGCATTAAATAATAATACTGGTATTTTCTCCAGTTAAACTGATGTGAACTGTGTTGAACTGCACCTTTTCGGCTAGTGGTAACGTTTTTAAAAGGCCCATTTCATGGAAAAACAAGAGTTTGATTTATAATGTCCAATTTTAATTTATTGCAATTTTTGTGATGTCACAAAAACCAACACATTAACATATATCCGCCTGTTCAGCCTTCAGCAGTTTAGCTCCACCCGTTTACACAGAAGCTATAAGGAGCGTTTTAGCCTGGGCTGCTTTTTGAATAAGGCACAATACAGGGCAGCCAATCAGAACAGAGCCTATTTGTGTACATCGGCCTGAGTCTTAGACACAGTAACAACAAAC
Source organism: Colossoma macropomum (assembly GCF_904425465.1). NCBI lineage: Eukaryota > Metazoa > Chordata > Actinopteri > Characiformes > Serrasalmidae > Colossoma > Colossoma macropomum. The sequence continues at coordinate 11,701,228 of NW_023494805.1, forward strand.
AGCCTGTTTATTTCTACGGTATAAAGAGAGGTTGGAAAACAGTCTAATTATTAGTAGTTTTTGTACAGAAACTCACACAAACATCATAAGTGGACCTCAAGATACAAGAAAAAAAGGTTAGTTAGGGTCCTATGTAATATTTTTGTTAAAATTGAAAGAAGTAGCATTACTGAGTCAGGAGGAAAACACAGGCTAAAATATGGTGTGTGTGTGCTCTGCTGCGAGTCTCGCTGTAAAGTCTGAAATAATACCTTAAAAGTCTGAGGTATGGGGTCAAGTTTTGCGGGAGTTCTTGGGCCACATCATGCACCTTTACCTATTAACGTCACACGCACAGGCTCAAAAAAGAAGGTCAGGCCCCCATCCCCTTTCCCCTGGTGGATCAGATTCATCCACTAGGGGAAAGGGGTCTGAGGCACAACTTGTGTTACAAAGTGTTCTTCTGCACGTTACATGTAATTTCACTTTTCCATAACTGTTTTTGGATGTGGTTCATATGTAGTATATATCGACAAAAACGAAAAACAAAAATGGAGATACGAGGTTTACTTCCCAACACCATCGATATGTATGTATATTTATATATCAATTGCATGTTTCTGCTTTCTAGAGCACTAATGAGACAGTGTTCGCTGTGGAGTTCAACCCTGCAGACACTAATAACATTATCACCTGTGGGAAATCTCACGTTTACTTCTGGACCCTGAGTGCTGGGACACTGACCAAGAAGCAGGGCATCTTTGGAGTGAGTACCGTTAAAAGTTGTGTAGGAACAAGAGTAGGTTTCTGCATCAGTAAAATGCTGGATTTGAGAGAAGTCACTTTTGTGTTCTTAATTTGTTCTTTGTTCTTTTTCTTTCAGAAATACAAGAAGCCCAAGTTCATCATGTGTTTTGTGTTCAGTTTAACGGGAGATGTGCTAACAGGTGATTCTGAAGGAAACATCCTCACATGGGGAAAGTCAGCAGCAGACATCAAGACATTAGGCAAAGGAGCAAAAGGTACATGTCTGCATCATTAATTACAGTGTTTATCCATGCATTAAAGTTTCACACCACAGCCCATGCAGTCCATATGTGCAAACTATAGCTGCCTTCAACATGGTTGTGATGTCACAAAGACCCCCCATTCAGCCTACTACATTGTAGCCCACCCACTCACATTGAAATTATGAGGAGTGTTTCTGCAGACAGCCTATAGTAGAATTATTGGATCGGGAGATGTTGGAGAGAATGATTAAAGTCTGTGCTGTTCCTGGATGCTGGGAAGCACATGTATTGTTTCAGCCTTTTAAAGGATTTAGACATTCAAAAGGACGGGCTGATTTCTTTTTTTCCTGATGTCTCTGAGGATTTCATTCTGTACTTTAATAGTTTGTTCTGGATACTTCAGCCTGATATGCTGTTTTGAATCAGAACAGAGCTCAATTATACATATCAGTCTTGAAGGCAGAGTAAGAAACAGGGCTCAAAAACAGCTGTTCACTCTAAGCAGAACCAGTGTTTTAATGTTTATGTTCTTGCGTTCCAAACCCCATCATTCCTGAACTAGTGAGAACAAAAACAAAAAAAAAAGTTTTTTTCTTTTTGACCTTTGACGCACCACAAACAGTGCACTGTTGCGCCCCAGGATAAAAAGTTTGGGCACCCCTGCTCAGTTTATCCAGCCTTTCATTATTCTACGCATCTGAACTACTGCATGATATAAGATATATCTTAAAGCAACCGAGTTTCAAATTAAGACCATTTCCCTGTCATCCCAGATGTAGTGAATCAGTCAATAGTGTTTGGTGTCTGATGTTTTTTTGTGTAGTTTTTGCACTGGAGACGCAAGGCTAAAGTAGATAAAAGGCAATGGAAGCTTCCTTCATACATGAACACAGCGCTGAAAGACATTATACCTGTGTGTGCTCTTCTCTCTCCTGCAGAGACGTTTCAGATCATGAAGCAGACGCGCGCTCATGAGGGCAGTGTCTTCACCCTCTGCGTCCTGCAGGGTGGTGCTCTGCTCAGCGGCGGCGGCAAAGACCGCAGAATCATCCGCTGGAGCGCAGATCTGGCGCCCGAGAGAGAGTGTGAGGTGAAAACAAAGAGAGAGAGAATGTGTGTTTGTGTGTGTGTGTGTTTTGTTTTTCATTGGGAAATTGGAAAAGAGAGTGCTTTGTGTGTGTTTTTGAAGGGGGAGAGAGAGAAAAGGAAGGCGAGGGAGAGTGACCAAAAGGGAGAGAGAGGGGAAGAGGAAAGAAAAGGAGTAAAAGAAGGAAAGAGAGAAAAGGGAGGTGGGGGAGAGAGTGACAAAGGGGAGAAGAAAGAGGGGTATAGAGTGAGAGAGAGATACAGAGAAAGGGGGAGAGAGAAGAAAAGAAAAGGAGTGAGAGAGAGAGAAAAGGAGGTGGGGATTTGTAGGAGAGAGTGACAAAGGAAAAGAAAGGGGGGAAAAGAACAAGAGAGAGAAGGGGGAGAAAGACAGTGAGAATGGGAGAAGGGGGAGTGAAAGGGAGTGAGATAGTGAGAGCGAGAAAGAGAGTGATAGAAAGAGGGAGAGAGAAGGAGAGAAAAAGACAGAGAGAGTGGGAGAGAGAGACAAATAATGAAAGTAAGAGAAAGAGAGAAAGGGAGGTGAGGGAAAGAGTGACAAAGAAGAAAAGAAAAAGGGGGAGAGAGAGAGAATGAGGGCATAGAGAGAGAGAGAGAGAGAGAGAGGCTAAAAGCTGTCCTCATTATCTCTGTAGATTCCAGAGAAATTCGGAGCGGTCCGTACCATTGCGGATGTGGACGGTGAGGAATTGCTGGTTGGAACGACCCGGAATGCGATTCTCCGAGGCACGTTTTCAGACGGGTTTGTGGCCACCGTGCAGGTATGTCATGCTTTTGAAGAGTTTGGGACGTTAATAACTCATGCTTTCAGTGTAACGTGTAATATTTAGTACCAGCTTCATCTGAACATGAACATGAGTTTTTTTTTGTGCATGTTGTGCAAATGTGATGCAATAGAATTGTCTTTCTGGCACAGTGCCATTTAGTCTGTGAGATCGAGTAGCAGTGTATCCTCCCATCAGTCCATCCAGCCCTTCAACATTCTGCAAATACTGCTGTGCTATTGACCTTGAACCACTGCATGAAAAGATATCTCTTAAAGCCAGAGTACAGCCAAAATCCAAGACTTAGACTATTTATCCCTCATCCCAAAGGCAGTCAGCCAGCCAAGACATGTTTGGTGTCTATAATTACCTTCTTTAGTTTTCACTGGAGCTGTGAGGCTAGTGTAGCTAATAAGTAATGAAAGCTTGTTCCTGCCAAGTAGCATCATTCAACTGCATGGCTAAATAATTTCATATTTACATGTAAAAATGGTCAAAAATACAGATAAAAGTCAGCCTTCAAGATGGCTGCTAGTGCTGTTTTTAGTTAGGCAACATACTTTTCTCCACTTTTACAGACGACAGTAAGTCATACAGTGTTAGAAAGACATAAGCAAATGTATTTGAGACTACTTATCTCAGTGCAGTTTGAGGCAAGTGTTTTTAGGCATGTGGGTTACACAGTGCTCACTGATGGTTTTAAGCATCTTTTACTTGTCAGCTATGTTAGCTGTGGATTTCCAGATCCAAATGAGAGACGTATGACTGATGGTACTTGGTGCCCTATTCACTCAAACCAAAACACCATTCTTCATCTTGACTTTATTCACACTATTTTAGCAGCAATAACCAAAACACAACTAAACCTAACATAAACAGCTCAACGGACGTGTACCTTAGCAGCTCCTCGCTTCTCGTTAAACCCAAGCACAGTCATAGCATCCTGGTACGGTTGCGACACCATTAGAAAACCATTCTTTTCTGAAACACTACCACACAGAAGACACGTAATATCTATCAGCATCTCATAGTGTAAGGCTAAGGGAATTAAAATAACAACATAGAATTATTACCATAGTTTAAACATAAAATGTTGCATGCATATCTCAGAATTATGCAAACTAACAAAATGAAACATTCTTGTTTTGCCTCAGACTGTTAGGAGGCATTTAGCCCTAATAGTAGCCTTGCAGCTTGAGTGCAAAATTGGGAAGCAGACGTGAGACATGAAACGTCTTAGCTGACTACCTTTGGGGCAGGGCTGAACGCTTCAGGGAAGCTGTGTAATGATGATTTTTTTGACCAATGTTGTTACAAAGTATTCAGACAAAATTGTGATTATTTTTTGTAAATTAACCCCTTCAAATCTCAGGCTTATTACATACTGTGTCTTATTATTCAGTAACTACAGGGACTTTAGTGCAAACTGGTTGCGATATTCTTAGATTACAGAAGTGTGTAGTAAAACTTTGGGCCTGCCGGTGGACCATGGCCATTTAGGGGGTTAAGGTCTAGGCTTGTTGTTTTGGACAAGATCGGCATATCCACTTTTTCTGAGTTGAACTTACCTGTTAGTTGTGGTTATGTTGTCACATACACATCACATCAGCACATGGGTGTTTGGTTGCTTTTGATTGGTCTAACTCATTGACAGTTGACAAGCTTCATGTTTGTAGGTTAAATTTCCCTATTTGAAAAAAACACTCACTTGTTTTAAGACTTCAAATGTAGCATGTAAATACTGTTAAAGTTTCAAAACATACCATTCACTTATCAGTCCATACAGTTCATTAAAACTGCAAAACCAACATGTTTTGAGTGAATTGTGTGTAAAAAATTTAATTATGAAAAAAATTAATTATGACCATTTTTGGTACATGAACACAAACACAAACATTATCGGTGGACCTCGTGGAAAAAATAAAATACTTGAAAAAAAGTGCCTTGAAAAACAGCCTGTTTAATGGATAAAGAAAGGCTGGAAAATGTAATTATACAAACCCAGTTCCAAAAAAGTTGTAAAATGCAGATAAAAACAGAAAGCACTTTTCACTTTGACCTTTATTGAAAATTAAAACCGTATAAAGACAAGATTTTACTGTTTTATCTTTTGGTCTTCATTGTTTTTGTAAATATATGCTCATTCTAAAACTGCTGCCTGCAGCACATTCCAAAGTTATGACAGGGCAACTGAAGACCAAGAACATTGTGAAATGTTCCAAAAAAACATCTTAAACAGGGGATGCAATCATGCTTAGGTATAAAAGGGGCATCCAGGAAAGGCAGAGTCTCTTATAAGCGAGGATGTGTCGAGTTTCAGCAGTTTCGAATCCAGTGAAATCTCTGTGCATAAAGGGCAAGGATAAAAACCAATATTGAATGCCTGTGACCTTCGATCCCTCAGATGGCACAGCAATAAAACCTATATGTTTCCAATAAATATAGCCACATGGGCTGGGGAATACTTCAGAGGACCCTTGTCAGTAAACATAGTCTACTATATAGTCTTAACTTGCATTTGTAGTATAACTGTGCTGTGTGAAGTGGAAGGTTGGAAAATTGTCAGGAAAAAATGAATTTAGACAATTTTTGGTTTGTAAACACAAATACAAACATTAGAAGTGGACCTTGGGAAAACAATAAATAAGTGGGATGGGGTCCTTTAATGCTTTAAGACAATATGTTAATAATATGGGCTACAACTAAAATGGCAGCTCTTTGAAATTGTGACTTTGACATAAAGATGAGTCATCTGAGATTTTTAAACTATTACACAAAGCAACATTGACTCTTTTCTCTGTGTGTGTGCATCTGTGTGTGTGTCTGTCTGGTTGTGTTTGGCAGGGTCATGTAGATGAGATGTGGGGTCTGGCCACACACCCCTTCCAGAACATCTTCCTCACATGTGGGAATGATAAACAAGTGTGTGTGTGGAATGCTGAAGAGCACAGTCTGAGCTGGTGCACCACACTGGAGGTCAGACAGCACACATACAGCACTACACAGACTGAACCCCCTACAAAGACATGTTGTTTGGAAGTGTATCAACTCTTCTCTGTTTCAGGAGTCGGGTCTGTGTGCTGATTTCAGTCCCAATGGAGCTGTTGTTTCTGTTGGACTGAGCACTGGAAGGTAAACTGCTATTGCACTGCACAGCTTCATTTACATGTTCAGAAAGCGTAACAAATATATTGTGGTTAGGCTTATTTTTCTTGCAAATGTAAAAGGGATCTGGATTTGTATCATGGCACAATGCTGTCTGGGAAACAAAATGACAGTAATTTGAGTATCTAGACAGAGAATGGAAGAAATACTCCTGTGTTTTTCAGCTCTGACCTCTGTCTGCTGCACCTGTAACATACAGTCGATTAACATGTTCAATACTTTTGATGCCTTTTCCCAATGTAGGAAAGAACAGAAAGCCTTGAAACACACTTACACATGTGCTGAAGCAACTGTTCATTATCTTCTGTTATAGTTGTGTTTAAAGTCAAAAGGTTTTCTGTTCTTTTCTTAACTACAGGAAACTGTCAAAACCATATGATACAGATGCAATAGGCAGAGATTAGGTTGAAGAACGTTGGAGTATTCCTTCAAAGAGCCCATATCATGGAAAATTTTCCTTACTTTTTAAGCAAGAGTTTGATGTTGTATGTCAACATTGCTAAAGTTTCAGAATGTGCCATTCACTCCCTGTCCATACAGTCCATGTATGGCAATTAAGTTGCCAAAACAGTGCATTATGGATTAACTGATTTTGTAATGTCACAAACACCAATGCATTTGCATACACTCACCATGCACTTTATTAGGAACACCTGTACACCTACTCATTCATGCAGTTATCTAATCACCTCAATTGTGTGGAAGAATGCGTGTTCACATCAACCACCAGAATGGGGGAAAATTTGATCGCAGTGATATTGACCATGGTATGTCCATTTGTGCAAAATGGGCTGGTTTTAAGTATTCTTATAACTGCTGATTTTCTGGGATTTTCACATCCAACAGTCTCTAGAGTTTACCCAGAATTGGTGCAATAAAGAAAAACATCCAGTAAGCGGCAGTTCTGCATTTGCAAAATCCTTGTTGATGAGAAGTCAACTGAAAATGGCAGAAAAGCTGACAGAAAAGCTACAGTAACTTAGATAACCACTCTGTACACATTTGGCAACAGCATGAATCCATGGATCGAACCTGCTTTGTGTCAACGGTCCAGGCTGGTGGAGGTCTTGTAATGATGTGGGGAATGTTTTCTTGGCATACTTTGGATCTGTTGATACCATTCAATCATCTTTTGAATGCCACGGCCTATTTGAGTATTGTTGCTGACCATGTGCATCGTTTCACCAATCTTTTAATGGATACTTCCAACATGATAAAGCACCAAGTCACAAAGCGTAAGTCATCTCAGACTGGTTTTATGAACATGACAGTTCACTTTTCTTCAGTGGCCTTTCCAGTCATCGTATCTGAATCCAATAGAACACCTTTGGGATGTGGTAGAACAGGAGATTCAGAGCATGAAAGTGCACCTGAAAAATCTGCAGGAACAGCATGATGCTATCATGTCAACATGGACCAGAATCTCAAAGGAATGTTACCAGCATCTTGTGGAATCCATGCCATGAAGAATTGAGGCTGTTTTGAGGGTAAAGGGAGACCCTACCCAGTATTAGCATAGTGTTCCTAATAAAGTGCTCAGTGAGTGTGTATCTGCCTATACAGTAGTTTAATCACGAAGTTATAAGGAGTGTTTCAGCTTTACTGCTGTTTAAAAGAGGCTGAATACAAGGCAGACAGTCGGAACAGAGTTCATTTACATAGACCAGTCTTGGAAACAGTAACAAAAGAAAGGGGCCATTCAGACAACACCTTTTCAAACTTACAGTGTTACCTGCAGAGCAACACACACTGCGACCTGAAAGTGTTCATCGACGCAATATTTTAAAGCCACGTTTGTGCTGAGCACCACAAAATGCACCATTTATCATCCATAAGATATGAGTTGTAACATTTTCACAGGCCACATTTTTTCCCTATATGTTAAATTTAGCAAATAAACAGTAATTGTTTACAGAAGTTTGTTCTTTGTAGAGGTTGTGCTCACTTATTGTCACTTAGAAAATCACTGTGACAAAGGTACAGTAACAAAAAAGCCTGTTTAATTCTAAAAGATGAGGTGAAGTTGGACATTGTAATGCTAAAATGAATCTGTGTATTATAGACATAAAACTGCACAAGCGTTATTAGCAGAGTTCAGGAAAAAACTAATAAAATACTAGGAAAATGTAGCATATTGGCCCTTCAGAGAGAGCATCATCATCATCCTCCTCCTCCTCCTCTTCTCTCTTGTGCTCTGCTACAGGTGGCTGGTGATGGACCTACAGACCAGAGAGGTGGTGTCCGACTTAATTGATGGCAATGAGCAGCTATCAGTCATCAGATACTCGCCAGGTCAGATCTTACAGCTCAGGCACAGACTCCACAGGCCTACCCCATACCAAAAGGAGCATGCCATTCATGCCTGCAGATTGTCTCATATAACTGCCAAAATCCACTGCTGTTATCTGTGTGGTACCATAGCATGTCATTACTGCACCTGTGTCTTCAAGATGAATTGAAGTGTCTTATTTCTGTATGCCACCACACTGTCTGCTTGAGTTCATTGCTTTTCTCTCCACAGATGGCAGCTTTGTGGCTGTTGGTTCCCATGACAACTTCATTTACATTTACAGCGTGACAGAGGGGGGGCGACGCTACACACGTTTCGGAAAGTGCACGGTAAGCGAAGCATGCTAGAACAGATGTGCCAGGGTCTTGAGTTGCGCTTGTAAGTGATTTATATGGCTATAATGTGTATAACCAAGTGTGTGTCATCGTATCAAGGGCAATTATAGTGTTGCTGTTGTAAGAAAACCTCATATCTCAAAATTAAATTATTAAATTAATATAATGAAATGAAAGGTAATTCTGGACCATTTATGTTGGTCCATTCCTCATTAAATATTCACATAATATAAATATTGGCTGCCATTTTTAAACAGTGATGAAAAAGAGCTCCCTCCTGATTTCATATGTTTTGCATATTTGTCACACTAATTGTTGCAGATGCTCTGAGTAAACACAAAAAAACAGTTTTTAAATGATTATTTAATTTATTGAAGGAAAAAAGTTATTTAACATCAGCGGGACCTATGTGGAAAAAGTAGCTGTCCCTTTAGTTATTCAATCAACCAATTAACCATATTTAGTTTATACTTGGGGTCAATTTAAACTAGACACACTCAGGCTTGATTACTGCCAACCCTTTTAAATTGAAACACCACTTAAATAGAACCTTTCCAGTAATAAAGTAGGCTAAAAGGTCTCAAGCAGCGCATTATGCCACAATCAAAAGAAATTACAGAAGAGACAAAGAAAGTTATAAATATATCAGTTTGGAAAGGGTTACAGAGCCATTGTCAAGGCCCTGGGACTCCAGTGAACCACAGTGAAAGCCATTATTTCTAAAAGGAGAAAATTCAGAACAGTGGTGAATCTTCCCAGAAGTGGCTGGCATACCAGATTCCTCCAATAGCACAGTGACGACTCTGATCTGAAGACAGTGTCCGAATCACAAAAGCAAGTCCCCCTCTGTTTAGTTCAAAAGAAACAAAATTAAGGTTTGGAGTGCCCAAGTCAAAGTCCTGACTTGAACCCCATTGAGATGCTGTGGCAGGACATTAAATGTGTAATTCATGCTCAAAAGCCCTCCAGTGTGGCTCAATTAAAGCAGTTCTGCAAAGAGGCACATGGGTGATATGTGTTGCAAAACTTATTTTTCTTTTAAAAAACAAAAAGATCATTTAAAAACTGTGGTTTGTGCTTCCTTATGTTCTCCTTACATTTTATATAAGGATCTGAAACCATTTAGTGTGACAGATATACAAAAATACAGGAGGGGGGCAAATACTTTTTTTACAGCATTGTAAATGTTAAGCTCTGTTCTGTGTCTTTTCAGGGACATTCCAGTTTTATCACCCATCTAGATTGGTCCAAAGATGGGAAATATATAATGTCCAATTCTGGCGATTACGAAATCCTTTACTGTAAGTGTTCTACACTTTGTCCATCTCATGTGCACAGGCACAGATCTCAATATTTACTCTCTTGACAAATGTCTTAAGCCAGGTTAACACAGTATTGTTTGTGCTTTTGTCATACAGGGGATGTGGCCGGAGGTTGTAAATTGTTGCGAAATCGTTACGAGAGTAAGGATCGTGAATGGGCCTCTTATACGTGTGTGCTGGGCTTCCATGTGATGGGTAAGAGAAACAACAACAAAAAATGCCTCCTCTGAATGTTGGTGGTTGTTGAATTAATTTGTTCATAACAAATTTGAAGAGTTTCATTTTATTGTGACATAGAACTGTTCGTTTTAACAGCATAATCTAATTGATTGAGATTAGTTCTATCACTAATAATAGCATATTACCATATATGGGCCCTTGCTTTGTGCTACAGCTCTTTGTATGTTTCTCTTTTAGTATTTATAAAATAGAAAATGCATTTCTGTAGAAGAGTTGTTGCTCCTAAGCTTTTCGGTTGGCAGCTGTGATGGTTGAAAAACAAAACAAACTGGCATTAGCAATAAACAAAGAGAATACATTTAAGCAGATGGCCTGTGAAATGCTTTACAGACTGTCTGAAACAAAACAACGTTCAGTTTGATCTGGCAGTCTTAAATCATTGAAGAAGCTGTGCTGAACTTGATATTGCGAGTTTTGTAGCTCTATCACTGATGCAAAAAGCCCTGACTTTTTTGCCAGAAAGAATTGCCAATATTAAAGCACATGTAGCACAATGTTCAGGGCTTTTTTTTACTTTTGTCTTAATTTTACAGAGCTGTTGTATAAAAGTGGTAGAACACTCATCTTAGGCTCATTTCAGTGGCCAAATCACACGATAAGACACTTCCTCTTGTGTTTGTGTTCAAAATATTCTTTGCATTTCTTCTGTTTAATGGTTTATTGTAGTTGAACATGGAGTAAATTAACTATGCACTGTATGTCTGTAATGTCCTTCATATTGTTTATTCATTTTGAATTTACATTTACATAAATGTGATAGAGAATATGTTTCAACTTAACTATTCTTAAGCCGTTTATGCTGGTCCTGCCTTATTCTCTTACAACAAATGATGCAGCAGTTTTTGTGTTAGACATATGCCGTGTGGGTGTTGGGTGGTTTGTAAAATATACCTCAGGGTCACCCACAGGGACTTTGCTTGTTACCTTGCTGAGTCCTGTTAGAGCATCTGTAGTGATAATGTGCATTGAATGTACTGTAATACTGTGTGTCTGTGGCATTGTGTGCAGGTGTGTGGCTAGAGGGCTCAGATGGGACAGACATCAACGCTCTGTGTCGCTCTCACAGTGAGCGAGTGGTGGCAGTGGCTGATGACTTCTGCAAAGTTCACTTATTCCAGTATCCATGCCCTAAACCAAAGGTCAGTTCAAGTTTGAAGTCAACGAAAATGGGAAATCATAACGCATTTTCTTTCCTACTATGATGAATTTCCAACTCAAACACAGTATCAGGGAAGGTCTCTGAACTAGCTGAGCATTTAGCTCAATAAAAAGTTGGGGCAAAGGAAGGGGGAGGTGAAACATATTGTGTGTGGGGGAAGGTGAAACATATTATTTTTCTCCACCCGTTGAAGCATAGTTACGGGGCCAAGAATCAGAAAACTATTCAGAGGAGAGGAAACGTCATTTAACTTTAATTGAACATTATGGGAAAACAAGAATTTTGTCTTATGAATGTTAGGATATGATGAATTGTGCTTAGCATGACCAGGGACACAAACTAACCAAGGGAAAAATAAAGAACGTTAATTTTGATTCCAGGTTGATTATAGTAGTAACAGTACTGCATAAAATCTACAAATCCCTTCTTTGTTTTTTATTAATATTTGCTACACATTTACACTACTTATTCTTTATATGTAATTTCAAATTTACACAATTAATCACATAATTCAAAAAGTTCATTACATTTACATTCAGTTCACTTTGAGTCTGAGTCTGTGTTTTTATGTTTGTTTTTGTGTCAAAAGGTTACAAAACTTGTTAAAAGGTAAAAGAGTACACAACAAACGACTGTATGTTCAATAAAACTTTTTAACAGATTCAAACCATAAAATATGTCCTACTTATGAACACTACTTATGAATCAACTTATGTTGATTAAAAAATATTCAATGTGTACTTTTGTCAGAATTTCTTTGCTTGTTTCAGTGAGTTACAAGTGAAATCTAACATAAAATTACAACATGCTTTAGTTATCAGCAGCAGTAAATGCAACTTGTGTCCGACAGGCCCTGTTTATACTCTAGTCCAAATAATCTTGATAAATAACATTCTAGATACACTATATGGCCAAACGTATGTGGACACCCCTCCTAATTATAGAGTTCAAGTGTTTCAGCCACAACCATTGCTAATAAGTGTATAAAATCAAGTACATAGCAGTCTCCATAGGCAAACACTGGCAGTAGAATGGGTCGCACTGAAGAGCTCAAGAGTGACTTTAAACGTGGCACTGTCATAGGATGTTACAAGTCAGTTTGTGAAACTTCTGACCCCGGTTAACTGTAAGTGCTGTTACTGTGAAACTGGTAAGTCAACAACAGCTCAGCCACAAAGCAGTAGACACAGACTCATGGAGCTACCACTGAGTGCTAAAGCGCACACCCATAAAAATTGCCTATCCTCTGTTGGATCACTCACTGCAGAGATCCAAACTGCCTCTGAAAGCATCATCAACACAAGAACTGTGTGTCAGAAGCTTCATGATATGAATTTTCATGACTCTGTAGCTGGGGACTCTGGAGCAATGGAAACCTGTTCTCTGGGGTTATGAATCATGCTTGACTACGTGGCAGTCTGATGGACAAATCTGGGTTTGGCGAATACCAGAACACTGCCTACCGGAATGCTAATGCTAACAGTAAAGTTTGGTGGAGGGGGGACAATGGTCTGGGGCTGTTTTTCAGGGTTACTCCCCTTAGTTCCAGTGAAGGGCAATGTTAATTCTAAAGCATACAAGGGCATTTTAGATAATTATATGCTTCCACATTTGTGGCAGTTTGTGGAAGGCCCTTTCCAGCTCCAGCGTGACTCTGCCCCTGTACACAAACGATATCCATAAAGACACGGTTTGACAAGTTTGGCGTGGAGGAACTCCAGTGGCCTGTACACAGCTCTGACCTCAACCCCACTGAACACCTTTGGAATAAATTGAAATGTAAGCCAGGCCCTCTCATCTAACATCAGTACCTGACCTCACAGATGCTCTGCAGACTGAATGGACACAAATTTCCGACACACTCTAAAATCTTGTGAAAAGCTTTCCTAGCAGAGGCTGTTATAGCTGCAAGGGGGTAGGGGGGCAACTCCATATTAATGTCCATGGTTTTGGAATGGGATGTCCAACAAGCTCATATAAGTGTGATGATCAGTTGTTCACATACTCTTGACTATATAGTACACATAATCTCCATACTTGTATGAGTATCAAAGTTAGAACATTTAGGAAATGTGTTTAAATAGTGACATTTATTCTTAATGTTGTTTTTTTTTCAGGCACCTAGTCACAGGTATGAGGGTCATGGCAGTCATGTGACCAACGTACGCTTCACACACAGTGACAGCCACCTCCTGTCGCTGGGTGGAAAGGACACATGCATCCTCCAATGGCGAGTTAAGAGGAGCGGAGCTGCAGACAACAAGGACCACCCAAACTTTTCTCTTCCTCCCTCCACTTCCACCAGCTTCTCAGACCCTGGGAACCAGAGAGAGAAAGAGCTGGGATGAACAGAGAGAGAAAGATGAAGAGATGGATAAAACAGAGAGAATATCATATCGCACAACCTAGTTATAATTCAGCATTAGGACGACTGTGCTGAAAAAAGCAATGTTATGGTGTTTTTAACCAGCTATCATGGCCAAAAAGGAGATAAATGGTGCCTTGAATTCACTATACGAGGTTTACATGTTACATTACTCAATTATATAGAGAACAGGACCAATGCTGTATGTGTCAAAGGGCTTATCTTTATGTGAAGTAAACTGATCTTAAAATTTCACTTCATTAACATTACATTGAGTTTTTGTTGATGAAACTGGATTGTAGAAGGCTTGTATGAGCCTTTACAGAAAATCATCTCACGAAGGTCTTTCAGAAGCAAGTTTCATTTATCTTACGTAACTCATTGCAGTACGTTTACATTACTGACCTGTTGCTTATTTGTAGCTGTGAACCGTTTCTTCTGTTAATTTCCTATGCGCTGTCTGGCTATGATTTATTAAATGTTTGTGTGTTATCACACTATTAAACCCAAACCCATTGTCTGTGAAACTTGATGTTGTATTTAATTGAAATATGACTGCAGATACTGTATAGATCACACACATAATCCAAGAAACAAGGCTGTTCTGGATGCTTCGGAACAAAATCTTCTGTTATTGATTCATTAATATTAACTCACTGGACACTTACACAATTATATACACTTACCTTGTATCTACATTCTTGTCTTACAATGTCAAACAGTAGTTCATCTGTTTCTCTGTATAATTTGTTAGCCCCCTTTGCCCCGTTTGCCCGTTTCAGTGGTTAGGACCACCATGGAGCAAGTACTATGTGGGTGGTGGTTCATTCTCAGCACTGCAGTGACACTGACATCATATGGTAATGTGTGTTGTGCTGGTACGAGTGAACCAAGCACAGCAGTGTTACTTCCTTAGTCCATCTTGTATTAGTCAGAGACAGTAGCTCATCTGTTGCTGCACAGTTTGTGTTAGTCATCCTCTAGGCCTTCATCAGTGGTCAGTTTCTGTCCAGAGGGCGCTGTTATCTGTGTATTTTTGGTTGGTGGACTATTCTCAGTCCAGCAGTGACACTGAGGTGTTCAAAACAGCAGCAGCACAAACAAAATAACAGACCACCACCATGTCAGTGTTGCTGCAGTGCTGAGAATGATCCACCACCCAAATAATACCTGCTCTGTGGGGGTCCTGACCAATTAAACAACAGGGCAACAAAGTATTTAGAGGAACAGATGGACTACAGACTGTAATTATAGAACTACAAAGTGCACCTATTTGGTAAGTGGATCTGATAAAATACACTACGTATGCATACCTAATAAAGTGGCCAGTGAGTGCACAGTCAGTTTAAAATTAAGTAGATAACAAACTTCTGAACATAAGGAGCAACTGTGCACTGTACAATGTAGTGATGTGCCTGCCCGCCACCTAGAGGACAAAGGCAAAATTAAAACGAAGAGTTCAATGTGGGCCTGTAACCGACAGGGGGCAGCAGCAGCACATCAATGACTTCCATCAGCAAACATTTCTGTTGGCTGGACTTTGGAGAGTAAGGGCGCTACACGTCGTATCTAAAAGCATAGTCACATATTCCCTGCCTGAGACTCCAGAACAAGAGCACTGCGATAAGACAATGAATCAAGGATGAGCACATACATCCACAGTGGTATTATAATAATAATAATGATACTGATGATGATGATAGTTGTTGATTTGTTGTTGTTTTGTTTATTATTATTATTATTATTATTATTATTATTATTATTTCTTTATTCAAAAATTAGATTAAACTGTGCATGTCTGTAAAAGTAAAGTAAATGACAGTTCAAAGTTTTCTTTTAATTAATTATTATTATAGACTTGTGTCGCGCATAAATAGCGTTGTTACTCTTTTCTACAATAACCGAAACTAAAGAGCTCCATACAGCCCTGCTCAAATAACTTATTCTTGAGCCCAGATAACTAAATTAAGTTTACTACAAGATCCTTTGTGAATTTTCCAAAACCTAAGAACTCGATAATTGATAGTCCTTCTAATCTGCTGACCTTTTTCAGATAGTTACAGGTAAGGAGCAGTCACCGGACTTCACCCTGAGCCCACTACCGCTGTGCGTATAAACATCGGAGCACATAATGACAGTAATAATAAACACGCGCCGTGTCGGCGGATCTCCGTCTGCTCTGTTTCATCTCCGAGTTCGGTGGATCTCGAGATCGCGCCGAGTTCTAAGTGACGTTGCGAGCTTCCGAAGATGACGTTTAAGAAAAAAAAGGGGGAGGAGGGGTGAGCGGAGCGGAGGTGAAGAAGAGGATGATGAAGCTGGGAGAGCGGAGGATGGGAGGAAGAGTAGAGTGAGTGAGAGAGATAGAGAGAGAGAGAGAAGACAGGCTGGCTAGCCGATGACTGTGGGTGCCTGCCTGCGAGGCTGAGTGTGTGGCCGGTCGGTCGGTCGGTCGGTGGGAGTTGTGGAGGGACGGACTGCATCGTTAACTACCGGATTGGAACAAAAGCAGCGCGTTTTAAACCTGCGGAGACTCGCCGTAACGGAAAGTTTGAACTTTTCTCCCACCGCCGCCGCCGCTCGGGCTCGCACCGTGCCGGCTCCCCGGCTTTGTTCCGCCACAGCAGCCGCCGAGTCCGCCGCCGATACATGCAGGAATAATAAACTACCAGCCGCTGCGCTTTTTATTGTTATCCGCTGAAGAGGGGAACCCCGGGCTTGTGTTCGCTGAGTGGAGTGAGAGAATGGCGGCCAACATGTACCGAGTAGGAGGTGAGTGTGTTTTCTTCTTTTTGTTTAACGTTGTAATTCTGCGCTTTCTTTAGCCAGCCTGCTAACATTAGCCGCTGCGGCTAGCGAGCTGATTAATAGTCAGCTAGTCGCCTCGTTAGCCTAAATGCTAACTAGCACGCTAGCGCCTTTTCTCATTTGGTGGCGTTTTTTTTATTTCCGCCTTCTTTACAATGGCCGGCTTAGTTAGCAAGCGAGCTAACGATTTGTAGAAGCTACCCAGACCGCTACACGGGGGACAAAGTAAAAGTTTTGGACTGAAGTTGAGGAAATGTTAGCTACGAGAAAATTGTTAACGTTATATAGTTAGACTAGCCGGCGCGCTGTGGTTCTGAAGTAACAGTTACTTTCTCTCTGTTTACTTTGTGGAGTTGTCACTCACTTTTTAGTGAGTGAGATCGGACTTTCTGCAAAAAAAAACAGCCTGCAGGCCAAGTAAACGAGTAAATTCATCTCTGATGCTTGGAAGGGACTGAATTAAATCCCATCGGCTGGAAAAACCCCGAGTTTCATGCATGTTGGCATCTAACAGGCTGAGCCCGATAATTACTAGCTAGCTCTGTCTTTGCGAACTTGCTCGCTTATCCAGCTCAAACGCGCAGGAGAGGAACAGCGCAGCGCCGACGGCTCTTAGTAGCCGCCTGTCTGTCACCTGTTAGTGTAGATGCTGAAAGCATGTCAGGTTTTACTGCTTAGTGCTTTGTTAGTTAACACCGCGAGTTGCTGCTAAACTTCGCCGTAGCGAATTAAGGACAACCTGAGGACAGTCTGAGCTCCGAGCAGCTGCCTCCTGGCTGAGCAGTACGCGGTGGGACAGCTTTTAATGCCGCTAACTGCTCATGCTGCTTTCCCTGCTGTAAAGCCGGTAGTTCGCTAACGTTAGTAAAAGTGATGCTGGCAGCCCTCTCTCCCCCAGTCCCGTGAACGGGACCACACACCTGCTCACATACTGTAACATACACACGCCTCATTTGCTGATTTCCTGACGACCCTAACAGCGCTGCCTGTGACCCGCTTTATAATACTGCATCTGTTTAAAGCCTGATTCATCTGCACTGATCACAGCCGCTCCGTCCACGGTGTCGTGCTGATGTGTAGACGGAACCGTCAGAGCGGCTGTAAATAGGTCAGTCAGTGAGGCGATCAAGATGCTGGGTTTTCTTTTTTTAATTAATCGACTCGCATCGCCGCTTACCAGCCTGTTCACAACCATCGACTCCATCCGCCTTCCGTTAATGTGGATCATTAACCACACATCTCTCTCTCTCTCTCTCTCTCTCTCTCTCTCTCTCTCTCTCTCTCTCTGGGTCTCTTTAGTGAACACATTAAGTCTCACCTTTTATACTAGATGTCGACTGTAAGGATGTAACAGTTTCAGTTTAGTATTGAATGTCAAAACAAAGAACCTTCACGATAGAGTACTGAAATATAGAACTGTATCGCCGATACGCCCCTCAGTCTCCTCTGAGGGTCTCTCATTGCCATCCTTCCTAAAGAATACACCGTGATCAAAACTAGGCGTCTGGGGGCATTTTGTGAGAGTGAAGTGCGAGGGAAGGGATTTTGTAAGATCACCATTTTGTACAAGAACCTGCTGCTTTGGAGTCTGTCGCCTGTATACTGTATGTCGTTAGAGCTCTGTAGACTCAAGACAGTACAAGTTATTGAAAATCGCATCAAAGCTGAAAATGCGTTTGTTACACTGCTGGCAAATCATGTAGCATTACTGATCAAGTGAAATAGTCATGAGCCGTGTTTTAATGAATGGATGTGTTAGAGTCTTTCAGTGGACTGTAGTCGACTAAGTGAACCAACAGGCTGTTCATTCATGTTTAGAGACTGTTTCCTCTGAAGTGTGCCTCTACATCTCAGTCTCAGAATCAGTCACTGTTTACTCGGATCCCATTCTCTGTTTCCTCTCGTTCGTCAGGCTGTTCTTTTCAGCGAATGTGCTTTATTTCAGTGTAAATACTTGTGTTTTTCTCTGCATTCCTCTTGTACTGCCTCGTTGACTAGAGTTGTGTATTGAAATGCAGTATGTTTATGGAATTGGTTTCGATACCTGAGTAGTCAGTCTTATCAGCAGTGAGCCCGTCAGCATAATCTGACTAATGAGCGTGTTATTAACATCGGTAGTCTGTTGAACAAATTGTGCAAACACAGACAGGAGCAGTGTCTCCGAACAGCCCCGCTACACGGTTTCAGAATCCCGCACTGTGACAGGAACTTTCTGATTTATTCATTTTTAAGAACTTTTCAAGAACAAAAAGAGTACAGATCATGTAACAATCTCTGTATCACTATAGATGTAGAGATTGTGTTTAAATAGCTTTTATTTTGTATAGTAAAAGATGTATAGAGAAAAGTGTTGTTTAGCAATCATTATCAAAGACAAGATACTGCTTTATATTGGTACCTGCAGAGGTGGACAATGTGATGTTTTGTTGGTATCATTTATAAATGTTATCATCAATGCACAGTATGCTTTTCTGAGGATATGGATATCATCACTACTTATAAAGAACAGTGACCAACTGCATGTTTCATTAACAAGATAACATAAGTCCTATTTAATTGGTTTTAGTGCAGTACAGAATGTGAAATGTTGAATAAAAGTGGTTTTTAATAGATGTATTCAATACTAGTGCATTGTCCCTGTATCAAAGTAGCATGATATGTATTCTGAAAATGTCTTTAAATATCATGATGGTTTCCGTATCACAGCCATCAAAAAATTTTGAATGATATGCAGCCTTTCATTGACCTAAAAGAGGCTACATTAGTAATAACAGCTCAGTTTCATATGGCATGGATTATGATGCCTTGGTGTGTTTGAGATTGACCTTCTGCTCCGAGTCCTGCTCCTTCTCTTCCATGATCATGGCCTCTTGGCTGTGAATGTGGTTCACAGCTCCAGATGGTGGAGGCCTGCTGGAAGTCCAGACTGCTGCCTGCATCCTGGGCGTATTGTCTGTTCACTGTTAAATACTAGGGATGCACATTCCGTCTAATTTTGATATTCAGGTGTCTAAGAGTTAAAGAACAGATATCCGGTTAACCGCAGGAAAGAAAAAAGCAACAACAAAAGGGGGGAAAACTGACTGCAGCTAAACTTAGCATACAGCTTTAGGCTGTTTTTTTTTAGATGCCAGCACTGAAGGTTAAAATTTGAAAGCATGTGTTATTATTCAAAAATAGCTGAGGGAAATCAGTAGGTTTTGTGTCTTATGAGCAACAGAGGCTGCCTGTTCAGATGAGCTAATGAGGTAACACTAACCAGTACATTGTTGGCTGCTGATGGAGACTCTTCATCTTCTACACGAAGTATGTTCCCCTGTGGATGATGTGGCAACATGTTACTTTGTCAGAGAAATGTATTTTCACTGTTTCTGGATCTATGTAACATCAACTAGAGTAATTGGCGTAGTTGGTCTTGAAAGTCGTGTTAGAGGCGGTCGCGTACCCCTGTGAAGTGGTAGCAAAGTATAACATATCAACTCTCAAAACTGTCACATTTTCCAGTCATGTTAAAACACAAAATCTGTTTCCTTGAACTGTTGGCCTACTTATTTTCTGTCCTCCAAGTACACATACACATCCCTGTTAAATACAGACATGGTTAAACTACTTGAGTTGGGTGAAGTAGTTAAGAGACTATACTTGAATTTGACTTAACAAAGTTGGTTTATGTATCAGTTTAACTTTTTGTGAGGATTTTTGCTGCCTAAAAAGGATTGTATGATTTAACTCACAAATTATATTTTCAGTGATATGCTGAGGTCAGACTAGTAGAGTTTTGACTGCAAAATTTGATGTGTAGTCCTGAACTCAAAGTGGTTTGGTTTTCTGATGTTTTTATTTATTTATTTAAATTCTGTATGAATGTATTGAGAGCTTCATTACATGAGAGCCCTGTATGTGAGAGACTTTTATATAACATACATCATTATCTTTATCTGTTATTTAGCCTGTAAACAGCAGCTATTTTACAGATTAATTCAGTGTGTTGTTTCATTATGTTTGATTATTTTTAGATTATTAGTCTTTCCAGTTACCAGTTTAGGGTTCATTATCATCTGGTTTTGAAAAGTACAGCCAGTCTTCAGTCACAGTGTGTTTGTACTTAGCTCTTCTTGCTTTGTATGTCGTAAGGAGACCATCAGATGTCCCATTAAGATGACCACGTTTAGGTTTTTGCACTGAGTTGGAGATTTGGCGGCTTTGTTTTCAATAGGTTCTGTTGCCAACTGTTGGTTGTGGTCCGCATGGGTGTAAATTTTGAGGTTCAGTAGCGCTGGGTATTTTGGTGAGTAGTTAGTATTTGGGCACATATGCATGTGTGAGAATGCCTGTCGTTGTAAAACTACCAGTGAACAACTAAATGTTCACAAACACGTGCCTCAAATC
Source organism: Colossoma macropomum (assembly GCF_904425465.1). Lineage (NCBI taxonomy): Eukaryota > Metazoa > Chordata > Actinopteri > Characiformes > Serrasalmidae > Colossoma > Colossoma macropomum. The sequence continues at coordinate 11,722,161 of NW_023494805.1, forward strand.
ACACATCGCAGTAACTTCACCCGTTTAGTATTTAACAGCACTACAACACAAAGCACCTTTATGATACGTAAATAAAATGCTGCTAATCACAGCAGGCTACAAACTACTGATAAACTCACTACATTTGCGAACTAAACCACGTCTGTGAAAGTAAAATTAACTCGAGGGCACAGCTAACAAGGGTCATACACGCTGTGACACGCAGAAAGGACCTGAGTGAAGAGTTTCTTTTCTCTAACGCAGTTTTTTAATAACAATTGTAATAAATAAAGAGCTGACTTAGAGCACAGTTACCACACACTGGATGCTGTACAGTGTCTTGTTCTGAGACTTGAATGTACTGTTTCACTCACTCATCCATGTGCCATGTAAATGTAAATTTCTACATATTGATACAGCAGTGTCACTGTATCGATATCTGTGTAGTTTTTGGAGATTTATCATTGACATGCTGGAAAAGTTTGTTTGCAAAAATGTTAACATCCTTTAATGCAATTGGAAGCTAAGATTGTAAGACCTGGGATTTTTGTTCCCAAGGTGAAAATGCCATATGTGGGGCAAGAGAAATTTGTAATAAACATTTGAGATAGTTTTCCCTCACCCTCAAAACAGTTATCTGCCGTATGTGGTTTGCAATCATATGGCGCCGGTCAATTGAGGAGTACAGTGTTTGCTCTAGGATTTTTTTCAGCAGCGGTGGCAGGCCAGACCCCAGGCAGATGCTCACAGTTGACCAGCAGTGCTGCTGATTTACAGGGGAGAGGGACAAAGCATTCCAACCTTTATTCCTTCTTTCCAACCTGCAGAGTGCAGCCAGTTGTGATACAGGTGGAACTGTTGGGATTTAGACAAGTTAGGCAACAAGACACAAACCTCTTGTGGTAGGTGTCCACTGCAAGCAGCACAGAGTTGTCCCTCTGCCTCCTTTGCCAGTGCCTCGCATGAGGGGCGTGTCTGTCTACAACGTAGGATGATTTAACCTGTTAGTCACAGTGGATTTTAAATAAATTTCAAGTAGTTTCTCAACTACGCTGCTCTCGTGAATTTAAAAAGCTCATTATAGTTCAGTATATGTTAACTGGCAACACAGGATGTCAACCAACAAAAAAAGATCTGTGTTAGCCTGAATCATGTCTTTTGCCTCACCATGAGCGCTGACAGTGTCAGATACTTTCTGCCTTGCGTTGTTTCATTTACTTTGGTTTTAGTTTAGTGTTGGATCATGCAAAATTGGTAACCTAGACACAGCAGTTAATAACTTCCATGTCATCCAGGCAGATCTGTGTGGGCACATACTCATTGTGCACAGATAATGGAAAGTTGCTTTTGCCTGATTGGTCAGCGCTGCGTAGTTTCCGCATGTAATTTAAATAAAGTTGAAGGCAGCTGAGCTTTTCCTGCCATGCCGCAAGTCATTTTTGTGCCGAGATCGTTACAGACCTGTTTGATTACAGATCATGCTGTGGAGAGTAATTTTGTTTCACACACATGCAGGAAGTATGTACGGTACGTACAAGCGCAAATTTTCACTGATTATGTGAAGCAGCTGATCGTCAGTAGGCTGTGGCTGGTGCTTGTTCTTAGACAGTGGTTGGATTAGTCTAAGTTAGTTGGTTCCAAGTGGCCCACTTAGAAGACATGGCTAATTTTCGTCATTGCAGCTGGAGCCTTTAAGTAGCAAAGGTGCTACAAGTCTGCACAACATGAGCAACATGCTTTATTGTGATTATATTGTGTGACGTACCTTGATTTCTATTAAAAATGAAGGGACGATTCCTTGGTTTAAAATTGACCTGTATTATTTTGACAAAGTATTGGGGGTATCTGGAGGTGCACAGATACTCAAGTACTCTGTTAATCGCTCAAATTGCTGGTATTTAAATACTGACATCAAAATTTGGGCAATTGGTACATTTCTTCACAGAAGACAGAGTAAATATACAGGTCAACTATTTGGTGAAATGCAACGATTTTGCCTGGAGTAAGTATGTAATGTCATACATTGCTGCTCCAGAACACAAGTGGCTGAACATGAGTGTGTTGCCAAGGTTGTGTTATTAAGCTCATGACTGCGAAGGCAGATGCAGTATGGCTTTTTTGCTAATTATGCTAGCTATTCTAGCTGATGTTTCATTTTTAGTAGAAATCAAGGTACGTCACACAATATAATCACAATAAAGCATGTTGCTCATGTTGTGCAGACTTGTAGCACCTTTGCTACTTAAAGGCTCCAGCTGCAATGACAAAAATTAGCCATGTCTTCTAAGTGGGCCACTTGGAACCAACTAACTTAGACTAATCCAACCACTGTCTAAGAACAAGCACCAGCCACAGCCTACTGACGATCAGCTGCTTCACATAATCAGTGAAAATTTGCGCTTGTACGTACCGTACATACTTCCTGCATGTGTGTGAAACAAAATTACTCTCCATAGCATGATCTGTAATCAAACAGGTCTGTAACGATCTCGGCACAAACATGACTTGCGGCATGGCAGGAAAAGCTCAGCTGCCTTCAACTTTATTTAAATTATGCTAGCTATTCTAGCTGATGTTAACTGGGCCCAGAAACAATGAAAATGCATTTCTCTGACAAATAACTTCATATGTTCCTCTGAAAAGGCAACCCCTGTTCTTCATCCAACACATAAACCTACTTATGTTCCTTTGCTATAATCTAAATAATAAACCATGTTTTCTAGTGTATTGGTATGCATGCTGCTATATTTCTTTGTGCAACTGTGTGTGTGTGTGTGTGTGTGTGTGTGTGTGTGTGTACATATATATCTCAAGACTACAGAACTCTAGAGTGGTTGGAGTGACACTGTAGATCACTTCCTGTTTCCCTATTTCATGGTTATGCAACCAACACCAAGGAAATTTGATTTACAAATAAAATTGGGAAAATACAACTTGATGAACAGGTTTTCTTTGCTGTTTGCTTCATTCAGGTGAGTTTTCAAGAGACCCTTGATAAATGTTCTGATTCCATGTGATTTTTGGTTTTGACCGTTGCAGCGCAGTGTAGGTACAGACTTCACACGCAGCACAACGAGTGATAACATCAGCCCTGTGCTGTTTAAGTATAAGCCCCCTTGAAGCATGACATTTAATAATTGTGCTCCTGGAGAATGTATGAACGTCCCACCTAACTTGAAAGTACTTTCTGGTCCTAAACCATCTTAAAGAAATAAAGTTTATGCACTAGTTATTACTGCAGTATAAAATAGAAATGCATTAAACGTGTTCTCTGCTAGAGCCCGATGGATGTACATCATTCGGCTAACATAAGCCGATATTGACGACTCTTAAAGTTGTTGGTAGGGATTAAATATGTGCCGGTTATTACCAACCTTTGTCATGGTTCATGATATCATAATATTGCAGTAAAAAATGTGTTTAATGTGAGATACATTAAGATACGTAATATTTTAGTTTTTCATTATTTTAAGTAGGGATAAATATGTGCAATATTTGCAATAAACAATCATTAAAAAAAAATTAAGATTGTCTTTGCAGTGGTGCTCACTGTGCATCATTATCATACAGGGCTGTTAACAGTCAGGACTGGAGTTGAGAACCTGACATAGAACATCAGGACTTATACCTAGAGCTGTGAAACTGGGGACATTAGGCAAGCAGTTTATAATCTCTGTTCATGCTAAGTATCAATAGGGGTGATAACAACCAAGAACCAAGAAAGAAGATTGATACCACTTGAAAACACGACATGTTTCATATACTGAATATAGCAATAAAACCAGAAGCATAAAGGAAAGTCCCTGTTCATCTGTAGCATCAGATTTTAAAATGACAAAATCTCACAAACAGTAATGCCAAAGTGCAAAATATAGTTGTGAGTAAATATAAAAAACATCATGAAATTAATTTCCTTTGATGAACTTTGATATTGATGAGGATGGTGGATTTCGCAGGCATTATAAAATTAATTCTAATTTTAGTAAGTTTGCTTTATGCAATTAAAGTTTTGTTTTGTTTTTTTTTGGCTCAGCGTGTCTTACATTTTTGTTTTGGCAAAATGTTTCATCTCAGGGCATCGCTATTTATTGGTGTCAGCAAAAAAATAATCTAATTATAGATTAATCTAAATATAATTAGCAACCGTTTTTGTTGCTTTAAGCAAGCGTTGTCAACTTTAATCCTTTAGGACTGCTGTTTAGCACAGTTTGGTGAATTACCTGCTCAGACACACCTGATTCAGCTCCAGTGTGCATTACGAAGTTTAGTGGGTGTGTTTGAATAGGGAAATCAACAACTGTGCTGGACACCAGCCCTACATAACCGTTGTTCTAGACCCCTGATACTGATGTAAAATAAGAAAGATTACAGCTAATTAACAGAAGCCGAACCAAAGAAATTCGGGATAGTTGCTCCCCAGTGTTTTGCATTATTTATGAGATTTGTGAGTTTCGGCTGTTATAAGAAGGGTGACAATGAAGAACTGACAGTCATATCAGTCAGTGAAGCACCGTTTAACTAAATCTACTGCAACATAAAAGTAAAATCTAAAATACAAATATTAAAGTATAAAAATATCTTTTTTTTTGTTGTTTGTTTTTTTTATTATTTATTTATTTTATTTTTTTTTAACTCTGTGAAATCAGTATTGACATCACCAGATCTACAAATCAGCTGGGCCTTATTCTCTACAGCTAGTGCATGTTCTCTTTGAGGGGAATTATTGATCTGTGGCCCTGTCTTTTCTCACTGCCAGTCACTGTGATAAAGCGCATGAACCTGAAGAGACCTCCATTTTAATTTGTCCCTGTGGGAAGGGGCTAACAACATGGCTGAATGAAAACAAGAAAGCGGTTTGATGACCAAGATCATTATCAAAATTCTTCTCCTTACTAACTGGCTGTGAAACAGAAGAATATTGTTCATGCGTTGTGTGTTTGGCTGCACTTGATCATAGATTCTCTCATTATTGATTAGCCTAACAGCTTATCACCCTTGAATACCATGCTGATGAGTGCGTCACATAAGGTCCGTAGCCTTTGTATGTTTGTCAGTGAGATTAACCTGCTTATACTGAACGTAATTTGACATAGGAATGCATGTATACTATGTTTAGTGCGGTATCTTAATGTTTTTTAAGCATCTGTAATATTTATTTTTTCTGAAATGTTGGCTTAATAATTACACTTATTTCTCGGGTCTGGGAAGTTTGAAACAAGCATTAGTGTAATAGATGATTTTTAAAAGCTTAATTAAAAATACATTTATGTAATGTTTCTGGTTAAAGGTTCACCTTTTCTCTGTCTGACTCATAGTAAAAGCGTGACGATTTTAATATGTATCAAAAAAATTTAATTTAAAACAATTTTAAAACACTTGCAGAAATTAAAGATATGCCTCTTGTTCTGTTTAGAGAATTTTTTATTTATCTATTATTAATTTATATATTTAATGAAACTGCTGTCAGCGACCAAAACTAGGCATATGGGTGCATGCTTTCACAGTAAAGTGAGTAGGGAAGCAAAAGCCTTATGTTGTGGAAGCACCCACTCTAAACTGACTGGACTTTTAATAAAGCAATTAAAGGATCTATTAATTAGCATTAATATATGAACAAGACACATTCATTAACTAATTTTTGATGTATCAAACAATGCATAATGTCGAGGCATTGCCATGTCGTAGTGAATTTTGTGCATCATTACACCACAAATCTGTAGCATATTGTCAAACGAGACAATATTTTTGGCATATTTCTGATGTTATATGTTGGCAGATAAAGATTAAGGTGAAAAATGCTGTAATCGGTGATCTTTTAAGGTTAGTTTTATGACTTCAAATTATTCTTCTCAAGTTCAAATGGTAGTAGACCGGTCACTATGAAATACTAATAATTTGCCATAAAAGTGTTTCAGATGAAAAATGTATTGGCTTTCTTTTTTATTTGTTGTATGCAGCTATTAAAGTGCAAATCTAAAGTGGTCAAATTGTCTGCTTTTCTTTTCTAGCTGTTGATACTTAATAAGTCCCAGCAGACCCAGCTGGAGCTCAACTGGACACACATTACAAACTGCTGCCCTCTAAAGGTGTTCAGGCACCAGTCAGACTTTAGTACTTTTGTTTCCTTTAGTCCTATAACTATCAATAAATATTTTTGTTGCGAAAAAACATATGACTGTGAATGCCAAAAGACTGGAAAATAATCGTGATCAGTTAAAGTATTTGTGCTTAGCTCAAATAATTGTGATCAGCCTGTTATGTAATAATTGTCACAGGCCTACATATTAGGTTGTGGATCTTGGGTCTGAATGAGGTGCAGCACTGCTGTTTAAACAGAGTAATCCACTTCTGTGTAAGATGAAGACTGTTGTGAGCAGGTTTGGGATGAGCAATCAGTGGGCTGCATCGTAATGTTCAAGTAGGCAAATGGATAAGATTGAGAGTGGAAATGGAAAGTATCAAGTCATCACAGTACTTCAGTGGTTGGAGCTCAGGAATGATGTTTAAACAAAAATTCGTATCAAGAATCTGGCAAAATGGGCAAATGCAAGGCTGTTAACCTAATCTGCGATTAATTAATGGTGAAAGCAGGCAGTTGGTTTGTTTAAAGAAGCTGGCTGATAATGTTCAACAGAGAAGTAACTTCCAAAAATGTTGTGGTAGTTGTATGATGACTGTAGTTACTGTTAGTTGGAATTACATTTAGCGAAATCATAAATTATTTATTTACCTGACATGTGAAATCTAAAAATTATCTCAGAAAACTGGTTTACACCTTAAAGTAGTCCAGAGTATGTAGAAATGAAGGATGATGTGACATCTGTCTTTACAGCTTTATGAACATTGTCTTCAGAACATGCTCAGGGTGTACTGTGAGTTTTGTAGTCAAAATGCTGTCTTCATGTAACTTCTTTCTCTCCCCTTTACCCCTACCCCTTCCACTTTCCACAGATTATGTGTATTTTGAGAACTCGTCCAGCAACCCCTACCTGATCCGCAGAATAGAAGAACTAAACAAGGTGGGTTTGATGAAACCATAATATATGTATACTAACACTAGCTGGGCTGTGTCACTATTTAGTGGATGGTTGTGAATGTTTTAATCCAGGGGTGTACAACTCCAGTCCTGGAGGGCTGGTGTTTAGCACAGTTTGGCAGTTGCCCTGCTCACACACCCACTAAACAAGGCAGTTAAGAGAATCAGGTTTGTTTGAGCAGGTAAATCATCAAAATGTGCTGCACACCAGGCCTCCAGGACTGGCGCACCAAAGATCGTTTTGTGAGCACCCTCTTCTCACACTCTTAAACGTGTTGGATTTAACCAGCTTCATCTTTCCATGTTCATGTTTAGTGTGTAGCCGTTAGACGGCTTGCTAAGCGGAGTGTGCTATTGGAGTTGCAGATCCTGCCTTGGAGGCTCTTATATAATGTAGAGAATGACATTAGACTGTCTCTCAGAGCAGGGATTAAAATGCATTTATGTAACCCTCTCGCACTGCTTTTGAGACCAGCATAAGAAATCAGATGAAGTAAGCATGAGAGTGCACACCAGTGTTCTTTACTTTCTTTTTTTTTCCTCACATAATGTTAAATTCAGCAAGAATTTGTCTTAGTTTTAACTTAGAAGATCAACAAAACATGTCATTGAACAGGGGCACCTACATTTTTGCACATGACTGTATGTTATTAGAATGGCCTTCCTGAATTTTAACATGCTGGTTTAGGCTCTTTATAATGGGAGAAAAATTGAACCAGAATAGACTACAACTAAACATTGTTTAAGCTTTTATAATTATGCCTAATTGTTGTATGTTTTGCGAATTCTAATTGCAGAATAAAGCTGAAATAGAGAGTGGTGTAATTAAGGCTGATTAAGCTTGGAGTGTAAAATGTCTGTTTCTTCTGTAGAGCATGTTAAGGTCTTTGTTGTAATTATTTATTTGGCTCACCTGTCTGTTGTCTTTTGCAGACGGCCAATGGAAATGTAGAAGCCAAAGTGGTGTGTCTCTTCAGGAGGAGAGATATATCTGGCAATCTAAACACACTTGCAGACAGCAATGCCAGTGAGTACTGCATCGTTTCCCTCATAATTCCATATATTTATTTTCCACAGTAGAAATTAGGCTTTGGTTATTTGCATCTTTCTTTCAAGGAAAACAAATTGTGTCTTTCGGCATCTGGCAGTGACTTAACCTAACCTCAGTAGAAGGGCCATGATTATGGCAAAAATTGCAATAGAATATACACATAGTTTTTCTTAACTTTGTCACAGCAGACCACACACTTCAGCAGGTGTGATTAAACAGGCTGTGTTAACGTCTGTCAAGATGCTTGAATTCCAGTGATTAACTGGACTCATATGTAAAAACTGTTGATACTTGTTGGTGATACAGGGTATTATATGCGCTGCATCAGTTACGGTTTTTGTGATTAGATAATTACACTGTGAAGGATCATGTTGTGGCTTGGTGTGCTCTTAGTTGTTTGGACGTTTGAGGACTGTTGGGTCTAAGCTGTTTTTCTGTAGTGGGGTTACAAATGCATAGCGGCCCTGTGACGCTCTATGGAGTTCCAAAGCCTGTGCGTTTTGTTCTAAGTACATTTTTCAACAGCTATCACAGTGTAATTTTAAGTACAAGGTTTACTCAAAATATGGATATTGCTGCACACATGCTGGACAGACGCCTACTATTCCTATTCCTGGGCACTGGATTGACGTTAAAAGACTGGCAACCTTGCAATAAGTACCCTGCACAAACCAGCAAGCTTTGTCAAGTGTCTAATTTGGGCACAGTAGGCTTCAGTTTGAGTAGCTGATGTTGCTATGTAATGGTGTTAAAGCAGTATATTACTATAGTAGTAGCCTTACTTTCACACAGTGTCAGATGTGCAGGTGTATTAGCTTTTTTGCAACACATGGTGATGTTAGCATTTTAGCTATTTAATAACTTTGTACTAGAGATGCAATGTAGGTATGAATCTGATCTAGTCCTGCAACAAATAGCACACACTCACCTTATGTAGTGTGATGTTGATAGCGGTGTGTTTCTTCTTGTGGGGTAATAGAGTGTTTGACTAATTTGAGCATGATAACCTGCTTTTAGATGCTCATTTTAAAACTGTTGATACCATCTAGAGCATCGGCTGATACTGATACAGATAAAAACGTGATATTTCTCTAGATTTCAGCATTGGTAACGGAAAAGAAAGAGTAGTATTGCACCCTCTCTTCTTAGTAATTTAGAGGACCCAGACATGTTCAGGAGAAAAATGTCTAAAACATGTCGACAGTTACAAAATAACACACAACCTCAAAGGTCTGTACATGGCCAGAAGAGTATCAGTACCACACAGTGCAGTTCTGCTTTTCAGAGCTACAGCTCATGAACTGGCATTAGCCTAGTATGTAATAAGCATGACTGCTGTTTGACGCTTGGTGTCTATAACTGAACTGGAAATAACTTTACTGGAATCTGTGTACTTGATTGTGTTCCAGTTTATTGTTCAGTGACTTGATAAAATGTGTACACAATGCAGACACTGATGAACGGGAAAAACAAAAATGCTGTTGTGCGTGAAAATTACTGAACCAAAGCGGTTTGCTCATGGCTTTGGGGGATGCACCAAAAGAGAAGTCTTCCCACTCTGAAGCCATGTTAGCACTACTGGTAACGCCCTCCTGGCAGCTATTTTGAGCAGAACCACACTACAGTTCTGACTATTTGAATGGGAATTTCCATATCAGAAAATGAGCTTAACATTTAGTCACTTGCTTTTCATATTTATAATTGCAAAACAGTCATTAAGAACATGGAAAGGCTGTGTGTGTGTCTTAAGTGTCAGATATGACAGTCTGGTTGTTAAGATTAGATCCTAGACAACATGGTGTTTCTTTGTTGGCATCGGTGGTTCCTGTGCTTGTAACACAGGTGAATAAAACCTGTTTTATGTGTTTATTGCTTATGCACTTGTAAGCCTTTCATGAGTGGCAGTAGGGGTGGGTGATATCACCATATATTTTTGGTGGTTTATCGTGATAAATTGTCACCCTACATTTTTCATGTGTCACAGGTATCAAAACAGATTTAACTGGAACTGATGTAGGTGTCCAAGTTTCTTACTATTGTTAAGAAATTGAGATATGGAGAGTTATAAGTAGAGAATAGTATGTGTGTGTGGTCTTGTTTCATGTAAAACTTGAATTAAGAAATTATATTGTGCTCAGTTTTGATAGCATTTTTAAATGCGGCGCTAATGTTTTGCTGGTGCTTTTTGTCTGTTTCCAATTTTCAAATCCCAGGAAAAGCAAAATACCAGGACACACGAAAATTTCTTCAAGTATCATGATCTTACAGTTTTGTCATATCAGGTGGACATGAGTGGCTGAAAGATGTTAAATGTCATTTTATTAAGTATGTATGGTTGGTGCGTTGAAACGGACAAAAATGCAAGCAAATGAATGATTTGATTTTTATGTATTTTATTAGTTTGTTTTAAAGTTAGTGCTTGCGAGATTAAGCTGTTTAAAGAAGAAGCAGGTAAATTGAATAAATAACGTAATGGCAAAATGGGCTAACCTTTAAATCAGCTTTTAGCGCATTTCAGTTATTATACACTGGTTTGTTTTTGTTCGTGACTCTCTATAATCGGTGTAATAGTAAAGTAAGGACACAATACATGAGAGCGAATAGTTTCTGTGAGTTAAGATCCTCTGAACTAACTTAATTAGTTAGCTAGTCTGTTAGAGGTTTGTTTTTGAGTTGATTTAATAGCTTTTTATACAGTCATTTCCAATTGTGCCCAGGTTCATAGCTTATATAGGAGATTAGGTAGGTAGATTTCACATTAGAATGAATATTAAAGGATAAATTTAAAGAAATAATCATGTAAATACTGTAAAACAATAAAAAAAGCAAGTTTTGTCTATAAGCTGGTTCACCAACAGTGCTTTGAGTTGCCTCAGTGGTAGGTTTACCATCGATTTGCTGTCATTGTTAGTGAAATATTTATTAAATCCAAATATTTATTTACTAGCCGTTAAATGAATTAGGCAGAGCACCGTCCCAAAGCGGGGCAAAGTGTATTTGAGTGTTTAAGGGATTTAGAGCATTGCTGTGTGATTCCACCAGTTTTGCACTACTGAACCTTTATGTTTACTGCTGTACTGCTCTTTATGGCACTGGGCTCATTCCTGCATGGTTGTTTTAACATGGTGCTGTTACAGACAACCTAGGATTCTGTCCCACCCACTGAGGCTACCTCCTTCCTCCTGCTCCCTTCTTCTTTCCCCTCATCCTCCAGACTCCCCAACACCCCCTCCCCTGCCCTCACCCTCCTACTCTGTCTGGGCTCCCGTGAGCTTGTCCTCTGCTGGCCCTGAGCCCACAGTCTCAGCTCCACACTCTCTGAACAAAAGGGCCTTCATGGGACCTGCCGGGGCCTGGTGAAGAAAGGGTTAATGCTAACTCGCTGGTGTCTTTGTCAAGGAGTATGTGTGTGTGTGTCTGTGAGGCTGACTTTGTCGCGTGTGTGTGTGTGTGTGTGTGTGTGTGTGTGTTGGGGGCGGGGTTGTTACTCAGTGGGGGATGGGCGCCTCAGGTTTGTGCACAGGGTTTCCTAGTAAATCTGGCAGGGACTGGCTGGCCGAGGGGGGGACACTGGAGTGGCAGGAGGGGTTAATGGAGAGGGGTGTGGTCAGAGGCCCCGCCTACTCACTGACGGGGTTTCCTCTGGCTTGTTGCAGGGGCGGAGTTCACTCAGATCCTCTGATAGAGTCTCGTCAGGTCCCACCTCACACAACCACCCACTTATGACACAAGAAATTATACATTTTTGATGCTTTTTGTGAAATGAGAAGCAAGTGTTTATCTTGTAGTTCAGTAAATAAAGCCATGCAGCATCTGTTTTTCAAGATATTGTGTAGAATTTGAGAATTTGACAGTTTCCATTAATATGAATGGACGTCTACACAAACTTAGTCTAAAAAACACCTCATCCAACATTTCTTCTGAAATCAAGGGTATTAGTAGGGAGTTTGTCCCCTCTTTTGTTACAGTTATACCCTCTACTCTTCTGAGAAGGATCCCAGAGTTGTGCGTACATGGTGTCATCAAACACGTGCAATTGATTATACATTCTCTATCACTTTTTTTTTTTTCCTCAAGATGTGTAGTTGTGATTGATTTTGAGTTCATTTATGGTCAGGTAATATTTCAGATATTATGTCAGAAGAATTTGTGTGACTGAATGCTTAACATTCAGATGTATTTCTATAGAAATAGTATTACTAGTTTTCAAACCAACACTAATTACTGTTTGTTCTGTTAAGTCTATCAGAAATGGATCTGCTTGTGATTATTAGGAATTGGAGGAGGTTAATTTTTTTTTTTTGTCCTCAAATATCCAATTTACTCATTGATAAGCATGGTATTTCACATTTATCATTTTAAGTTTTTCTAAGATTGAGAAATTTCGTGATTTACAGCCTACTCTGAAAACCTGCTGATGATAAAAGACAAGCTAGATTCTGGCACAAACCAGCTTGTCTCTCATCACACAGTGGGATTTCACACTGCAATATTAATGGTTGGATCTGCGCCAGACTTAGAATCTGAGTTTAGGGCATCTTTTTATTTAAAAATAGAATGAGAATTTTACTTTGGTCTAAAATGAGTGCATAGCACAAACACTGAATGTTACAAAAGTAAATGTTACCCTGCTGGTTAACTTCTAATGTCTTTATCCCATCCAAGCTGAGCGACATGTTTTGTCTATTTTGTGTTAGGGAAAAGGCTGAAAGACTTATTGTGGTCCGATACTGATGTTGATTGATTAGTTCTGGATCACAAATGCCACTCCAACTCATCCCAAAGATATTGGACGGTGCTCCATTATTCCAGAGAATGCCTTATTAAAAAAAAGTGCCTACACTTTATACACCTCTCGCTGATGACTGGCATTGGGCATGTGATTTTAATAGAATTTTTAAACAAAGAAAATGTATTAATTGATTTGCTTTGAAGAACATTGGCAACATGAACTGATGCATGTGTGGGTTTTTGCAGGAGACTTTGAGGAGGAGTCCAAGCAGCCACCAATCACTGAACAACAGAAACACCAGCTTAAACACAGAGAACTGTTCCTGTCCCGACAGTTTGAGTCTCTTCCTGCCACACACATTCGGTAAATTTTACTCTCACAAAAACATGCACACGTTGCAGATTGACATTGCAAAGTGACGTTTGGTCATACCGTCAAAAACATGTCAGAAGGTGAGAAATATATGTTTGTGGCTAAATTATTAGATTACAGCCATTACATGGGCTTGCTTTTCCAAGGCCTCTTTGTGTGAGTAAGGGCAATATCGGGCAGCTTAAGTGAAGCTGCAGGCTCAGGTATAGCAGCAGTAGTCAACAGAAGTGAGGATTTGCTATAGCCTGTAGTTGCTGTTGTTGTTGCTGTTGTTGTCGTTGCTGTTGTTGTTGTTCCATATCTAATACACTTTATAACAGGCTTTTATAAACAATATATTTACAACTTAATCATTACATCTTATCAATACATTATAATGTCACAACTTTCTAATAGTGTTTTAAAATTGAATAATTTATTGATTAACTAAGCATTAAGGAAAAGTTTATGCATCATAGCAAATAACTACTTAATCATTTAAAATGGGTCAGACAATTACTAGTTATTCATGTTAATCAAGTTGTTATTCCAAGTGATAATTCTATTAATTTATTGGAAACAAATAACAATCTTTATTAATGAATTATAAATGTATGATTAGACGTTAATTGATTATTCATATGTCACTTAAATGGTTAATAATTCAAATGGTACTATTTATTGATGCATATGTGTTCATTATTAATTAGTAACAGTCATTAACAAACTTCTGGGTATATACTATGTTGCTGTTTATTAGGGCCTGTTTTGAGTAAATGTCTCCATGTCTATGTTGATGTGGTTAATTCTAGGTAATGTGTTTTTAAAGATAACTTGTGTTATGTTAATGTTTGTCCACAGGGGGAAGTGTAACGTCACACTTCTGAATGAGACTGATGTTTTAACAAGCTACCTAGAGCGAGAGGTAAGACAGAATTCGCTTTGATTTACAGCAAAACCCAAAGCTGAGAGGACTGAGTGAATCCTAGAGGCATTATGACAAACACTGATCATAAGTTTAATGCTATAAAGGTAATATTGCAGTGGTTGTTCTTTGCAGTCAATGTAATGGAGTTATGTGTGCTTTGCAGGACTGTTTTTTCTACTCATTGGTATTTGACCCAGTCCAGAAGACCCTGCTGGCTGACCAGGGCGAGATCAGGGTGGGCTCCAAATACCAGGCTGAAATCCCTGACAAATTGGCTGAAGGTGGGGTGCAAAAAACAATTCTGAATAGTTATAATAAAGGATGGCTTCGGAATGTAGTTATATATGATTCAGAGTCAGTTCTCCTGTTGAGCTTATTTTGATTAAATTTAGTTTGTAACAGTTTTTAAGCCAAAACATTGTATGAAGTATGGGGTAAAAATAAAACTCATTACTGTCTCATTGTAGGTGAATCAGACAATCGAGTACAGGAGAAACTGGAGACGAAGGTGTGGGACCCAGATAACCAACTGAAGGACTCTCAGATAGATCAGTTTCTGGTGGTGGCTCGGTGAGTCATGGCGTTCAGATTCACCATCTGATCACAACTTGCTCTTGTTGCCTTGGAAACCATACTCAGGGCTCATGCTAACTCCACAAATTCTTGGATCTAAACCAAATTGTTATTAACATACTGAACATGACTGATGTTGCACTGAGTAGACATATGTGATACTGCTGTTTTTGTTTTACATTCCAAAGTAATAATGCAGCGTCATTAATGTCATAGAGGACATTATTGATTACTTACTGGAATTGTTAGTGAGCAGATAAGATTTTTCCACTGAAAACCCACAAATAATTGCCCCTATTTAAGACTGCGTTGTATAACTTGTATAAATAGACAATGTAGCTTGCAGTTCAGTGTCTGCATTGGTGGAAAATGTACCCGGGTAACTTGTTTTGGAATAAATTGGTCAGCTGGCTGAGCTACAACAGTTAAAGGGGAATTCCACAGAAATTTATGATTGGCTTAAAAGACGACTCACCTTTTAAAATGTTTTTTATTTAATTTTTTATTGTGTGGGGTGGGGGTGAAAGACAAACTAATGACATTGTTCCCTCTTGCAAGCACTTATCACTGCTAAGTTGTTGTACAGCCTTCAGATCCCTCTTATAATCTTCTGTCTGACCACAAACACAGTTTTGTAGTTGTGTTGTCAGCATTTACTTTTTTTTTCTGTGCAAGCTGATGAGATGTCACAGACATTACCTGATAAACATCACTCGTTCAGAGTCGATTTCTTAATCCTAACAGGAACAATTTTCATGCTGGTGCAAGCCACGTCATGAATTTGGCATGAATATTGTGTATGTTTTTGTTTGTTTTTTGTGTGGTGTTTTTTTGTTTTGTTTTGTTTTGTTTTTTGTATTTTGTTTTTGTTTTTGTTTTTTTTTTTCCCCCAATTGGCCAGGGAGTGCCGACTGCTTATTTTATCTTGGGACACATTCATTTGCATTATCAGACTGATAAAAAAAAATACTTTGTTGGAATTCCCCTTTTAACTGCTGTGTTTGTTGGTTAAACCAAGAATGTTTTCTTAGAACTTTGGTAAAACCCTTTGATACCAAAAATTTTATGCCAAGGTAGGATTGTGTCACTCTGTTCCACATACCGGTTAGGATTATCCAGTTTTTCATTGCATTTAGTATCGCCATCTGTTGGTCATGTAATATACAACATGGTTGGTTAGCCCAGTAGGAAGCCATAATGCATATCATTTAAATCCAGTCGTTTCAAATAATTTACTGTTTTGATAGGTTATGTAAATTATGTCAGTAAGTTATAATGCTGATACCTGTGTTTCAGGGCTGTGGGGACGTTTGCCCGTGCATTAGACTGCAGCAGCTCTATTCGCCAGCCAAGCCTGCACATGAGCGCAGCAGCTGCGTCCAGAGACATTACGCTGGTAGGAGGACATGCATGCATACACTTACATATTCACTGTGTCATTTTTTTAGTGGAGTTTGTCATGACGCATGTCTTATTGTATGAAATTACACATTCATTATTCAGGAACTGTGTCATACAATATCATTGCTAGAGCTTAGTAAGTCTTTCTTTGTATTTGATGCTGCATTGCATTATTCTAAGATAATTTCATGTTCCGTATTGCCATCAGAGGAAGGCAAATCTTAATAGGTTTAGGCCTTCATCTTCCTCGAGTAAAGGCCTTGTTAGCTCTGTCCATATTTTCCAGAAGACAAGTCAAAAAAAGAAAGGAAAGAGAAATTATTAAATACATTTTTAATTAGAAATGGCATGTTGTTTTTGGTCCCTGGTCCACAATAAATTGCATATACAAATGTGCCTTCATAACAGAAAAAAATATTTAATTTTGCATACATGCTTTCTTTCCCCAGTTCCATGCTATGGACACACTGCAGAAGAATGGCTATGACCTGGCCAAGGCCATGTCCACACTGGTGCCACAGGGCGGGCCTGTGCTGTGCCGGGACGAGATGGAGGAGTGGAGTGCCTCGGAGGCCATGCTGTTCGAAGAAGCGCTGGAGAAATACGGAAAAGACTTCAATGACATTCGCCAAGATTTTGTGAGTTCATACACTATTGCTCATTGGCCTCACCAGTCTGTTCATATCCTGCAGATTTGGTGTTTTGGAGATCTGGAAAAGGGCTTCCATTTGTAATGTGACTAACACTTAACTTAATTTCATGGATTGTTTGATGTAATTTTTTTTTTCCTGTGTGTTTTCCCAGTTGCCCTGGAAGTCGTTAGCTAGTGTGGTTCAGTTCTACTACATGTGGAAGACCACGGACCGTTACATCCAGCAGGTACACCTTCAAAAGCCCTTTCATGCTTTTTTTTTTTTTGTTTTTGTTTGTTTTTGTTTTTTTTAAATGGATTGGTCTTTTTCAATCCTCCCTCCTGGAGCCTGGAGTGGTGAGAGGATTGTGTACTGTCCTTCTCAGACAGCAAATCTCTGTCGTTTGTAAACCCACTTTTGAATATACGTGCAGATGCCTAAAAATAACCTGCTTAATGAGAGAGGCAGGAACGATTTTGGAAGTTACTTTAGACCATTAATGTAGCAAAGCTTGCTGTGTTGCATTTACACACATACAGATCCGATTACAATGTGTGCTCGACCAGCTCAGAACAGATAGATCCAAACAAATTGCGATCACCGACACAATTACGTTTGTCTTTTAAATGCGTATACAACGTCTGCATGCAGGACACATGTTAATGCCAAGTGTAAAAGGGCCCTAGTCACTAAAAATAGTGACTTGAAGTTATGCTTTTTTTCTCATTTTCAGAAAAGACTGAAGGCAGCAGAAGCAGACAGTAAACTGAAACAGGTTTACATCCCCACCTAGTGAGTATTTACTGTAATAGCAGCAACTATGTAATGTGTTCTTTAGAAGTTGGGTGTAACATGATAAGTATCGTTATCATTAGTCCGGATTGCTGGAGTTGCATGGCAGAAACAGGACTTTTGACCTCACTCTCTTGGAGGGCACTATGTAGTTTGACATTGTTTAAATTTCTGCTGCAAAGTAAAGTGAATTTTTGTCTTATAACAAAATTGGCTATCAAAAAAATCTAAACAGATTCAGATTGTATTTGCTGCTTTAAATATTAAACAATAAACATTTATTATTTAATTTTTTATGTTTATTTTTAAATCAGCACCAAACCCAATCCCAACCAGATCATGGCTCCTGGTAACAAGCCTGGCATGAACGGAGCCGCAGGTTTTCAGAAAGGCCTGTGCTGCGAGAGCTGCCACAGTGAGTACCATAACATTAGTCATGCTTACTCTGCCTTGACATCCTTCTCTTATATCTCAGCTTTACATGAGTTGCCTACAGATACTGGACCATTATATTGGGCACCGGACACGATAGCATGCACTAATTAATCCAGGAGATATTGTTATGCATGACCTTTTTTCACACCAAAATTTGCTCCCCCAGCTGCCCAATCACCTCAGTGGTATGCATGGGGACCTCCCAACATGCAGTGTCGACTCTGCGCCTCTTGCTGGATTTACTGGAAGAAGTATGGTGGGCTGAAGACCCCAACACAGTTAGAGGGAGCTACAAGATCTGGCTCGGTATAACTCAACACCTCACCCAAAAAAAATGTTCATGTTCCTCATACTAATAAACGTTAATGTACAGTCCAAGATCACTCTGGTTTGCAACTTACCTTCCAACTTCATCCACTTCTGCAATAGGATGCAGCCCCACGTGGTCACATGACTCGTCAGGAAGTGCAGGGCATGTCCCCGTTCACCAGCAGCGCCGGCAGAGCAAAGCTATTGGCTAAGAACCGGCAGACATTTATTCTGCAGACCACCAAGCTGACCCGCATCGCCCGGCGTGTATGCCAGGACATCCTGCAGTCTCGTCGGGCTGCCCGGCGCCCTTACGCATCCATTAATGCCAATGCTGTCAAAGCAGAGTGTGAGTGCACCACTGTTACTGCCATTCTAAACAGGAACAGGAAAAAATACATTCATTTGCAGATAGACACTATAGAGATGCTGTTGTAAATGTCATAAAACAGACTTTGTGAAGGAGGTTCATGAAGGAAACATGTATAAGGTTATGTACATTTCCTGAGCAGCACTGTATCATCCTACTGTGGCATTATATGAAATACGCACTAATGGTTAGATGCTAATTATTTCTTTATTTTCTCTCTCAGGTATGATAAGACTCCCAAAAGCATCAAAGAATGCTATAAAGAACCGCCCTATTCCACGACCATCCCTCGTCAACATAGTAAAAGAACTTGGTAAGAATTTGCCAAAGCTCAAATTTTGCACCAGTCAAAATTCAGGAGTCTTTATGGTTTGTAATGTAACTGTTCGTGTAAATGTGTGATTATTTCTCTCTGTTCCTCAGCTGTCCAGGCTCCTCTTAAACTCAAAGCTCCCCGTGGTGCTCCCACCCCTATCAACCGTAACCAGGCAAGCCAACCCCGCAGCGCCCCTGCCCTGCTTGGGAAGAGGCCCTTTGATAGTGGAAGTTATGTGAGTCTCTCTCTGTCTCGCTAATATTGGATTGCTCAGTTGGTAAAAGTGCATCAAGTACAATTTTAGCAATGCATAGAGAGGGAATAACTGTTTAACTGTTTTTAGTTGAATAGTGATGGTAAATTAGAAAGTAGATTTAAGGGGGAATTCCACCAGTTTTGCAAGATTTCTCCAGATTTAATCGTTGAGGTGTAAACTGTTGATCAGAGTGGTTTGATGTGAAATGGTGAATTGTATAGAAACTTGCTGACTCAGATTTCTTTACAGTGGTGGAGACCATAACCAAGGGTCATGATGTCTACAGCCCAAATAGAGCCGTTTTTAATTTAATATCCAAACTAACCAGTGCACCTGCAGTGAGACCACAGTACAGTTTTATATGTAATGTTGTTGAAGGAAAAATAGTGTTAAATCCAAAGTCTGAAGTTTTCTCTGGGATCCGTTTTACCCTACAACAACTTGCATGCACCTGTTTGTTCTGCATATATGTAAAAATGTGCACCAAAACTCTCAAAACTGTCATATAAATATGTCTGTAGGCAGTGTCTATGTCTATGGCATTAGGCAGTGTATTTTTAACCATTTAAAGTAATGGCTTTCTGTGACGTAGCTCTTACAGGCGTTAGTTGCCTCAGACGCCAGGTTCCTATCACAAGTCTAATTCTAGGCGGTACTTTTCTCTAAAATAGTGCATTTCGCATTAAAACATTCTGAATTTATTTTCAATTCTAAGGACTGAAGTATGCAGAAATTTGGAAAAATCTGTGGAATTCCCCTTTAACAACGATAACGATAATAACGCATTATGATTATAGTAGCAGCAACTCAAATGTCTCTCTGCCTCCCTTTCTTTTTTATTTTTGTTTAACTCGTCATTACACATACTGCACCACTGACCCTTTTACCAATCTTACTGGTTTTCTGTTGGCTGCAGGTGGGAGGGCACCCCTTTTCCACCAATGGGAGGCCATTTATGTCCAGCATGAGAACAACTTCCCAGTCAGTAATAAAGCGTCAGAGAGTCAGCCATGGAGATGCCCCCAATCCTGTAGTGTTTGTGGCTACTAAAGAAACCAGGTGTGTTACGACGCAAGTTTTACCCCAATTTTAGGCCAGATTCTCAGTCTGGCCGAGTCCGTGCTAGTTTGCTCTAGTCTGCAGATTTTGAGGCCGTCTGAGTCGACAGTTGGAAAAGAAAATCGAGTAGCGTGCGGGGGTCACAGATTTTTGCCTCCTGATTGTGTTTCAGACCAGTCAGAGTATTTCAAACTTTTTTTTTTTTCCCCCAGTCCGATTCTGAGCCGGATAGTGTAGATCTGCATTGACTTCACCAACAACCAATAAAAATTAAAAGCACAAAAGAAATAAATACAGCAAGTTAAAAAAGAAAAATGGTAAATAGGCACTCACGTGTAGCGAAGCTTTTTAATGAGCTGAGTGTAAGGCGCGAACACAGTTGAGTGCATTTACTTTCAAAACTCTAAAACTACCACACTGATCACAACTTTACACCCACGACCTCACCTGAGTATTTTTCAACTGCTTCTTTGCTTTGTCATCACAAATGGTGGCTAAAAAAAGCTGCTCCATGTTTATTTGCATCTCCTAGTAGTGGGAGAATGCAGGTGTTCATCCAAGGTTGCTTATGATCACCAATATTTCAGTCGCCCAAAAAAAATCTGCAGAAACCAGTCAGATAGTATGAGATCCTGTCTTTTCATAATCTGTCAGAACTTTAAAAGTTGTGTTGTGTATTCAGTGCTGTACAGTAACTGTGTATTAATGTGCATATGTTTTTCTTCAGAGCACTAAGGAAACACCTGACCCAAGCAGAGATGCGGCGGGCAGCTAGGAAACCAAACATCCCCGTCAGGGTGAAAATTCCTCTGCCTCCACGGCCACTTCCTGTACCCATCCTGCCCTCCAGTACCAGCGAGCCAATTGTACTGGAGGACTAAAGCACCTTTCTGTTAGGCCACATCCCCTGCCATCACACGTCAAATCCCACCATGTTTAGATGTTTTTCTCTCTTTTCTTCTCTTACTACCCACCAAAACCTGATTTCGCAAACCCTCATTCACATCAACTTACTGTTTTACTCTCACTCTCTCTTGCTCTCTGTCTATATATCTATCTCTTTGTCTGTCTGTCTGTCTGTCTGTCTGTCTGTCTGTTTCTGTCTGTTTGCTTGTCCATCTCTCTTATTCTCTGGTGCTGTTTCTCACTCTCGCTCTGTCAGCAAACACGCATACAGACACTCAGACCAGCGTAAGCCCCACACATCTCACTGCAGCAGGCTTTGGGCATGGACTTTGTAGTGTTTTATTCCAGTGTTATGGTTTAATTTTTCCCCCTCCTCTCCCTCCCTTTCCTCTTTTTTTAATGGCAAATATTTTTAACTGTGTAATTTAAATCAGATAATGCTCAACATGAAATAATGGTGATAAAGCACACTTTATTTTTTCCTCCAGGTCGATCTTTATTTGTGTAAATATTAACATTTTTCAGGAGTGTTATCTTTAATGCTGGGTTTAGAAGGGGAGGGAAGGGATCTGAATTAGGGGTTTGTGGCATGTCTCTTTTTTCATCTTTCTTTTTTTCTTTGGTCCAAAAAAAAAAAAGAAAAATCAACATGTCTCGCTTCTTTTCTCAGCACTGTAGTCAATTTCAGGTTTGGAACCCTGTAGTGTGTCTCCCCCCGACCGGTTTGAGTGGTTCTCTTCACTCTAATTCAAGCTGAAGCATCTCACTTAACAAATCCTTAATTCAGCTCAAATGGACAGGAGAGCTCTGGACTGCAGAGGTGTCCCCACCACTCCATATGCCATGGATCAGCGGACTCAAGTTTAGAAATGCTTTTTTTTTTTTATGGTCCCACAGTTTCCCTTTTTACATTGTAATCGTTCAGCAATATGTGATAGAACATTTGTCTGTGATAAATGATGTTTTGGAACTGATTTGCTCTGATGTTCGGGGGCTTTGCTGGGTTCTGTTTGAAATGGTTTTTCTCAGTGCTAATGGTGACAGAATGTTGATGGCTCCAAATTACGTTCCCAGAACAGATCAAGGTGAAAAGGTGTTGGTATGAAGGAAGGGCAAGCATAGGTCAGAGAAACCCTATGGCTTTTATAGATCAAGGGTAAATTTTGCAGTTTTTTTTATTTCTTAAAAAAGTAAATGGTTGTTTTCTCTCACAATTGGTAAAAAGCTGTTTTTCCCCAGTTTGCCCTTTTGTATGTGTAAAATAATGAATAAAGCCATACAAATTTAGGTTTGCCAGTTATACTTTCTCTCGTGTATGCCAAGATGCTCAAACCTTTCATGTATCTGATAACCCAGCACCTGAAATTCTGAATGGAGCTGCGTGCAAGGCAACGTAGTGATTGTAGGTAATGTAACTGTAGTCATGAATTGAGAAAAAGGAAAAATGCTCTTTGACAGGCCTTTTAACTGCTCCAATAGATTGTAGACTGATTTGATACTGAATCATATCCTCATTTATTGGTTTTATTTGTGCTTTGTTTTTGACATGTAAACAATTGGACTTGCTCATTCGCTCATGGCATTGTGAAATGTCAACCAGTGAATGTGTCCCACGTCATACTCCCTTGTACACTGTTTTCCCCCAGTTTTAGGGGTTTTGTAAGGTTTCTTAAATGAGTGTGCACTGCGCACTAAAGACTAAAATAAATGTTAACCTGTCCCCCAAGAAGTGGCACCAGTTTTATATGAAAATAGTAGCCTGAGTTGCTGCTACCTTTAGCTGAGGGCTGAAGTTACATGTCCATATAGTTCTCCATTTGGGGTTGGGTCAGAGGGAAGGGAGGGTATATCAGTTCATTAAGGTAGCTTCAATTTTGTATGTCAGTGATTTTATTTTTTTTTCCTCAACTGTTTTTTATTCTAATGTCTCTGTATCCTTTAATGCATCTTGATAAGAAAAGAAATAAAGTTTTTTTTTTTCTTTGTGGTCATACACTCCCCTTTTTTCGTCTGTGATTTTTATCAGGTTTACTTTTACAGGTAGACTGCTTGTACTGAGTGCCACTGTATTAGTTTCATTTGCGTTGAATATTTGTATTATAGTATGTAGGACTATATTAAAATACAGGTTTTTCGATTCCATATAAGAGTTGATAAATTTGTTAAGCAGTTAGATTCAAAAATCTCCATTTAGGTCTACTCCTGTAGAACCTGATGCATTTTAGGTTATAGCAACTTTACTTTGGTGTAACTTCACTGCCACTGACAACCTTCTTTATACTCCAGTGTGCTGATTATTTTTAAAGTTTTGTCTTTAAGGTAAAAATTTGTATCACCTTTCAGTCTTGTCTATCTAAAGGGTCCCAGTAAGCAGGCTCCACTAACTCTGTGATGTTGATGAGGCTAAAATAGTGGTAAATCTGGAAAGTAAAAAACTTTGTACTTGGTACTATTTTCCATTATAGCGCCCTGAAAGTACTTCTCTGTAAGCATATTAGTAACTATGTCATGTAATCACTTTCTGTGAGGGAGCTTTTAGAGGTACTAAACTGAACAAGAATTGTTCTGACAAGGCAGGTCTCTCAAATGGAGCATCTCGCATCAGACCACTGATTAAATTTAATTAAGCTGAAAATTTGAAAAATGGGTAAATATCCCGTTTAATGGCAGACACGAGTGCATGTCGTGTTTTCTCTCTTTGTTTGAGCGGCGCTGAGTGTCATTACCGATTCACACAATGAAATCAGACGGGCTCGACCCCCGCCTCTCAGACGGTCATTCAATTAGCAAAACCGAGGTGTGACCCGCTAATGACCGCAGGATCGCTGCGCCTGTGTGTGTTTTAAAAGCTCGCCATTTGAAGTCACCATTAGGCTACTAGTAAACGATGTTTATTGGACCTCAAACAAACCACAACCCGAATCCTGTCCGGACGGGATAGAACCAGCGCAGCTCATTTGCATAAATTAAATTGCCGGCCCGCCTCGCCTCCTGATTGGTCCGTTCGAATTTGAGGCGAAGCAGCTGGTGCCCGTTTAAAGGGAAACGCGGGAACTGTGATTTGGAGCAGCTTTAAAACAGCCGAGGGGAGCTTCAGTCGGTGTGTGTGTGGATCGCCCGCCGGGTTTAGGGTTCAGTCCTTGGCTCTCCCTTCATCGCGCACACCGCAGACATCCTGCCCGCTCCTCTGGTGGACGGTTGGACGCTGCTGTTACAGACTTCAGCTTCTGGGCGAACAGAAAGGCTCTGTGTGGAGACGCTGTTGTACTCGTGTGGAAATCGCAGAGATGTTTGAGGTACACTTACCGTTCACCTCTGTAGGTCTGCGTAGTTAGTGTAGCTCCGTGAACTGCAGTATAATAGGACGCGGTTATGTGCCGAAGTTTAATATATAATTAACTGCGTGGACTCAGGATAATAAACAGAAGCTCTCCTTAACCTGCCTATGTGTATTGGTCAGGCGTCTGGTTCCTTAGAGCTACAGGTTACAAAGAGTCTACAGGTTAAAGCTGCTGTGGAAGCTTCATGTCTGAAACTTAAAGCTACTATGGAACAAGTGTTATCTAGGACGTCTCTGACTTAAGAGCTAAACTTATTAGGCTGTTATCACCGTGTGGTTAAAAATCTGTAGTAATAGATACTTCCATAAATACTGTTAATCTCTCAGTAAACTTGTCAAACTACTGCAATTTACTATATTACACTATAGTTTGGTATTACACTCTTAAAGATTCAAGTTCAAGGGATATTTAGTAAAGGCTGTGGTTCTAAATGGAATCATGAGAACTTTTTTGAAATGTTCTATATAGCACTAAAGTGTTCTGCTGTTACAAGACTGACATAATAGAAGAACCCCTTTTGGTACTACATAACCATTTTCAAAAATGTTCTATCTAGAAGCGTTCAACACATTCTCCATCAACCTGAACAGAAAAGCTAGCTGGACTTTTCTCATGGTCTCCTGTAAATGTGCTTTCTTCCTCAGACCAGCCAAGATGACTTGCTGCTGTTTCCCTCAGATGGTGGGGATGAGGTCTGTTTCCCAGGGGAGAGCTTGGCTAATGGGGGTCAGTCATTGGCTGAGGCTCTCCTTCCGTTGGTTGAGTCTCCATCTCCCCCGCTTAACCCCTGGCTCTGCTCCACCCGCTACAAGACTGAGCTGTGCAGTCGCTATGCCGAGACGGGTACATGCAAATATGCGGAACGCTGCCAGTTTGCTCATGGCCTACATGACCTCCATGTGCCCTCCCACCACCCCAAGTACAAGACAGAGCTGTGCCGCACCTTCCACACAGCAGGCTACTGCATGTATGGCACCCGTTGCCTCTTTGTGCACAGCTTGAAGGAGCAGAGGCCTGTTCGCCACAGGCGTAGGAGCGTACCATGCCGTACATACCGTGCCTTTGGGGTCTGCCCCTTCGGAACCCGCTGCCACTTCTTGCATATTGAGGGTGGCTCAGAGTCGAGCGATGGTGCAGAAGAGAAGGCCTGGCAGCCACCTTCACGTTCCAGTGAGTGGAAGCCGCGTGGTGCTCTCTGCCGTACCTTCAGCTCTTTCGGCTTTTGTCTGTATGGCACTCGCTGTCGCTTCCAGCATGGGCTGCCTAACGCTGTGAAGGGCCTTGAAATGAACCAGACCCCTTGGTCACCCCAGATGCCTGGAAGGGCCCTCTCCCCAGCATCAGACATGCGTTCTTCCTCCCCACCCTCATCCTCCACCTCCTCATCTCCTCCGTCTATGCTAGCCTCCCCTGTGTTCCCTGATGACTCTGGTCCTGTCACACCACCATCTGGAGAAGCGATGGCCCACAATGCATTCACCTTCAGCAGCCAGCACCTCAATGACCTGCTGCTGCCACTAGCCATCAGACTCCAGCAGCTTGAACAGGCTTCTAATCTGAGCCCACAGGATATGTTTGAACAAGCACTGTTGTCTTAATGCTTCTAGTAGTCTTTTCCCCTTTTTTATTTAAATTACCTTAATTTAAGATGGCAGGGGGGATTTAAATGGTTATTCTTCTGCTTGTTGGGTCTGTGATTTTTGTAGATAAGTTGACAGACTAAACTGCTGTAAATTGACATTTTAATCTGTTGTACATACTATGGAGCATTTGGCACACTATGAATGTCTATTTATGATTTTAATTTAAATTTACTACCTAAATTATTGTCTGAGGATGGAAGCATTTTTTTTTTGCATCCTTCATCTTAATAAAATCACTAACTCCATGCTTTGGTACTGTCCCTGTTTTGAGTTTGGTAAAATAAAAGTCCTGCCCTTGTTGGGGTTTGGGGGGGGGGTACATATTATTGCTGTACTCAATGTTTATTTGAAGAGGAACACAATTAGTAGCATATTCATTACTATAGTATGAGGTTTTGGACGTGCTTGGGCTGGACCTCGAATGACTGATACAACAGTGCACTACATCAGTCATAAAACTGGCTTTTACATGCAATTAATGAATTATATGCCTAAAAAGCCCATTTGGGATGCAGTCATATGCTGCACAGCTCCTTATTGCACACACTGTCTTTGTGGGGGGGAAAAGCACTCATTTCATGACCTACATAGTGCCCTGTATAGGGAAAATGGAGCCATTTGAGATTCAGCCGTAAATGGGTCCTTTAGTACGCATGCGCAGACTCTCTAAACAATCAAGGCTTTTATTTTGAAGTGACTACACCGAAAGCTAACGTTAGCTTGCAACCCATTTCCAATATTACATTTACACGATTAACGTACGTTAGTTCGCAGATGTGTCTGCATTACAAAACACTACAACGAAGGTAAAGCTACAGTACATTTTAGCCCTTTTTGAGGTTTGATAAAATGAGAAGCCTAGTTAGATAGCGCTAATATTAGTCTGTAAGCCTCAATCTGAAACGCGACAGTTTGTTAGCTAACTAGCCACTGTTTCTGTGTTCGTAGTTTATAGCCAAGTAACCAAAGCTGTAGCAGGTCTACAAATAATTGCTGTGAACTATAGCTGTTTATTTAGCTAACGCTAGCGTGCTTGAGCTGGCTGAGTCGAGCAGGGGAAATCGCAGTGTTGTGCGGACGGCTCTCCTCCTGCGCTGTTAGACACGTTTTGATCGACGTTAAAAAGTTTAACGGCGGCTTTTGCATTTAGATTTCATTGCCAAGATGACCGAGACGAGAGAGGAGCGCCGTTTCGCCGAGGTGCCCCGAGAGTCCATTAAACTCATGGCCGAGAGTGCTGGGGTCGAGCTGGGAGATGATGTAGCCGCGATGCTCGCTGAGGATGTTTGTTACCGCCTCAGAGAGGCCACACAGGTAACCTGACGAGCTGAACAAGCGAGCCGTTCGCCTGACTGACAGCATACAAATGGTTAGCAAACACCGACCGGCCACTTTATTAAAACCACCTCATTGTTTCTACATTCATTGTCCATTTATCACCTCCACTTAACATTTAGGAGAACTTTGTAGTTCTCCTTTTTACCCTGTTCTTCAATGGTCAGGACCCCCACAGAGCAGGTATTGTTTGGGTGGTGGATTATTCTCAGCACTGCAGTGTGTTAGTGTGTGTTGGTACGAGTGGATCAGACACAGCAGTGCTGCTAGAGTTCATAAACACTTAAATATCACTGCTGTGCTGAGAATAGTAACCTACGACCTATGACCAACACACACTGTGCAGCAGCAGGTGAGCTACAGTCTCTGAAATACAAGGAGGACCAACAAGATAGCGGTGTCTAATAGAGTGGACACAGTGTTTAAAAACTCTCGTTTTGTGTGTGAGGTGGTTTTAATGAAGTGGTCGGTCAATGTAAACTGTTAGCTGTTAAAAAGCCTTTTGCAGACAAAGTCTCTGAAAGGATTCCACACATTTAACTTAGCTGGCGTGATATTCACTTCATTTCACATGTACTCATCACAGAACAGCTCCCAGTTTATGAGACACGCTAAGAGAAGAAAACTGACCGTAGAGGACTTCAACAGAGCTCTTCGCTGGAGCAATACTGAGGTAATCTAGCTAACGTTGTGTGGCCTTGCAGTATTAAATATTATTAACTTAAATGGTATTACAACATGTTAAAATTTCATGCATACAGGTAAAATCGTTTCTTCCACTGAAATTAGTTGAGATTAGTAAAAGCTGAAATTTTACATGTT
The DNA here is from genome assembly GCF_904425465.1 of Colossoma macropomum. NCBI lineage: Eukaryota > Metazoa > Chordata > Actinopteri > Characiformes > Serrasalmidae > Colossoma > Colossoma macropomum. The sequence continues at coordinate 11,750,428 of NW_023494805.1, forward strand.
AAAATATATTTCCTACTAGTGAAAGTTTAAAGGGCCCATTTTGTACATTTTTCTAAAACAGTCATAATTCTTTTTTACGTGACCATTGTCCACTCGCTTTTTTATTCCTTAGAATGAAACAGGCTGTTTTTGTGCCTTTATGACTGATATATTTCAATGAGGTCTGTTAATAATTTTTTGTGTTTGGATTGTTTTTTTTTACTGGTATTAGCTTTATTGTCATTCCTTCTCACCATAGATGGTCGAATGAGAAGCAAACTATGGTTACTCCAGAACACAGTGCTACAACGCAGAACAGCAGCACATAACAATACAGACCAACATTAAATACTGACAATACATCATTCAAAACACAAAAAAACTATACTACACAATATACAATGTAGTATGCAACCATTAAACACAGCACAGTAGAGACCAGACAGTGGACAATGTCGGAGCTAAAGCTGCGTTCCAGAAAGCATGCGATGCTTGCTGTGTTACTCAGAATATGGAATCTTGCAAAAAACTTAGATGGGAACAAAGCCTATGTTTTGCTGTCTGTTTCATGTTCCTCTTTCTGTCTCTCTCAGACCATCTGTGGCTATGGTGCTCAGGATGCTCTACCATTTCGTCCACTGAAAGAGGGAGAGCTTTTCTTTGTTGAGGATCGGGAGGTGAATTTGGTAGAACTGGCTCTTGCCACTAACATTCCCAAAGGCTGTGCTGAGACTATGGTGCGAGGTAGGACACTATGATTGTTTTCTTTCTAGAGGATGGTGTAGTATGTGTAGATTAGTACTGATCGTTTTGTCTTCTCGGCAGTGCATGTGTCATATCTCGATGGAAAAGGAAATCTGGAGCCACAAGGCACAGGTGAAATACATTTTTCTATTTTTTTTATAGTAATGAATTGCTATTTTAATTATTAAAGAACCAAGGGTAAGAGACATAGTCTCGTAATGGGCAAGAAGCCTTTCTGTTTTGCGCTTAATAATGGTAAACACTGCATGTTCTACCATGGGTGATAAGCCTTTCTTCTGCAGTTCCCAGCGCTGTGCAGTCTCTGTCCGATGACCTACTCAAGTATTACCAGCAGATCACTAGAGCCATATTAGGAGAGGACCCACACTTAATGAAGGTATGAGCTGCTCAGTGGTTGACAAGATTGTGATCCTTTAAAGATCCTCTGAAAAAAAATCAGCTGCTTTTTCTTTCTTTCAATAAAACCAGGTCGCTTTGCTGGATCTACAGTCCAACTCCAAGATTGCTGCCCTCCTACCTTACTTTGTTTATGTCATCAGTGGGGTAAGTGACTTACACATAAATACGCATAAATGTGGGTGTTTAAATCTACAAGATTAGTGACACCTTTGCTTGTTTCATGGAAAACACTATAAGAAGGCGTTGAGATCAGATAGAGATAGAACTTTGCAAGCTTCTTGTACTCAAGGGTGGAAAACTGGATGATCTGACATGATATAAATATATGAAGTATATTATTGGATTGGTTTCCAAGCATAGCTTAGTCTTTGCTTAAATTATTTTGGGGATTCTCCACTCAAAACTACTTTCTATGTAATTTGTTCTGAAAGTGGAAACGTGTTGTATCCCCCTCAGGTAAAGTCAGTAAGTCATGACTTGGATCAGCTGAACAGGCTGCTGCACATGGTGAAGAGTCTGGTTCAGAACCCGTATCTGTATCTGGGCTCATATGTGCGAAGTCTCGTCTCCAGCGTTATGTACTGCATCTTGGAGCCACTTGCTGCCTCCATTAATCCACTCAATGACCACTGGACCCTGAGGGACTATGCTGCCCTGCTTCTCAGCCATATCTTCTGGTACATTACTGTTATTTGCACATTCACATATACATTAGGCCACACAGACACAGATGGTGCAGGTAGACACAATAGACAGAAGTGCAATTCATGCAAAAGTCTAAATTAAGGCCATTTGCCCACACATATGATAAAATTCATGGCAAAAATTAAAATACAGAATTTTTAACCTTTTGCTTATAGCCACAATATAATAAAGGTTATTTAATTTCTAGCAGAGTGCTATGAAAAATAAATTTGAAGTCTATATCTATATCTAAACCCCATTTGATATCACTGTCTGTTCTATTCTACTTGTTGACCAATTCATGGTAAATTATGAAAAAGTCAGGAGCACAGATAAGGATATGTTGTCGATTAAGCTGCATCAACCACAACTTCAACAGTGTGTGACTGAATATGTTTCTGTGAGTCCACTGTATTGGGAGGCTCACATTTTAAGCAGCATGGTGTTTATCTCTCAGATGTGTTTGTAAAGGCTTTGTGTGTTCTGTGGGGTAGGACCCATGGTGACCTGGTGAGTGGACTGTACCATCAGATCCTTCTGTCGCTGCAGAAGGTTCTGTCAGACCCAGTCCGGCCTCTCTGCTCTCACTATGGAGCTGTGGTCGGCTTGCATGCGCTTGGTTGGAAGGTAACCTACACATACACACACTGAGACAGTATGTTGTTGTAAAAAAGCTTCTTTTATGTGTCCCTCTGATGTGTGTTTGTGTTTGCACCAGGCTGTTGAGCGTGTGTTGTATCCCCACCTGCCAGCCTACTGGGCGAACCTGCAGGCCGTGCTGGACGATTATTCTGTGTCCAACGCACAGGTGAAAGCAGACGGACACAAAGTCTATGGAGCCATTCTTGTAAGTTCGTCTCGCATTGTGATTGAGAGGCTTAAAATCTGTTGGTCTAATAATTTGTCTAGGGTGCTCAAACTTTTACATACGACTGTACCACCTTACACTTTCTGTAGCTATTTAGCTCTCTCTCTCTCTCTCTCTCTCTCTCTCTCTCTCTCTCTCTCTCTCTCTCTCTCTCTCTCTCCACCAGGTGGCAGTGGAACGCTTGCTAAAGATGAAGGCTGTGAGTCTGTCTGCATCTGCAGAAGGTGGCACTGCTGCTCTTCAGAGTTCTGCTGGGGGGATGATGGGCTTCAGAGAGAGTTCACCAGGCCTGAGCCCTCCTCCTGAACCTCTCTCTGAACCTCCGTTGGGCATCGCCAGCCACCTGCAGGCAGGCGGCGCAGGATGCCAGTGGGAGGAGTGGACCCCTGTCTCACTCCCTGACATGTACTGTGAGCTGTACTCCTTCTTTGGAGACAGTCTGGCTGTGCGCTTTAGCACTGGCCCTGCACTAGGTGGTGCCCCATCTGCCACCCCTATTCAGTCTTCAGACGCCAGGAAAGAGCCAGGCAGTGGTGCAGCTAACTTGGAGAGTACACGCAAAATGCCTCAGCTCACTGCCAACATGAACATCAGCCCCAGGCAGGACGGAAGCCCACGCACTGAGCCAGCACCACCAAGTTTGGCCGCTACAGCACCAGGGAGGTGAGTATAGCGAAAGACTCAGTGGAGGATATGTTCTCATAAGCAAGTGGTGCCATGGGTGCTCTCTTTCAGGCTCTTAATTTATGCAAGGTGTCCATATAGGTGGACCTTTCAGACCATTACTTTTTTAATAAAGGTACAGCATTACAATACAGCATTTAGAAAAAAAATAAATTCAGATTTTTTATGTAACACAGAATTATGCAGTATTAATCTCAGCCTGATAAAAGCTTTGGGGAACACTAACTTTAGAGCACTTGTAAGACATTAAGTAGGGCTGCAACAATCAACCAAGTTGACAACGTCATTTAGGAAAAAAATGTTGATTTGTTTACTTAAACAAAAAGGGGCTTTGTAGTGCTCTATAATGTTTATATGATATATATGAATATTCATATAGATTGCAATAGACTACAGCAATATAGACTATAGTTTTTCTTTATACCATAAAAGAAGAAACTGCGTATCACACGGATTGAACTTGGCAACAAACTGGAAGAAACTGAAGAAGGAACAGTTGATTTCGCCAGCTAGTCAATTAATAGTTAACAGCTTAATTAATTAGTACCAGTCAGAAGCAGCCCTACCTTTTAGGTTCTCTCACTGAAATCTATTTGTCTAAGACCATGGTTCACCCCTCAAGGTGGGTCCACACTAACCAAACATCACAGGGAGTGCGCAAGGCTTTGTCTGCTCTGAGGTTATGAGGTTATCAAAATTAGATTTGCACACATAAAATCATAACAACACTTACTGGATAATAAATATCTGTATATAAAACTATTCAAAAAATATATTTCTTGGTCCTCACTCAAAAATAGTAGGCTACTACTTATGAATGGAATAAATCACTTTATTCTTTTGGGGTGTGTGTGTGTGTGTGTATGTGTGTGCGGGCTGGGCAGGGCTCCAAGAAAAAAGGTGGGGAACCACCAGTGTAAAACTGCTTATTTCTAAAAACTTAGAGCCAGCACAGTATAGACTTTAGTTTCTTGATTTTATTAAGTGCTGGCATCATCCCTTTCCTTCTAGCTTTCCAGACCTGGATGCTAACTCATGCTCTTGACTTTTCACTTTTGTCCATACAGGTCTCTGGCCCGCTCTTCTTCCTCTTCCTCATCCTCAGTCCCTCGCTCCAGGTCATCCTCCTCCCGTCCCGGGCGCTCAACCAGCCAATCCCGAGACATTTTCCCAAAAGCTCGCTTCCCCCCTCCCCAGGCCGGCCCGCCAGCCTTCTCATTTTTAATTGGAGGACGGCAGATGGGCCGACGATGCCAGGGACGGCGCTTCCAGACAAGCTTCACCCCGACTCCATCACTTACCTCCCTTCCACCTCGGGCCTATGCCCACAAACTTCCAGTTATTGGAAGAGTGAGCAAACCAGTGAGACGCTGGACGTGCTCCCATTACTCACTGTACCTGCCTCTTTAAGAGACCCACGGACAGACAGGGTTGGCTGGATATGCGGTGGAATGAGCTGCCTGAGTTTCACCATAGACTGACTGACTGAGTTCCTAACAGAGCCAGATTGAAAAGTAACAGCTGTAGAACAATTTTTGCGGTTTGGGCTGACCACTGGGATGTATGGCCGCAATGTTGATCAACGCAGACTTTTTGGAGTGATAGCAGCATTTACTGGACAAGCACTTGAAAACACAGTGATGCACAAAGAAAAAGTTCAGTTTTTGCCAGTTAGGCTGTAAAAGATTTTTTTGTTGTTTAGTTAGTGTCAGACATTATTTTTGTAACAATGTAAGGTTGAAATCTTGTAAATTAAAGATAAAGACAACAGGGAGACTGTTTTATTTAATACTTGGACTAAATATTAGGTTTGCTGTATTTGAATTGTAAAGATGCAGAGAACATTATATACAGTATCTAGTTTTCTGAAAGAACAGCATTAATGTACATTTTGTTTCTTACACAGTAGTAGTAACCATTTGGCTTCCATCATACTTGATGGAAAGCACTATGCTTTCCCTCAAGTGCACTTGTAAATGTTGTTACTCAGGTGTGGTGCCATTTTAGGCTCACTTGTCATATTAATTATTGTTATTCTGTCATAACTTGTAGATTGTAATGTTTTAGACAGTTTAAAAGTAGTTTGGGAACAAAATGAAGTTATCAAAGCAAAGAAACAGCAGTTTCTTGTCACAAAAGTACAATTAATAATTTAACAAATTTAATAGTCACTGCTTTACAAATACGAATGATTCTGAATATGAATTTTATTATATTTTAAGTTCATTTTAAATGTTATATAACTTCCTCAATTATTATGAAATCATCTACAGCACCATGCATCATAGTAAATGACAGAATTTTACAGATTTAAAGAGACTGAAAGGTATAGAATACTAGCATCATATTTGATTTTTTGGGGGGTTTTTTTACAAAATTTTTTCAGTAATTCTTAAGATGTAAACAAAGTCATTTTGAGGGATTTGATGTGAAAAAGCTCCATTCTACTGAAACTTACAAAGTCAGAATTGTTCACAGTGGTGGTGGCAGGAAACAGACACCCACTTTGAAAGCTTTCTCACAGAACGTTATTACACAAAATGATTGTGAATATGCTGCCTGATGTCTGAGATGTTGTTTTATTACAAGAAGATTTTGGTCAAAACATATTTTAGTAGTCCATTCATGGCAGAGAGGTAGGTGCAGGGTGTTGTGAGGCAAAACAGTCCTCAAAACTTTTTTTTTCCAGATTTCCCACTATTTTACCGTTGTCAACATTCTATATGAAATTTAGAAGACACAAACATACTCTAAAGAACAACTCAAAAAATGACTTATTTGCAAACACTGAAGTTTCTGCTGAAGCCTATTTAGACTGATACATCAGTGTGATCAGTTATTAATCTCAGTGTTACTGAGCTCTGCTAAAGTCTGAGTAGACTGATAAATCAGCGATGATCAGTTATTAATCTCAGTGTTACTGAGCTCTGCTAAAGCCTGAGTAGACTGATAAATCAGCGATGATCAGTTATTAATCTCAGTGTTACTGAGCTCTGCTAAAGCCTGAGTAGACTGACAAAAAAATAAGTGATTATCAGTTATTAATCTCAGCGTTACTGAGCTCTTTTGAGGGATGATGGAACTGAACAGCCTCCTTAGTACTGGACATGTTCATGAATAATAAGCTTAGCATCAGTGTACTGGACTTGTGCATGTTTTCTGTAGCAAGTTACATACCTGTAATTGACTGAAAATCACATAGCTTCCAACTTTATAGTCAAATTTGCTGTTGTTTTCGGAATATGGAGAATTGTTTAGTTCATGAGACGGCAGCCTTGAGATAATGAGAGCAGCAGTGGACTGATGCAGGTGATATCAGCCACACTAATGCTGAGGATATTGTAACTTAGTTTAAATAAGTGAACATAGAGAATGTGTTAAAATAAAAAAATAATAATAATACATTTATGAATAAATTTAAACTAAACACAAAAAAACAAACTAAAACACAACAGCAGAGTTTTTACCCATGTGCCTCACCAATATGTATTCTGAATACCTACTTTTTAATGTATTGTAACAGAACACATTACTGAATACCTTTAGGACAGAGTATTCAGTATTCAGCCATCACTACTTTTTCAGAGTATTTGCCCAACACTGTATATCACAAAATGTCCATCTGTGACAAATGTAAGTTGTAGAGAAATCTCTATATGTGCTAATATATGTCGTATGTCATAGTATAATGGTGAAATTTGAAAAAAAAATGGGTGGAATTCTCCTTTAATCTAGTTGAGAGCAGCACGTCAGAGCTGCATTGCTGGCTGAGTTAATCCGCGTCTGCAGGTCACTTCATTAAAGTTTTAGCTCCACGTTCCTGTGTGGATTTGGTTACTGAGCCACAGTGAGAGCGGCAGCCGCTGTTCTCAGGCCGGAGTTATGGCTCAGAGCGCGGACTCAGCGCCGACTCTGTGTCGCAGCTACGCTTTCAGCGTTCTGGTCATCACTTATATCCTCTTCATCCTGCTCGGCGGGGCTGTGTTTATGGTGCTCGAGCAGCCCGAGGAACGCGCTCTTGTTGCTGAGGTCCGTGAACTTCGAGCGAGCTTTCTGGAAAGCCACCCGTGTGTGGAGGAGAGCGGTCTGGACGAGCTGCTGAGGAAAGTCCTCTCAGCCGGAAAACGCGGCGTCTCTGAGGAGGACGGAGAGGAGGACAACTTTGACTTCACCTCGTCGCTGTTTTTCGTCACTACTTTCCTCACCACGACAGGTGAAGCGCTCAGTGTGATGTGGGTCAACCGCTTTCAGCCTTTCTTATTGTGGTTTATGGTTTATCAGCCCTGCTTTGTGAACTAGGCTACCCTCTCCCACTCACAGCTAAAGGTGGGCGATACTGCTGAATTTCTGTTCGATCCAACATCGAGTAATAGGCTGATATTATTATTACTATTATATTACTATTAAATCATGATAGACTACTTTTAAAAGAAAGCCTTTCTATAAAAACAGACATCTGGAAAAAAAAACAGACATCTGAAATCATTTGCATACATCTTAAAAGGCCCATATCCTACATTCTTCTCTTATTTTCTAATTATGTTAGTTTATGTAACAAAAATATCCACAGTTCATTTTACATGACCACGTCTGACCTATAAATTAAGTATGTTAAAATTTACTTATAAAATATAAAATTATAAAAATAAAACATTTTTAATGAGTTCTGTTCTGATTGGCTGCACTGTATTGATTCTAAAAGCAGTCCAGGCTGAAACACTCCTTATAATGTCAGTGTGAGTGGGTGGGGCTAAAGTACTGTACACAGACTAGAAGAATATATGTAAATGTGTTGGTTTTTTGATGTCACAAAAGCAGTGAATTCAAAACAGGCTGCTTAGTTACTGTAGATGGACTGAATGGGCTGAAGAGTGAATGATACATTTTCACATTTTAACATTGTCTACAACAAACCTTATTTCACAGTTTTTCCATGATATGGGTCCTTTAACTAAACTGCTTAACTAAACTAAGCCTGTAAGGGTCTGTTCATCCTGGGTTTCTCATGAAATAACACATGTATTACATTATTAAAATGATGTAAAATCAGGACTATCCCTCTTCAGTTTACATGAATATTGTCAGTGTGTTTATTTTCCAGTCATACACATTTATTTTACACAATACATGCTCAGTTTTAGTAAAACAGTTTTATAGAAATTACTAGTTAAATGAAACAGTACTTTTCTGGAAGGTCTGGTTCTCAGTGGTGTTTTGTTAGCCTGCAGCTGAGAGAACTGTAGCCTTTTTATTCTGCATTGTTTGATTTTAATCCTCTTTAAAGCTGAATGCTCAGGGGAAGTCATCTGTTTTGTGCATGATGGGGTGTATAGTCATATGTTTCGTGCATGATCGTGTGTAAGTCCAGCCTCTTTCCCTTCTTTCTGTGAACATTTATTGAATGAAAAGTCCCACTGAGCAGAGTTAATGTGGCTCTTTAAGTTATTAGTGGTGAGCAAGGTTTGTTCAGCTTTGTAAAACCTTCATATGGCTCTGCAGGCTGTGTCAGATCAGAACTGCTTCACAGTGGGTCATTGTTATAGATGGGTAATCATTTTTATATCAAAATCGCAGTTCGAAAGAGTGTAATTTTTAAATCGCAAGATCTGCAATGTTAATTACATCCTGCACTTTTAAAAAAGATGGTTCTTCGGTAAAGACAGTGGCATTCTTTGCATGGTGAAATAGTTCTTCAGAGTGGAGAATGCGTTGAATTTGGTTCTATATAGCACCTAAAAGGGTTCTTCTATTGTTACAAGCTTGACATTGTATCAATAGCACAACCCTTTTTGGTGCTATATAAAACCTTTTTCAAAAAGGTTTTATATAGAACCATATACAACACATTCTCCATCAGTTTAAAGAACTATTTCACCATGCAAAGAACCATTGAAGCGTGCAAGTGGTTCTATGAGTGTTCAGGTTTGTATAAAGAACCATTGTCTTTAATAAAAGGACCCTTGAAGAATCTTTTTTAAGACTGTATGTTCAACATTGTCTTAAGTTTTCATTAAGGAAATTGAACCTAATAATGCAGAGCGTGTGAGCTGGCAGACTGGCACACGACATTCAACATTCAAGCCTCAAGCATAAAAGATAGATGTGCTGATTTGCTTGAGTGAGAAGGTCTGGAGCTTAATTTATAGAAAATAACCTCATTCAAATCACAATATTGTTCAGGACAACTGGACAAAATTCAGCCCTCCTGCCTTTTTTTTTTGCTAAATAATAAAAAAAACAATTACTCAAGATTTATTATTGTTCTATACAAGCAACATTAACATTTCTGCCACAAATGAAATGTAAAATTTGTTTCCAACTCCTACTCTTTATGAATTGCTGATATAACTGTGACATAACTGTACATGTTACAACTTACTCCATAATTGGGTTTAATTGCCGTGGAAAATGTGGGGTTCATCACACTGGGGCCTGGGGACAGGGGGGTTACACAGCGTCCAGGCTCTCTAAACTCTTCATTTGGGCTACTAACATAGAAACTGACACAAGTGTTTACCTGTGACTCAGAGAAAGATTCCATTGCTTAACATACCTCACCAGTTACCTTCCATCAACACTACACAAACAGCGCTGATGTTTTTTTTCTCTCTTATTCACGAAGCATCTCGTCCATGATAACACGGATAATATGGTTTTCAAACGGGCCTTTCGCAACCTGCAACAACGTATTTGAACCAGCTTTCAAAATGTAAAACATTAAATAAATACATCAAAATAAATACACTTGAATGTAAATGTCTGAACACCCCCTGGTCAAATGACATATTTTGTTCATTTTCTAAGTGAAAATTATCTACAGGGAACACACTTAAATGTGGCACTTTTCTGCAAATTTTAGTGCACAATTTCTATTTATTTGAGTTTAACATATTGGAGAACAAATAAAACATACAATATAAAATGTGACTTTTGTGCTGGCCACATTTTATGTTTTTTCCCAATATATTAAATTCAGCAAAGACACAGTAATTGTGCATTTAAGTGTGCAGAAGTGTGTTCTCTGTAGAGGATGTGAATTTACATTAACTTATTTTCACTTGGAAAATCAACTAAACATGTCATTTGACCAGGGGTGCCCAAAACTTTTACATACGACTGTATGAATGGTGAAAAGAGGCTGTATCAAACACTGAGCCATCACAAAGTGTTCACTCACTGCTCTGCTGTGTTGCAGGTTATGGCACCACCATTCCACTGTCGGATGAGGGTCGTGTGTTTTGTATTCTGTACTGTCTGGTGGGCATTCCCCTCACTCTCCTGCTGCTCTCCTGCCTCACGCACACTTTACTGCCCAGAGTGACCCACGCGCCCATCCGCTACCTGCAGCTCTACTGGGGTCTGTCCCACAACAGAGCTGCGCTGCTGTACTGCGGGGTGTTAGCAGTGTGCACAGCGACGCTGTTCTTTCTGCTGCCTGCTGTTGCGCTCTGCCTCTTGGAGAGAGACTGGAGTTTTCTGGAGTCGCTGTACTACTGCTTTATCTCTCTCAGCACTATTGGGCTGGGAGATTATCTGCCTGGGAGGACGCACAGTCGGGCAGCGCGGCAGGGGCTGGAGTTTGCCACTTCCTGTGAGTCCTTTTTACCTCCAAGTCTGGTCCTCATTCAGTTTAAGTGAAGCTTGTGTGTTTTCTGTCCCTGGTAAAGTAAGAGCTCACTGCAATAAACATTACAAAAGTGTTCTTCCACGCTTTGTATGCATTTCCACATTTACACCAGAGAGGTCTTCAAATCCCCAAAGCTTACATAGTGTAGCTTTAAATGGTCCTTCTCCGTGAAGGAGAACCGCTTGTATATGGTTCCTAAAAATGGTTCTGTATAGCACCAAAAGAGTTCCATTACTCCTTGATACTACATAGAATCCTCTAATATTTTTTTTTAAATTTATTTTGCACATGCTTCATGAGGAGCCACTTGAGATGCTGAGACTTTGTAACATATGAAAACTTTTGTTTTGTTTATAAATATAAGCATTAGCTTCACTATTTATTTGTCTTAGAAATTCAAAGCACAGAAGGATTTAGAAGCCTTTAGATCCTAAAGGTATTTGTTGTTATGAGACAAATTTCTTGCCACAGTTTAAATCTTTTTGTGGGCAAAACTTTACTGAGATTCTCCAGCGAGATTGAAATTGTATTAGATTAGGCGCTATCTGTGTTCATAAAACAGGGTGGATGTAGACGTGACATTCCCAATGCAGACCAGATTTTTAATGATGTAATTCTACAACTACATAAGAGTGTCTTGATGTCATTTGTGGAGTACATTAGATTACAGCCAAGTGGGCCTGGATTGGAACAGATAGACTGAGGAATGAGTGATGTGATTGTAGCTGAGCACAGCATGAACATGCCACAGATATTTACCAATGATGTAAAAAAAAATCAATAAATAAATGAGAAATAGCCTGAAAACTTAAAGGGTTTTCAAAGATCATGCAACGTCAACCTAACAATAACAGTTAAAGTGATCATCTGTACAGTTTTTCAATCAGCCATGACATGTTTGAATTTTAATTTGTTAGTTCTCAAAGCAACTACAAGGCTAATCTGACAATCAAATAGTGCAAGCTTATACCCCACCAGCAACATGTAAACTGAATACTTAAATTGCCTGAAACTAGGGGTGGGAGATATGGTGAAAATATCATACCATGATACTTAAAGACATTTTCATGATACACAATATGCATCACAATTTTTAGATTTTCTGTTTGACCAGGCAAAATATAACCTGTAGTGCCACATATATAAAATACATTAATGACAACAACAACAACAACAACAACAACAACAACAATAATAATAATAATAATAATAATAATAATAATAAAAATAAACGTACAACTACAATGATTTTTGTTTAACATTTAAAAACTGCACTAGATCCACTTAAACAGGCCTAAAAATGCTCTCTTTGTTATTAAACATATAGCTCGTCAGTGTTCTTAAAGTATTGACTATATCCATGCTCATAAAAAGTCATATAGTGCCAGAAATCACATAAGCAAATCTGTTTGAGATACTTAACAACTCGATGTTGATGATTTAGGCATGCATTATTCACAGTGCTAATTGTTGGGGTATAAGCTTCCATTACTTGTTAGCTACATTAGCCTTGTAGCTCTAGTGCAAAGGTAAACAATCAGACAAACATGTCTTGGCTGATTTTGTGTAATTATTTTACATTTGGTGTAAGTAAATTCGACTTTTCACTAAACTATCACTGTAATGTTTGTAAAATGTATCACTTGTGCTCAGGTTACCTGGTGCTGGGACTTGTAGTCCTGCTGGTGGTTGTGGAGAGTTTCTGGCAGCTGCAGCAAGTGCAGGCTTTGGTGCGTCTCTTCGTAGGGGCTCGGGTGAGTGAGCTGATGGGAGTCGGTCTTGATGAGCTTGTGCTCAGTGGAGATTCAGGAGCTCAGGTGAGCTCAGAGGAGCCCCAGTACACTCTCCCTATCTCCACCATCTCACACCCCGTCCCTGCTGCCCACACATCTGCCTCTGCGGAGGAAACATTTACACTGGAAACACCACACGCAGCAAGCTGTGAGAAGACTGCTTCCATTACAGTTCACCCAGACGCTATCACAGACTCACCTGACGAACCAAACAACTGAATATCAACAGGGAAGAAGTATGTTCATCTTTAAAAATAGTTAAGGAAACTTTATTTGAAGTCTTTCTCTGTAAACTCAGCTTTTAATAACATTTTGTGTTGAATTTCTTTATTCAGCAGCTTACTGTTACCACATTTACCCTGCCAGATGGGCCAGTGAGACTCTGAGTGGATGATCTTAGGCATCTCAGGCATGTCTTGTGTATTTATTCGAAGTGATATGCATTCATGTCTCATTAACACCACAGCCCACCTAACATACCATTCAGTCTGTTGAAGAAAATGTTTTTTCTATATTTTGCTAATTGTAGCTGTCAGGACAAACCTTGTATCTCCATCTTTGCTACAGGTTCAACGCATTAGGAGCTAAAACAACAGAGGCAATAATAGTCCCCAAAGAAAACATATTTTTTTGGATTAACACACTTTTACCATCATTATGGTTACATATAAAAACATAAAAAACATGTTCAGGGTTACTGATCATTAAATAAAATGGCTATGTTTGGTTCCTATCACCATCACTGTAAAGAAAAAAAACGGTAAATTTCAACAGATAAATGAATAGATCTCAGAGTTAGGGATCCGAACAGCATTTTACAGGCTTTGGATATTTGTTGGTGTTTCTGAACAAGTACCTGAATATTTATGCTCAAAACCATCCTTAAAGACAATAATATTTACATTTTATAATTAACCATCATTTAAAGTACATTCATTACTGCAGTTCAAAATATATCCAGTAGGTGGCAGAGATGTATCAGTAGTGTTTACTGATGATAGGGCAAGTGAACTGAAATGAACCGCCATGTAAGGCATGTAGATTACTGTGCAGTACTCATACAAGGATCACTATACTTGTCTGAGTACATATTTGATACTTACGTATTTGAGATGATTCACAAACTTTGGGGTGTACCAACCTGTCGCTGTACATTTTGCTGAACATTTCTTATTGTCTGATAATTTAATCTGGTAAGTGACTGGTAATTTGGAGACCTCTCTGATGGAAATGTGTAATCACACACAACATGCGGAAGAACATTTCGTAGGTCCCCTTAGCACCCCTTCCCCGAGTGGATGAATCTGATGTTGGCCTGTAGAAAGAGTATTCAAAGACAGTTCAGTCTTGATGAAGGACCTTTCTGAGAATATAAGTGAATTATCTACTATTGTCATCGTATCTTCATCAGTATATTATTGATGTTGTACTGGATATCTAAACATCGAGCCAGACCTTTTTTCTGAGCTTGTGTGTGTGATGTTGATACGTAAAGACATGCAACGTGGCCCAAAAAACTAAGAAATCCACCCGTCACCTGTGTTTTTTAAACTACTATTTCATGCTTTATAGGGTGACAAAATATTTTTGCAACTTTTTCCTTCTGACTCAGTAATGCTACTACTAATTTATTTGGTTTGAACATTTTCCATATATTGACAATAACTGTTCCATTAAAAGGCCTTTGCTGATGAAAGTTATTTTAGGCTTCAATTTTGGTGGCTTAAAAAAGATGAAGCTTCTGAATACTAAATAGAGGAACTGCATATACCAACGCCATGAACAAATACTCAAGTATTCAAATTATTCATGATAGCCCTACTCAGAACGTAGTTCAGTTGTGGTTAGTTTACTGAAAACTGCAGTACAGCAATTTTGTTTGTTTCCCAGTGTATTAGATTGATCTGCTCTTATTTTAATGGACAGAAACTCTGGGAACATCTAGACAAACATGCAAATGTCCATTTGAAGCCCAGATGTAACATAAAAGTGGTCATCTTCTCAGCTCTGGTGCTGTTAACACCTTTCTGAGTTTTAAGTCCTCAGCCTTTAGATGGCAGCCTTCTTGCAACTTTTATGTTAAAGGAGAATTCCACCAATTTTTCTAAAGTTCTGCATAAACAGTCTCATTCAGAACAGTCATTCAGAGTGGTTTGATGCAAAATGGATTTTAGAAAAACTAACAGACTTGGGTTTTCTTTATAGTGGTGGTGAAAGGAACCAGGTGAGGTTTATAACACAAATATAGTCATTTTTTTACCATACAAAACCACCAGTGAACCTACATGTGTCTTCTAAGGTTTTTATATGTATATGTATATATTTATTTTGTATATATGTTGGCAATGATAAAATAGTGGCAAATGTGAAAAATGAAGTTTCGTTGGGGGCTGTTTTGCCTTACAATGCCTTGCATTGATCTGTACACCATGATTATGTTTTAAGTCAAAACTTTATCTGAGAACAATGTCTCAGGCATCAAGCAGCATATTCATAACCATTTTGTTTTCCGAATATTGTGTGAGGGAGCTTTTAGAGGCTCCCTATCACCACCACTGTGAACAGTTCTGACCTGGTAACTTTCTCTAGAATGGAGCAGTTCACATCAAACTGCTTTGAATATCTTTCTTCACTTCACATTATGAAAAATCAGTGAAATTTCCTTTTAACAAAAAAAATTGATTGTTTTAAAGATGTCCTTAAAGACACTGTATATAATGAAACATTAGTCTTTAAAATGTTTTCCCATAAAATGTTGTGTAAAGACAATATTTAAGGTAATTTAGATAACAGATATAATCGACAAAATGGCCATTTTTAGCTCTACAATGTGCTGAGTGTGTCTCACATCCTCACATTGTAAGCTTCGCATTGTAGCTG
Source organism: Colossoma macropomum (assembly GCF_904425465.1). Lineage (NCBI taxonomy): Eukaryota > Metazoa > Chordata > Actinopteri > Characiformes > Serrasalmidae > Colossoma > Colossoma macropomum. The sequence continues at coordinate 11,766,107 of NW_023494805.1, forward strand.
GACTTTTCAAACCATGTTTAGTCTCGTCATCCAGCCGCTGAGTGACACAATGCATAGTGGGGCAGAATGTGTGTGTGGGAACAAGCACACAAGTGCGTATGTGTGTGTGTGTAGAGGGGACGCAGTGACTCAGACTCTGTGCCCAGCACTGACGGCTCTGCCTCTGCTCACCCGCTCTCACATAAACACTCCTGTCCGCCTGACGCACAGATGAGATTCACACACTGCTATCATGACATTCTGCCATTTAGGCCATTCTCTCCTGCATGCTCATTGTGTTTAACCAGTGGACACCTGCTAAATCTCATAACTGTACAATACTCATGTACATCATGTAAGGGTTAACTTGACTGCTCATTCAAGGTCGACATGTGTATTCAACATGTGTGCTATTTATCTTCTCAGAAAGAGGAAATATGTATTATTTATTTATGTTTTTTTGCAAATAAGCGTTCTCTCAAGTGTATTTTTTTTTCAATTAAAGTCTAATATAAAGGAGTTTGCTATGGTGCTCTCAAAAGATATGAAGCATAAAACAATCAAAGCCTCATAAGAGTAAACAGGGACAATGCAATTAAAACAGTCAGATTAAAATCATTTATAAACATCGCAATAATGTTAACTGAGAGACTCACTTATTTACCAAAATAAAAGAAAATAAGTCTTAAATACAGATGGTAGTGAGTGACAGAAAACTATACTGTGCCTTTATACTAGTGTTGAAGTTCTTTAAATTGTTCTTTTTTTTCCTTCATATTTCCTTGTACTTGAAATAATTTGAATACACCACCTGAACCATCTGTGAACATTTCATGTTAAATGGACTAATATAAATGGTCCAAAATTACTTATGTAAATACTAAAATCTCATTACATTAAGAAACTGTCACAAAAAGGGGAATATCTTTATCCCCAAGGTTGAAAACAACATAAATGTACCCTCAATAGCATCTTTACATTGTTTGTAATGATCCTAAAAATGTACCTTAAATGAGTTTTAAATGTACACTATGTTCATCTTGCATATTTCTTAGGTATTAATGCTGCTTAACTTAAATTTCTGTAACTTTTTAAAAAGAGAAGAATAACTTTACAAGCCTGGAGTCAGCAGGATCAAAAAACTACCATCACAGCAACAGCAATGGCACCCAAAAAAATACAGAATAGCACCTTTTTTCTGAGAGTTAGCATTAAACGTTAAGAATGTTTTGGTTTTTTTTTCTCTCATGAAGATACCATTTCAGAGATGTAGTTGCATGCTAAAGTTTGGGCATCAGTGGCAGTTTGTTGATTTTTTAAATTGAAAAGAAGAAAACACTACTACAACTTCTAATTTTGGCATCTTCAAAAGTTTGGACACTCTTCCAGTTGTAATACTAAACCTTAATTAACTCTTTAGACTTAAGCTGACTTGTTAGGACTGGTTAAGAAATGTCATTAGGTTGTCAGCTGATGAGTGTAAATACACTTGCTCTTCAAACCTTGTGTTAACACTCATTAATCATGGCCTCTATCAAAGCAGCTGGCTGAGGATCTGAAAATGAAGCTAATAGCAGGGGAAGGCTATAAAAAGATATTAAAGCTTCCAACTCGTGATTTCCACTGACGAAAATGTCAGTAAAAAATGGCAGTAAAGCGGAACTGGGGAACTCAAAGTAAGACTAAGAAAACTCTAAAATAAAATAGTATGCTGATAAGAAAGGCAAAGCTAAACATCCATATTACAACAAAGGACCTGCGGGAAGGCTTAGCTGATACATGGGAGGGGTATCAGCTGGAAACCTTACCTGTAACCTCATCACAAAGGTCAGTGTCTGAAGTATGTAAAACATCGTCTAAATAAGCCTGAGGCATTTTGGAAACAAATGCTGTGGACAGATGAAGTAAAATGGAACTACATGGCTACAATCACCACAGGCATTTGATGAAAAGAACACCTTGGAACTTGTTAAGTATGGGGGTAGATTTGTTATGCTTTGGTGTTGTGTGGCTGCCAGTGGCACAGAAAACATCGCAAGGGTAGATGGCAAAATGGATTTCACTAAATATCAGCAAATTCTGGAGTGGTGACATATTCTATATTCTAAAAAAAAACAGACGCTGAAAAGGCTGGCCGGCTTCTACAACAGGACAATGATCCAAAACACATCTAAAAATCCACCATGAACTGTCAAGAAATGTAAAATGAAGCTCTTTGGAATGTCAGTAGATCTAAAACAAGCAGTACATGCAAGACGGCCCAAGAATATTAAAAAACTAGAAGCGCTCTGAAAGGAAGAGTCAGAGAAAATTCCGAAAAACATGAATAAAAAACTCGTAGCTGGTTACAACAAGTGTTTGCAAGCTCTGGGAGTGTAAGTAAGGTGTCCAAACGTTTGCACAAGCCACAGTTTATTTATTTTTTCAATTGATGAAATATAAAGAAACTGTGCATTAACATTTGCAGAGAATTGTTTTAAATATTGTGCTGCAGAGATTGTGTTTACTTTGTTTCGTTAAAAAAATTGTGCAAAATGTTATTTGTCTAAACTTTTGCATTAAAAACTGTATGAAACTTTTTTGTTTGCTCATAACACCCATAGTGGACTTCTGTTAGAAAGAGAAAGTGTCTTTGTAAACCCTCAGTAGGAGGTTGAATGAGACTTCAAGATGTAAATAAAGTGAATCATTTGAACTCTTTCTCTCAGCTCCTCACTTAAAAGTATTACTGTGATCTCTGTCTCTGGCCTGCCTGGCTTGAAGTGCACGTTGTGGATGGTGGGCTCAGTTCCAGGTATTTGATAGCTGAGACCTTACTGGTCTCATGATCCTGTTGTGTTCGAATGTGGGTCTCAAGGGAAAGTCCTTGACCGGAAGAAGCATCTCTCCACTGTCTTCATGCACTGGAGTAGTTTTCCCAGCTTGGTTACAGGCTACACTACACATAAACAGCTATTCATGTTACGAAATGTGTATACATAATGTTGAATAGCTTGTTACACTGCAGATTCGGGTGACCTTGTTACCATTTTACTTTGTACTTCTGCACCATCAACGGCCCCCTGACATTTTGACGGACTGTTAACAGGTGGCACTGTAATGCACGTCTATATTTATCAAGGCGGCCTAAACACCAGCTCTGATCTTTCGGGATGGTGCAATAGTGCTCCAATGCTAGGAGTACTTTTCCACTTCTAGACATAAACCAGTGCAATCTTTTTGACTCTTACAGCTGTTTCAAGAGAGTTTTAGTGATGCTGAACACGTTTGAGGATTTGCTGTGCTAGAATTGCCTCCTTTCGTCTCAGAATATATGATATACTTCATTAAGGCAGATCAATCGTGATGCTCCAGTGAAATTCCTTTTAAGCCTTGAACTAGTTTAATCTGCATCTGTAAAACTAGTAGGTATATCTTATACAGTTCTGGCCACCATTATCGGTGCCCTTTTCTTTTTTATATTAAATTTACAATATCTTCATAAATAAATTTAAATATACCAACTTTGTATCATTAGATTATTTTAATGAATGTCTAAAGTTTTTAAACAAAATAACATGTCTTTTCAACTCGTGGGAAAAGATTTTAAAGAAAAGAAAAAATACAACATGGACAGTATTAATGGCACCGTTTCCTAATATTTTGTTGCACACTCTTTAGCAGCAATGACAGCTTCCAAACATTTTGGTTGCTGTATACAAGCTTCTTGCACCGGTCTGCTGGTAGTTTTTCCCACTTCTGTATTGGAAACTTTTCAAGCTCTTGGATGTTGGCAGGGTGTCTCTTCCCTATGGCAGATTTCGGCTGTCTCCAAAGATTTTTTTAATGAGGTTGAGATCAGAACTCATTGCTGGCCAGTTTAACATAGTCCATTTCTTTCTTTTGCAACCATTCTGTTGTGCATTTTGATGTGTGCCTGGTGTCCGACCCAAACATAGATTACTTATACATTTTGCTCTGAAATGTATATTGGTAAATTTCCGATTCCATTATTCCTTTAATTCAGTCAATGTGGCTTTCAATGTGGCTTTCAATGTGGCCTCCAGTACCTGAGGCAGCAAAGCAGCCCCACAACATTATGCATCCACCACCGTGTTCGACTGTAGGTAGGGTGTTCTTTTACTTATAATCTTCATTTTGTCTCCTATAAACAAATTGCTGGTTTTCATCGTCAAAGAGCTCTTTTTTTGTTTTGTCTGTTCATAAAACATTTGCCCAAAAAGATTGTGGTTTGTCCAGGTACGTTTTGGCAAAGATCAGTCGTGCCTTCTTATGTCTTTCTTTCAGCAATGCAGTCCTACACCCTTGAAGTCCTTCTTGGTTTAGTGTGTGGCGTATTTTATGGGTTGAAACCATCACTCTGGGTTGAGGTCTGCCTTTAGCTCTTTGGATGTTACACATGGTGTTTTTTTTTACAGTTCTCACCAACCTTCGAAGGCTTTTCTCACTGATTTTCCTCTTTGATCCACATCCTAAGAGGTTCTTGACAATAAACTTCTTAATTACATTACGCATTGTTGAAACAGGAATGTCAAGGACTTTGGAGATGGCCATGTACCCGTTACCATTCTTGTGTTTGGAAATAATAGCACTTCTGAAGCTCTCAGTCAGCTCTCCTGTCTTCACCTTCATGAAAAGGGATCAGGGAAAGTAAAGTGGCTTTTTTAAGCATTAAAGCCATCATTCATTGGCCATCATTCAGTGGCAATAATGGTGGCCAGAACTGTAGCTGCCAGATTTATGTTTATTTTTAAACTTTGTCAAGTTATATAATGTGTAAATACTCACCCATGCTGTTTTAGTCTATTCTAAGTCTTAAACTTAATTTTTTGTTGTAGTTTTCCTAATATATTGCATGCTTGCATCTGTCTGTCTATCTATCTGTTCATCTATCTATTAGTGTATAGATAGATGAACAGTGTATTGAATTTCCTCAATACAATACAGCAAAAATAAATGGTGGCTAAAATGTACCTCACATTAATATGCTAATATTTATGGTTTCAGTTTATTAGAGCGTTATAAATGTTATATATTAAAAAATCTATCTGTCTGTCTCTTTCTGCGTTTGCGTTTCTGCACTCATTTAGGCTTACACAATGCAGATATCTCTATTGAGGCTCAGACAAACCTGGTGTTCTGCTGTCCATTTATAGTGTAACAAAGAGCATATAAGAACATTGAACAAGAAGATATTTTGATTTTGGGCCTTTCATCAGTATTAGTCAGGTGAGGAGTGTCTCCTGTTAGCATGTTTCCTGTTGCTGGTACTAAGGTAAGTGTTCCATCCTGCAGAAAAACAGGACATGCTGGGAAATCCACACAATCTCAACACACAGGACGTCGACTGCAGCGAAAGGCAACCTTTTACCTCGGCACGACCTCTAGATACTTCATCATCATCATTCTCTCTCCCTCCCTCCCCCTCTCTCTCTCTCTCTCTCTCTCTCTCTCTCTCTCTCTCTCTCTCTCACTCTCTTGCTCTTTCTTTCTCTCTCTCTCCCCCTGTCATTGTTTTTTTTGGCCAGGGGAATTTACCCACTTCAGAGAATTTACAACACTTACAAAGAGGTTAAAGGTCAAATCATTGTTAAGTATAGCTAGATTTAAAACATGAAACATTTTTGGTTCTTTTTTTTTTTTGGCACTGGACTATAATTTCCGACGACGAGCAGATGTGTCATCATTTGACCCATTTAAAGCATGCCTGGAATCCTGTCTTAATTTAGCTCATCAAAGTAAATAAATAGGCCGAGATGGAATTTGTGAACCTTTTGTGAACCTTTTGTGTGAGAACACTGTTTTTGTACATTTTATGTTTATTTTTAATGCATGTTTCAAATAATACCACCATAATTCTCTTCAATTACAAGTTGTAAATTCTGCTTGTTGCTCAAGATCAGAAGATGATTCACTAACAGAAATGGTCTTAAGTTCCAATATGCCGTGGTATGTGGTCTAAAGACATTACTTAAGAGACTGAGAATATGAAAACCACAGCATATCAGTGTGGTAACTATAGCGCTGCAGTAGTCAGTGCCTTTACAATGCAGATGGTGACTTTATATAGGAACTGACTACTTCCAAACAATTTCCTTGCAACCAAAAATAGTTTTGACACAAACACTATAGAGCAGTGCCACTTAAGTGAGCCACCCAAACCCATTCACTCCTTCTAATTCCTCCCTCATTGTTTCCATTCACATCCAGCTGCTTCCCACCACTTCTGGCAAGACGTATTCCACTTTCGAGCTCTTGGGGGGGGGGTCACATTCACAGATTCTAAGCAAACTAGGAATCCAACTTAACAGAGAGGGAGAGAAAGAAGAAGACATTCTTCATTTTTAAATTACTGAAAGATATATACAGTCAAAACTTTGAACACCTCCATTCTAATTACATGTCCCATTGATTTTCTGAGTGAAAATGAGTTAACACACCCTCTACAGAGAACAAACTTAGATACGACACTTTCTTTTAGTGCACAATTTTTACTTATTTGTTGAGTTTAACAAAAGAAAAAGATAAAAAAACTAAATTTGCCATAACTTTTGTACAGGACACTTTTTTGTTGTTTTTTTTCTTTGTTTAAATTTTCACTAAGAAAATCAGCAAAACATGGCATTTGACTAGAACACCAAATTACAGAATCCATTAGAGGGAATGGTCCCTGCAATCCAATACAAAGTTATCACCTGTATCCTATGATGAAACATTTCTATCCTAAATGGGAGTGGTCTCATTAAGGATTACAACACCCCCATTCACAAGGTATGAAGGGTCACTAGATGGTATGATGAGTATGAACATTACATAAGTCATATGTTACTGCCTTCACAGCCACAACATCTCAACCCAGTTGAACACCTATGAAAGACTTGGACTGACATGTTAGACAGCGCTCTCCATCACCACCATCATCAAAACACCAACTGAGAGAATATCTTTAGAAAGAATGATGTACCACTCCTCCAGTACAGTTCCAGACATCTAGAATTATGCCAAGACACGCTGAAACTGTTGTGGCAGTTTGTGGTGGCTGAATACTATGACACCTTATGTTAGTTTTTCCTATAATTTGTCACATATATTGAATTCTTACAGTTTTATATGGATTCTATCTAATATATATTGAATTCCTAGAAATACATTTATGAAATGAGTGATATTCAACAGGGAAGAAAGGAAAAGATGTGTTTGTCTTCTTTTGCCATATAATTTGCAGAATCTTACTGGGAAAGAACACATTCTGTGTTTGATTAAAAACGTGTAACAGCATTGATAAAGCCTGTTAGCAATGCTAGCCTGCTTCCATGCAGAGATCTAAGAAATTCCTCATAGATTCCTTTTGGCCCACTCATGCATCAGCAGCAAGGCCAATGATACAATGCCCTTCAAAGACATAAGCGAATCTAAACAGGTTTTAAAAAAAAATGTTTTTTTTCCCTCATGATTGTCTAAAAATGGTTTAATCACTATGGTAAAGTGCACTATTGACCTCTCCTATCTCTTTATCCTATATATCTGTCTAGCTGATAGTAAACAGGAATAATTTCTCATTTAAGACAGTTATTTTGTACCTTGACTGTTGTAAATAAAGGGATGTAGCATTGTCGCTGCTTGGTGTGTAATTGCCTAGTATTTCGCAATCCTGGAGTCTCCCTGCACATTTCTCTGCACATCATAGTGTTTTTCCTGCTCTAACACCCCTGACAAAACACTTCAGATAAAGAACAAGCCCTTCGTGATGTGCTAGTCTTCAATTTTTAATCTTTAGACTTGTTTTTCAGCAACTATCATACTAATTGGCAATGGATATGAACTCAGTATGTAGGTATTGTAGTTATTAAAAGTGAGGATTTAAAGTGTGGGCCTCAAACAGGCCCTTAGGGTTCAGGGAGTTAAAATATAATAGTGAGAGCAGGAAGAAAACTCAAATATGAGGGGCAGGGGAACTCCAGGATTAGGACAGGGAAACACTGGCCTAAGACACCAACTCCAACCCCATACAAATACCTTGTTGTTACTCATGGTGTGCCCTGCTGCCTTGGACAACCCTGAAACATCACAGATGTCAGGCACTCTAAGATGACCTAATTACAGGCTAAACAGATATTCATTAAGATACAGTCATGATCTTTGAGTCCTTTAAAACACCTGCCATCTCAAGTCAGCCTTCATTTTAGCCAAACATATGACAAACAACACACACTGTGCAGAGTTTCACCTGTTGCTCCACCATTGAAATGATATCGGTAGCGCCGCATAAAAACAAACCAAAATCTGAAAATCACCTGTCAACAGAAGCACTATGCCTACTCTTATGGCTTAACCCCTTAAAATCCCAGAATAATTATATACTAAGGCTTATTGCTCAATAACTACAGCGAATTAAATGCAAACTGGTTGAGCTGTTGTTAGGTTATAGAAGTGTGTAATAAACCTTTGCCAGGGGCCCTGGCCATTTAAGGAGCTAACTGGTGTATAGGTTATGTAGATTCATACCTTAAGTGACAGTAGATAATGTTTCCTTCTATCAATAATCCAATAGTATGTTGCTAAATAACAGACCTACTGTCAGCTTGCCCAAAAGCAGCCCACAGTCATTTCACACAGGCCTGCCATGCTGCCCAGGCCACCCCCTCTGTGATAAATGAGTTCACAAACACAGGTAATGGGGAAACACTCAAACTGCTACTCTGCAATTTAACATAACTCCACAAGGCTTAAAGGGGAAAAAGTCCCACAATATATCATCTCCTGTCAACACTGTACTTGATTATTATTGTATACTCAAATAATGAAGGCAATTACACAGCAAAATCCCCAGTGTTGTCCTACAGTGTTCATCTGGATCCAAGGCTTATTCAAAACTGTAGGGGTCAGTTCAACACTGTATAGGGGTTAATTCAACACTCTAGGGTTAATTCAACACAGTGTTGGGTTTAATTATACCCCACAGGAGTAAATTCAACAGTGTATAGGGCTTACTTCAATACTGTAGCAGTGAAACCAACACTGTAAGAGTTAAATCAACACTAGGGATTAATTCAGTACTATAGGTGTTACTTCAACATTCTAAGGGTAATTCAATACTGTACATTAGGGGTTAACTCAATACTGTAAGGGTTATTTCAACACTACAACACTGTACAAGTGTACAAGGTTTAATTCAGCACAGCATAAATTCAACACTTTATAAGGTTTATGCCAACAATGTATAAGAGTTAATTCAATACTGCATATTCAACACTGTTAAAGGTGGCCTACACTGGGTTTAATCTAAAAACTTTAATTAGACACTACTGAGGTAAAAGCAACAATATAAACTCCATCCAACCGTAAAATGGGTAATTCAGGATCTGACATCTGACAGACTGAGCCACATTCAAAGTCGTTTTATTGTAAAGACTGTATTATTATACTGTATATATCATACTGTAAAAATGCTGCTTCAACTTTAAAAATAAGAAATAATATGCTTTTAAGGAAGCCCAGTAACTAACATTTTTACGTTTAAACATCCTATGGGAAACAAACTCAAAGAACATGTAAGAACAAACTGTACATGTTATCTTATAACATCTGAATTCTTGTGAATGCTTTTTATGTTGACTGCATGGACCATTGAGCATACTGATAGAGAGGACGTAAACATAACCCACAAAAGAATCTTGTTTTGATTAAACTTATTTTCTTAACAACGAGAACTAGATACTTTAGAGGCCAGCAGGCAAAAAAGGCCATATTAATATGGCCACTTAAAAGCATTAAAGCACTTACTGAAGGAAAACTGCCTCATATAAAGTAAAGAGTGCGTTACTTAAATGTCTTGTAAGCTTTAAATGTCTGTCTGCCGTAAGTAATATTAAACCCAGTGTGGGAACCATCGTGTATGATATAATGTATATATAATATATATAATACACAAAATCATATAGATGGGCTAGCCGAACCGTATATGGTGAAGATTTCTACGTTAAACACTTATATTATGAAACTTATATTATGACGTGTTCATGATTAAATTAAAAATGTAAATTTATGAAAGCGTTGTTGTGCCTAGTAACACACCTTATCTGTGGTAATATCACTATAAATCGGCTTACTGTTTTAATTCGACACCCTATAAGGTTTAATTTACCACTGTGGGGGTTAACTCGGCGCTGTAGGGTTTTATTCTGCCCTGGGGATTTTCTAGTGAAGGCCAGCTCTCTTTAGGTTATTTATAGCTCTGTGAAAGGCCGGAATATCCATCGTGCTCTCGTGTTTCAGGGCTTTCTGTGCGCTCCTGATGTGAATCTAAAGCTGGACGGTGAGTGAGGAGCTGCGCGCGCTCCCGCCTGCACGCTCGCGCCATGTGAGCGCAGCACAGCTGAGGGGAAACTAACAGAGCAGCAGCTCGTTTCTAACACACACAGTCAGACGATGTGGCCTTTTTCGCGATTCAGCGCGCATTTGTGAGGGACATCGCAGTGCAGCCATGACCTCGGTGTGGAAGAGACTCCAGCGCGTGGGGAAGAGGGCGTCCCGCTTCCAATTCGTGGCGTCCTTCTCGGAGCTGACGGTGGAGTGCACCAACAAGTGGTGGGTGGCTGCTCGTCCACACGAGCCTTTCTAGTTTCTAACGTGACTTCTGAACAAAACAGAGTTGGTGTGGCAAAGTGTCCGCGGCAGGCTGCCCGAGCTGAAGTCAGCCTCGGACTCGAAGTTTCCCGTCCCACCTTAAATGGTACAGCAACTGCTAAGAAGCCAAGTTCAGCCTCGCATGAGAGCAGTGAGTGAGACTCAGCCTGAGGTGATGGGACCAGAGTTAGCCCGGTTTAGAGTTAGTCACCGAGAGGACACTTCATTTTTACGAAACCGAGAGTCTTACAGATATTTTTCTGAATGTTTTGATGTAATTTGTTGCTGATAAGGTGCGGCTGCGCTCTGCTAAGCGCTTATCAGCTCACTTCCGCGTTGTTGTTGCTGTTGTTGTGTCTGCCTTAATCACTGTCATGAGGAGTGCTGCTCAGAGCTGATGGGCAGATGAATAGGGTTAGCCTCAAGTTCAGAGGTCTGGACTTGTACAAGGCAGCTCTCTTAGTGTTCACATCAGTTTTTCTCCACACCCTGAAAAAAACAGGCTCTTTGAATGTACTTGCTTCAAACGTGTGCCTCATTTCCATATGAATATAGTATATTACATCAACTCAGCGTGGTCTTTCAGTTTCCTTTTTGGCAACAGCATGTGATGTAAGAGTCTTTATCTATGCGGGACTGATGTAAACATTTGAAGCAAGTTCATTCAGTTACAGCGTGAAAACACTTCAGTTTGATCCCCTTAAGCCCTGGGCTTATAGCTGAGTTATTAATCATAAAGCTTATTCTTCTGTAAACGTTATAAATGTTCCAGTAACTGCTATGAATCTAGTATGTAGTTATAAGACTGAGTAACTGAGATGTAGGCACCACATACAGGATCTATAGAGGTTTAGGGTTTAACTTAAAAAAGACATGATCACGCTAAAATTTGGAAAATCAAATAATAAGTTTAAGAAGTTTAACTCAGATTGTGTTATTTGCGGTTGTTTTGAGAAGAAATGTTTTTCTTAGTGGAGGAAATCCTACTAACTCTTCTTAAGTAATAAGAGTATGTAGAAGTTTTCCGATCCTTGGCATTTTAGGGTTAATAAGCACAAGCCATTGCTTTTTTATTTTTCTTGTTCGCTCACCTTTTATTTGGAGTGTGAGACACAAAGCTCTGCCTAAGACCCCCCTCCCAACACACACACACACTCACACGCTTGTCCTAATTGGAGCTTGGTCAAAAGGACACGTCTTAGTGACCAGACAGAAACTAGTTTGTAGATGGTGCCAGAGCCTCTGATTTGCAAAGGCCAGCAGTCTCTTGGTTTGTCCTCCACCACTGCCCACTGTTTTAACCCCCACTCTCCATGACTTTGAGGGTGGAGTAAGTTATACGCTGTCTGCTGCTTCACTGATAAAACAGAGCATCCAAATGTTCTCTTTCTGCATTTTGTTGTTTTTCCTTCCCATCACATTAAGCTTGTGCTGTGTTTGTTGTTTTCAAGTTACACAGTATGTGCCTTGGTATTCTTGAGACATGAAGCATTGTGTTAGTATGAGTGTCAAACTCCCAGAGGCCACATTTAGTGATGGCAGCTGTTGTTTAGCTCAGTACCAAGCAGCCAGGCTTCGGCTGGAACACAGGGTCCTGCTGTAATGTAATAACAGGGATTATTACATTTTTGTAATACTATTATAACATTAAATTTAATTTACAATCCCCCAAGAATTAACTCAAGTGCTGCTTTATCAGAGATGCTGCATCAACAACACAACTGCAGTCTCTCTAAAGGTTGGCATGAACAACATTCTCTAGCCATCTTAAAGCAGATAAAAATGGACAAAGTATATCACCTAGCTAAAAGCAGTCATAGATTGAAGCCTGAACCATGTCTTTACTTTTGTGCATTTTATCAATAACAGTTTGTTGCATAGTGGCAAGTAAGACTATTTGATATTTATTCAAAACCTTGACACAATTAGAGGCAAATGTGTGATGATTTCGGTTTGCAGTTTGCACAGTGCCAACTGATGAAGTGTAAACTTCTATGACTCGTTGGCAATGTTAGCCTTGTAGCTCCAGTGAAAAGATAAAGAGGTAAAATTCAGAATCCAAACATGTCTTGGCTTCTCGACTTAATTTGGAGGATTAAGTTTTGAAACTTAATATGCACTTGTTTTGAAACAAATATATTTGAAAACTAATGTATTGTTTTAAATGGGAATTTCTGTGATTTTTCAAAATGTCTGCATAACTGCATCATTGAGATTTGAACAAAGAGAGGTTTGATGTGTCAGAGTCAGATTTGTTCACGGTGGTGGTGATATGAACCAGACATCTGAAGCGTTTAATGCCTCTAAAAGTTCCTTCACAGACAGTTATTACATGACATTACACGAAAATGTTGACTGACGCCTGAGACATTATTTTATGATCATTTTGAGGAGAGATTTTAGCCCCAATTGATTTTTTTCATGGCAGAAATGTGCATGCAGGTGAATAGTACCCAAAGAAAACTCTTTTTTTGGATTTGCCACTATTTCAGAAGAGAAAAACATCAGAAGACATTTGTAGATTCACTGGTGGTTCTGATGAATGAAATGGTGAATATAATGACTATATTGACATCATAACACATGATTCACGTTACCACCACAGTAAAGAAATCAGGTTGACAAGTTTCTTTAGAATGGCACATTTTACATCAACACTCTCTGTATTGTTTGGTTCACATATCCATGATTGAATTACGCAGAAATGAGAAACATTGATGGAAATACCTTTTAAATAAAACAGTGCATTTAACAGTAGATCTAGCATCTTCCTGTCATGAGCACTTGTTGCTGTACAGGAGCACTGACAAGCACCTTTTTAGCAGCGTAAAACTATATGCTGTGATGTAGCTTGAAATTTAACTTCACCAATGAATGTCATTCTGGAGTTGTTGTATATTTATTTTGTAAGAGTTCCCTCTCTTTGGGCTACGCTGTCTGGATGTAACGAAAGCCTTTTCTGTGATACTCCACCTGAATTAGATGCCTCAGATCAGAGCTGTCTCCTCCTCACATGCTCAGTAAACATGCGGTGCCTGTTTGCTGACTAGACTTCAGGCCTGCATTTATGACGCCATAATTAGCGATGAGTGTATATTTTTTCCAGTGTGGACTGTCTTATTACAGTAAACCCTGTCATTGTTGCTAAGTGACCTTTCACATAGGGGAAGAGTCTTGTCGAAAGAGGCTAGACGTCATGCATTTTCAGCAGTGAGTGTAGATGTTCACAGCATGCAGCGTCAAGGCCTGTCACGTAGGTGCCAGTTCATGTAGAAAAGTACTGGTCATATTACACTGGTTCATACTTAAAGCTTATCACAAGTGGTCACTGACACAGATGAAATAGTGCAAATACTAAAGCTCGTCTCAAATAACGATTTTCTTAGTCATCCAAGGCCGGATTTTCAACTAAAATTCAACTAATCCTCCAAAGGCCTGGGTTGTAAACACCTTTCTTTTTTGTCTTATCTGTCTCTCTCTTCAGTACTCAGTGCTTTGCACGACTGATGCAAGCAAACAACACAGTCAGCACAATAGGATGGTGCTCATATTTACACAGAGAATCAGTGTCATTTGCAGAAAGTGCAGAAATATGGTTGAACTATAATTTGCTTGTAAAACTACACCAGTAATTAAATGCAGTAATAAATAAGTGCAGTTACTCAACTGACAGAATCTTAGTCAATCACAAATTCTTCAACTGTTTAGTTAACTTAGTCAACTGAGACAGCCCTATCAAATACAAGTACATGCAAGCACACATGCAACAAAATGCTAGTTTAGGCTCAGCAGAATGTGTAGAATGTCGAAAGTCTGGACTGACTGATTAAAGAACACAGTGTTTCTCGGCTTGGTGTGAACTAGACACTTTGCTTGGAATGACAGGCAAGACTGTTGAACATGATATCCCATGACATCATTCATGCAGATCATTAATAACTGCCAAAGTCCACACTGACTCAGCTATATATATGAGGGCTAGTTGCTCCTCATGTACAACCAAAGTATGGCTGTGCAAAGCCAGTAGTGTAACGATGGTCAGTGCAGGTTGGTCACTAACACTGGGGCGTGTAGCACAAAGGCCCCCTAACGTCTTTTCAGGACAGCTTATAATTTTACGCCCATGACTCATAGGTGGCTTAACTTAATTGACCATTATTTTCACTTTGCACAGGGACACAAGATTTTGGTTATGCCACTGTGCACAGCTATGAATATGGTTACGTACATTAAGTAAATTAATGAAGTTTAAGAACATATTGTCGCTGTCCGATTTTTGTCGATTTTTATTTTTTACATAATTTCAACACCCCAGCTGTCCTTTATGTTGTGTGAAAATTTCACAATGAGTGGACCAATAGAAATGCTACAAAATCACTTGCAATAAAATCTCTTTATATTAAGTTGCATTGAAAGGTAAGAGTGTTTTTGGAGATACTTGTTTTTCTTCGGATAGCGACGATATGCTTTTTCTGTTCTACTTTTAATAATGACATGATACTGTCATATGCTTTGTAGACACTTTACAGAGCTTAATAAGGTCCCTAATATCCACACTGCCATTTTCTCAGGCTATTTCGGTTGGCCTCATGATTCTATCAGCTGCCAGCCTGGCTCTTCATGCCTTTGTACAGCTGCTGCTCAGAGTGACCTGCAATGTGAGACCAGACGGCCAACGCTGCTCTCACCCTCCACCTTCACTTTAGTCTGTGCACACTGTTGCACCACACACTGCTTCTGTTCATGCATCCGTGTTCAGAGGAAATTACTCTCTGGATGCAGTGTACATCCTGCTAGATTGTCTCATCAGCATTTTTCCTAGTGTCATAACGACTGATTGAAGGGAAGGGAGGGCCATATTGAAATGTATGCGCCCAGATTGTGGATGTACTGCACTTTAACTGCAAAAAATAAATAAATAAAGCGGCCCATGATCAGTATCGGTATCAAGCTGAATCTGATACTAGAGTAGTAACAGCCCTGTGATGGACTGGCGACCTGTCCAGGATGTTTCCTGCCTTCCGCCCGATGAACGCTTGGAAAAGGCTCCAGCACCCTCTGTGACTCAGAAGGATAAGCGGCTTTGAAAATGAATGGATGGATGATTCTGTAACAGATCTATCCTGAAATATCACTGAATTGCTTCTGATGCAAAAGCAGTGTAAAGCAGGTCACGTGATAACAACAGCAGCAACATGTATCCCAGCATTAATACAAGAGTGACAAGTAGCGAGCGATTCAATAAGGCTCGGGATATTTATGTCGGCTGTGTGGAAATACAGATAGTCTAATTTTTTTTTATGAAAGATCAAATAGCTGCCATTTTGTATGTTATGTATCTTATGATATCTTATGTAAGTGCTTCAGTTAAAAACAGTTCATTTTAGAAACATTTAATCAGTATCAGCTGATACTTAAGGTTTCAGTATCATAATCTGAAAAGTAGGTAAAAAAGAAAAAAAGTAAGTTATAGACATTATTGTCTTGGTAGTCACATATTGTGATCTAGTGAATGAGTCACAGTCGCTTGATAAGAGAGTGGTTGAAAGGCGTCAGTTTGTTTACCTTTTCATTCAGTTTGAGTGAGTAGAAGAGGACCACACCCTCCACTGAGAGAGACCTGTTTGACTCTAAAACATGCAAGGCCAAAGTAGAGCAAGTCTTAGCTGATACATACTATTCCTCTCCTTCTGCTCCTGGCTGTAATGCTTCCTAGAGACCAGCAGCTTGATATAAACAGACATACACAGACACACAAAGCCACAAAGTATGTTATTGTTTAAAGCAAATTATAATATTCGTGGAATATCATTAAGTGTTCACAGGACTGCCTTGTGTATGTGGCATTCATTACTGTTTTCTTTGTATATTGGTAGTTATGTGTGCATTGACAGTTGTATATCAGTACTTCCCTGTAGCAGACAAAAGTAGGACATCTCATTTACATATACAGTACTCATATGCCCTTTACATTTTGCATTAAAACAGAGAAGAGTCAAATATCCAAACTGACGCAGTACTAACTGTTTCTAAAAGCAATATAATTATGCCATCAGGGCAGCATGACAGAACTTGAGACGGTGCACACTCATTTAAAAACACTTCCTCGCATAGTCCTGTAATACTGGGGCTGTACTCCATGTGTGAGGTCTTCCAGAATAACAGTGCTGTTCCGAGATCAGTTTTTATTCTGAGCATATTTATTAGGATATGAAATATAAAGCCTGATCCCAGATCAGTACTGCTCTGTTCTGAGGAGGGTTATATATGTCATACATATGACCCCATTGCTTCACGAGCTATGAGAAGTAAATGGGATTTTCCTAGACTAATGTTGTGCTAGAAGTGGGTCAGATAAGTAACCTAATAACTGGAATGTGCACTCATGATAATATCCCTCCTCATCTATCACCTCACTAAAACTAACTTCCCCCTCAGTAGTACCAGCACATTCAGCTTTACTGAAAGCATTCTGAAAAACAGCTGTGAAATTGTTTTATATTTACATATTGCAGCTGATGTTGAATCCTAAACATTTCTTTGATCCAAACCATTAATAAAGTGGTACTTGCATTTATGGTTTTGAATCAAAGATACCTGATGCCTTGCAGCTTTAGTTACACTACTGGAATCAATGTTTAAAATAATAGAAAACTGATTGGGTTTCAGATAAATGTGTAAAAGAAGTCCAATATTCTACTCCTGTGCAACTTTGTAATAACAAAAATTATTAAGGTGACAAATGAGTCTAAACTTTTGTATGGTATGCGTTTGAGGGCTGATGCTAATTTTACACCTTTTTGTCTGCAGGCAGCCAGATAAGCTGAGAGTGGTTTGGACGAGACGAAACAGACGCATCTGCACTAAGGTGAGGCGAGGATGTGGATTCTAGTGCATCACTATTTCAGTTTCACACTCTGCAGCTGTGAGCTAAAATACTCATCCCATCTGCACTTCTGTCAAGTTTTTCATGAGTACAACTGTTAGCTTTTCTTTTTTAGTGCAAATGGTGCACTAGTAGCTCTAATGCGGTAGCACTGCAATTTGTACAGAGCTGTTAACCTATGGCCCAATGCTGGAAAAAATCATTTTGTGTAGAGTGTAGAGGAGTCATATTTTGATAAGCTGTGGTGACAGAAATAGCCTATGGCAAAGTTCTTTGAATACAAATTTAATGCTTTGTGAAAAATGGCATGACAAATTGCATGACTGGACTAAATAATATATAGATCTTGTTCCATCGTCTTCCATTAAAAGTTTGGAAGGTTTTTTTCGTCCCCTGTGGAGTTACCTTTTTGGAGGTACAAGGTTTCATTCTGACAACGATGATATGGCAATTTTTTGTCATGCCAGATTTCCAACATGCCACAAGACACACAGAACGTAATAACTTAGTTAATTGTTTAGCTGTAAGCTATAGGCATGTTCCAGTAGTTTTAACGCTGTTGTATTGTATTTTTAGCTTCATGGCTGGCAGCCAGGCATCAAGAACCCGTACAGAGGGACGGTGGTGTGGCAGGTGCCTGAGAATGTGGAGACTACTGTCACACTCTTCAAGGTGCAGTTAGCCTACATCACACAATGAAACACTACTGGATAAGAAATTAATTATTTCAAATAGGTTGTTGTATGTCTGTATCCCATGTAGCATTCCAAAACGGTGTTGAGTTTTTGCATTAGCCTCAATTCTGCCATGCCATTATTTAGTATATCATTTGTCATTTATATTAATTGACTTAATGTTAAGTCTGATGCAAGCTCCAGTCTTTAAATTCTCAAAATGACTCAATATTTAATGCATTTTGTTTAATTGCAGTCACTGAATAATTTATAGTGGTTACAGAATTATATACCTCAAGATTAATCACTAAATAATTAACCTGAAGTGTAAAGTGTTGATAAATGCCATATAATATGTATATAGAATACAGTAAAAATAATATTAAAAATATGATTCAGTTACTAATACTGTTATAAACTCTTCCATAGGATCCAAATGCTGATGAATTTGAAGACAAAGACTGGACATTCATCATTGAAAACGTAAGTCTGATTCTGCTAATCTTTACACTACTATAAAAACAAAACTGCATAAGAAGCTGTATAGCTGAGTTTCCAGTGTGGTTTTCAACTGATAGCTGCCTCACAGCTACCAGCCCAGACAGCAGCTCATCTACATTTCACATGAATTTCTCCATTGTTTGTGCAGCAGTCATGTTTACTGTTTTTTAGCATGTAGTACTGTTTTCCCTCTGGATAAAGTGGAAATACTCAGAAATGTATGCCCTACATAAACATTCAGATGGATATAAGCTAAAGTCTTCTGCAAATACTTATTTAAATACTTCCTGAAAATTAGTTTTTGCATGCAAGAATGCTGAAGTGGCAGCTTAGTGATTAGATCATATCTATAAATGATATTGGTAGACAACTTGGCACTTTCCAGCACATGTAGCAGTTCATCCACTCCACTTTATCTGTTTTTCTTTGAGAATTATCTGATTCTCTTGGGCTTCATGGTAGCCTGCTTGCGTGTAACACCCAACACACTGTATTTTGGTCAACCACAAAGCCAAACAGGAAAGATAAGGGTTTCAGAAATGATCACTGTGTAGTACATCTTTTCTGACTGTTTTGAAGAATAAAGAAATACACGGAATATAAAAGTTTAATTTAAGTTTGTGTTCATAAATTTTTCTCTGTGTTCCTGTTTATTTAAAATCAGGAGCACCACTGCTCCTTGGCAAAAAAATCTATCATAAAATCTAAATTGTCCAGTGATTGGAGCAGGTATCTGTATGTGCAGATGCCTGTACTTCATTGTTGTCAGTGATAAAATGGTATTGGCGCATGCCGAATTTATATATTATATAGCCTATTTAAATTTGCATCTCACTACAAAGCTAGGACTGTGAATTATGATTTGTTCAGACTAATAGCAGAATAAACTCTGCAGATGTTGCACTGTGGTCAGTTAATCCTGTTGTATTTGTCTAAATTTATGAGCACAGTTAGTTAAAATAATAAAAGTCTTTTTATTGCATTTTTAGCATCTGTTACAGTGTCCTTAATGTCTTTAATAAATTATACAGGAAACAAAGGGTCATCGCAAAGTTCTAGCCTCAGCGGATGTAAACATGAAGAAATATGTCAACGCCACTTCAGCACAGTTTGACCTGACGCTCAGAATGAAGCCTCTTTCTGTGAAAGTGGTGGAGGCCACACTCAAGCTCACTCTGACATGCATTTTCCTTAAAGAGGGCAAGGCCACGTAAGTAATCACCTAGTAATCACCATCTGGGAGCAGCTTAAAGAGAAAAGATGAGGACTAGGATGTTGAGTTTAGCCAGTAGTGCTGTCTGACCTGTTTTCAGTTCTACAGACAGTGAATGGAGTAGTCTGGGTAGTATAAATGTACAGTTGAACAGTGAACAGTCACTAGTTAATACTGGCTCATGTGGGATCATTTTTCTACTGAGTTTATGGCCTACTTTGAATGCACAAATGCTTCACAGCAATTGACATGCTCAGTTCTGCTTTTTACATCCATGCTTCAAACAGAATTCCTTTCAAAATCTGTGCATCTGGGTTAGACAGTCATACATAGAGCACTTTCGAAAGAGCTTGTTTTGAAATAGCTTGTATGTAACACACAAAGAAGTTTTTACAGATGATTTTTCCTGATCGGTTAATTTAATACAGCAATTATTAAATGCTGTATTAAATAATAAATAGATTATACATAGTGCGGTATAGTTTTTAGTTTTAGTTTTAAAAAATCCACCTTACTTCAGAATCTGAGCAAGAACATGGATTTCTGGAGTGCAGCTGCTAAGAATAATTACAGTTTATGCTTTTTTTCCATTTTATCTGTATATTTTCAAAATCTACAGTAGCCGAATGTGGAGGATTTTTATCAGTGGTTTGATATGTCAGTTATATGTATTGCCATCTCTTGCCTCATTATAGCATGTTATGACATCCTCTGTTTGATGTAAATTATTTAGTGTGATGTCATTGTTCACATCATGTATATGCTACTTAAAATTTCAGCAACCTCAGCTAAGAACACCTTCCTGCATCTGTGTTAATACCAGAGGGTATGCAGTACAATCTTCATGCCAAATTATGTTTTTTCAAGGCACTCTTTAACATGAATTACATTTTTATTCTGTATAATAACATTTCTGGGTAAAAGAGGGTAACAGGGAGGGCCTCTGAGCTGGCTGAGCATTTTCTCTCAGTGATTGGTGTGGCTTGTGGTAGAGAGAGTTGAAACATGATATTACTGGGTAATATTATTTTTCTCTTCCTACTGGTGCACAATGATGTAGCAAAAAATTAGAAGACATAATGAAGGTGGGCAAAAGTCACTAGACTTTGATAACAGATTATGGGAAAACTTTTAAACTTTTGGAGATCAGCTCTTTAAGGTGTGTGTTGTTCCCTGTAGTAAAGTGTTAAGAAAAATCTGACAGCTGTAGTATAATTGCCTGAATGTTTGTTTAATGGTCTCATGAGTGCTGTTGTGAGTTAATTAAACAAACATGTAGCCATTATGAAGGTGCTGTCCGATTTTTGCGAGTAAATATTTGGATTTTATAATCCGTATTACGTTGTTGGCAACCTAGTGAGTATCTCTTATCCCTGCAGTGATGAGGACATGCAGAGCTTAGCCAGTCTAATGAGCCTAAAGCATTCAGATGTGGGAAACCTGGAGGACTTTAATGACAGTGATGAGGAGGACAGGAGGACGAGCACAGGAGGAAACATCAGCATAGCAGCAACAGGTAAGAATCTCTTTCTCACACAAACATACAAAGAAAAAGTATCAAATACTCATCCAAACACAAAACCAAGTACTGTACACACATCTTTGTTCTTTCACTCTCTCTTTCTTAAGCATTCCATGTGACCTTGAACTCTGTCTCGTTATTAATGTGATCTTTTTCTGGGTCCTCATTTGTGAAACCTGAATTATCCAAATTTTTGGTCCTTTGTTCATAGATTTTTGGTCACAGGATTCCAAATTAACTGCTAATGCCCCTATAGATCCTCTACCTTGCTAGGTCATTTGACAGCAATACTTATGAAAGAAAATATCTTGCATTTAAATCAGCATATTTTAGTTTAGTAATTAACTGTGTCTCAGTAACTCTGTAGGAAATAGTGATTCATGAACCCTGTAGGTGTAGATGTGCTTACATATGAAGAAAGGTTTCACAAACAAGACCCCTCGTCTCTCTCTCATTTCTTCCCCTCTATGGTCAGCTCCTCTTCCTCCTGTTAGAAGAGTTCATGATCAGGCATGGAGGCCTGCTGCAGACGCAAACCCGTCTGTCACAGGTAGCTTTCCATCTTTTCTCTCACTTTCTGTCTGAACTTGGGTCTTTTTCTCTCATTTCTCACCACATTATACCATTCATGTCCAACTTCATTTGAAATTATGATATCCATCTGCAATAACCCAATTTTATGACCGAACTGTACTGTCAGTTATTGTTGATATACTGTTGATAGGCAATATATTTTGTGCGCTAATTAAATACTTCAGTAGAGAGCTGAGAAAACAGCAACTTTTTATATTTGATAACTGTTTGTTTAATAGTTCATATGAATACCATCGAAAGACCATTTCAAATGAATGTTTTGTCCCATGTGAAAAGTAACATATTGAAAATGTAGTACAATATATCCTATTTTGGAATATATTGAGAACATATTTCATTTTCATGAAGGATTCTAATATATTGTGCTTATTTGGTATCAGATGCTCAAAAATCATACTTGCAAGGCAGAAAATGCAGTCACTACACAGTGGCGTGAATTTACAATGTTTGTAATGTTATACATGCAGTAGGGTTGGGTGGATAAATTCTTTTTACCAATATGCTTGTAGTCCACTGGAGATTGGAGTAATTGTGTACGTGTACTGTTTAGTGTAACATAAAAACATTAAGTATTAATCTGATATTGCACCACTATGTATTATTTCTAGAGTCTTGCTCAAAATTCATACATACTTTAGTTTGAATTTTCTGAATCTTCTTTTTTAGCCTGTCAGTAAATGTGAAATATGGAATCAATGATTTGTACATACAAGTGCTCATGAACATTTTTAGTCTGTGTTTATTTGAGCATCTGAGCACTTTTATGTTTGGTGTTTTCAAACCATGTCTTCCCTTTTTCATTTCCTTTTTTTCCTCCGAAACAAATCCTTCACTTATCCCAATTCCTCATTTCTCTCTCTGTTTCACAACTCACCTCCTCTCCATCTTTCAGTTCATTCTGAAATGGAATGGACGAGTTTGTCGGTCACTACTCCTAACCTTCCTCCTCCACCCTCTCTGAATCCTTTTCTTCCACTACTTCCACCTCCTCCCATCCAACCGCTCCACCCTGCTGGCTCCGTCCAGCACACACGCCCCTCCCCTTACGCCTTCACTGTGCCAGCATTCATCCGTGCTCATCCTCCTGCCCTGCCCAAAATCTTCCAGCCAACAGCAGGCTCAGGTATACACATGCATGCAACAGAATAATAATCAGAACTGATGATTTGGCAGCACGAAATGTGCAAAGAATTTGGTGCGGGTTTCAACATAAATTGCAGTCGAATTGACCCAAATATACGTGAAAACCATAATATACAAAATAGTGAAAAATACCACAAAATATGTTCTATGGGTGTCATGTATATTTACATTATAAATACCAAGTTTGTGCATTCTATAGTAAGATCCACAAAGTGGTGTAATTTAATTGTGTGGTGAATCATCGCATACACCACTGTAAAAGTCTTTTGTTGTTGTTTTGATCTATTAAAAACTAAATTTATTTTTTCCTGGAAAACTTCCTAGAAAACATTCCTGTTGTAACCAGTCATGCATTTAATAACCCACACCTCCTTTTACTAAAGGGTGAGACCAGACAAGAGAAATTTTGTTTTGACTAAACTGGGGCCTCAACTATAATGTGCTGTGGATTAAGAGTTCTTTAAAAGAGGGCATGTGTTAAACATTGCATTCTATTCTGAGATACTTCCTAGTGCATGATCTTAAATCATGTCTAAATACACTGTGGGAAGTTGTGTTTTGTATAGAAAGAATCTCCTAAACTGCCTGTTTTGTTTACATTTAAATATAAATGGCCTAAGTTTATAGCTCCTGTCTTTAGAGGCATTTGTCTGAACCACATGGTAACCCATACAGCACTCTGTGAATCTGCTCATAGAACTACCCATATGACCTGCGCTTGTGTTTTTCCTTTCACTTACTGTCCTAATGTGCCACAATCAAACTTATTGTTACTACTTCAGACTTTCTTTTCATGCTGTCAAAGATGTAGAAATATGGGAATTGTAGGCTGATGCTGATCTTAAGTATAAGAAAAAAATGAAGTTTAATCTCACAAACAGACTTCTTCTTTCCGCTTTTCTTTTAGATACTTATCTAATTATGTTTCTGTTTTCTTTCTGCTTCTTCTTTTACTCTCTTTAAGTGCCTATGTCTGTTCCCCAAAGGCCCTCTGGAGGCCAAGCTGACATTAGTATGATGGAGATCAGCTCCGCTGAGGGTGCTGTTGCATCACAACCACGACCCTTCTCCTCCGCTTTGCCCAGCGTTCCTTCTTTCTCTCTCTCTTCCAACTTTTCCGTCTCTACCTCTCAGCCTACTCCTCTACCTGATATTGCTCAGACAGGTAATGGGTGTCGGGTATCATCATATATTGTAGAAGTGGGCAGTATGTTATTGTGACCCTGTGTTATTATCATCATAAGTTACATCATAATATGCTTTCCTGAGTACATCACAGGTGTCGGC
The DNA here is from genome assembly GCF_904425465.1 of Colossoma macropomum. Classification (NCBI taxonomy): domain Eukaryota; kingdom Metazoa; phylum Chordata; class Actinopteri; order Characiformes; family Serrasalmidae; genus Colossoma; species Colossoma macropomum. The sequence continues at coordinate 11,790,532 of NW_023494805.1, forward strand.
ATTAGTTTTTCACTGGCCAATTGCATGCTACATAAAAAGTAAAAAAATTAGACCAGAGCTGGGCGATATAGCAAAAATGTAATATCTTGATTCTTCAGGATGCCTTCATCATACATGATGTGTCAAAATATTTATTTCTTCGGATATATGATAGTGCCGCATTTAAAAATATTTTATAATACTATCAAAAAACTATGAATACACTGATTTGTATTCAACATTTCACATACAGTACTATTCCAGGCCTACTTATGCTCTCTTTTGATCAAACATGTAGTTGGGAAGTGTCTTTTAACTGTTGATATCCACAATATGCTCAAAAAAGCATTTTTCATGTGACAAATTATGATGACAACAATAAATACTGTTGTAGTCCTCCTGTAGTTTTCCTGTACCCTGTTTGTAGAACACTAATAAACAACGAACAAAAGTGTCACAAACATAAACTGCATAGCGTGGTAACAAGTAGCTGATCGGATGTTAGCCAATTACGCAATTATCTTATATATTTGTATACTAATATTTTGAGTTTTTTTACTTGATTTTTATTAATACTTTTTCAGTATTTTTAAACTTGGCTTTATTTAGCTTTTTTGCAGGTGCATTGTGTCTGTTCCAACCTCAGAAAAATATATCATAGTATATATTGTGTATTGTGAAGCAGCATTACATTTTTGCCATATCAACCACCTCTAATTTAATGTAACCCACTTTACTGTGTTAATTTTTCTATCAGCTAGGCTGGTGACATAGAGTAGTAGTGTTAAATTGGCCCTGTTGTAAGAGTGTGTATGGTAAACTAGTTACATCGTTATTTGAGATTTTTTACCAGCTCCCTCTCCCTTCGCTGTTCGCCTGTCATTTCCTACTGCTAATTCTTTGCTTCTTCTCACCTTTCATTTACCTCTTTTTCTGTTTTCCTTGGTCTCAGCCACTCAGGCTGCCCCAGGAGTCTGGAGACCTCTCAGTTTTCCCTCTTTACGTCCACATCCTTCTGCCTCCAGCCCTGTTACTTCTAGTCTTGGCTCTGCCCATACTGGCTCTATACCTCCCCCTGCACAATGCCCTTTAAAAGCCTACCGTGTTTCACTGGCTGAGCCAGGCTCCACTCTCACAAGGCCCACCAGCATGCCTTCTGCTACTGAGACAGGTAATTTAACCCCACAGAGCTGTATAGTGACAGTGTTTGGGAAGTTAATTGACCATTTTCTCTCAAACTTTGTTTGGGATTATATGCTATTTATTTCCATGTATTTCAAAAAAAAATTCTAGGGTCGGTTTCCCAGACAGGGATTAAGCCTTGTCCTGGAAAACTCCAGTCAGAACACTGTATGAAATGTTAACAGCTAGCTAACTTAGGAAAAAACTAAGCTAACTTGGTTTATTGAGGTCTAAGAGCCCCATATGAGATGCTAATAATGGCAGTTAGCTAACTTAGGTAAACTTTTAGTGTATGTGGGACCAAGATGTAAGAACTTTGAGTAAAATGCTAATAATGTCAGCTAACAAACCATCTGAACCCCAGTTTAGTTAATGGCAGCTAAGTAACCTTCTGAACCCCAGTTTAGTTAAAGGTAGCTAAGTAACCTTCTGAACCCCAGTTTAGTTAAATGTAGCTAAGTAACCTTCTGAACCCCAGTGTACTTGAGACAGAAATTTACAGAGATAATACCCCATATAAAATGCTAATAATGGCAGCTATCTGTTGCTGCCTTAATGTTGGAAATATTGTATTTTCGAATGTAGCGGTCATAAACACCCCCACAGTGTTGCATTTACTAGTGGGAGACTTTTTGATGAGTCCGGGGCTTCTGAGCTGGAAGCATGTCAACAAAATGATGATCACAGATTGTAAACTGGTTATATTTCTGTTATTGAACAGCCACACATGAGTATGGTGGGCTGAAATCATCTACACAGAAATCCGAATAGAAACGCGTGCTGTGTGATGCTTCATACTGGGTAAAGGCATTACTTGTCTCAGTAGCGTCCTCTGCTTTACATTTTGTTACAGTAACACAAAAAAAACATAGTCTTTAATGACAGATAAGCAAAAATAAACAAGAAAGCATTATTACCAGCACTTCCATCTTGTTTCTGACCAAAATTAATTGAACACAAGTCACGTCATACTTACAACCTTAGCTAACTTAGGTAAAGTCCTAGTGAACTTGGGGCAAAGGTTTACTTGGTTGTGAGACCCCCATATAAAATGTTAATAATGGCAGCTAGCAAATTTAGGTCAAATAAAAGTAGTGTACTTGGGTTAAAAGAGACTAATACTCAAGCACTGCTAAAATAACTATGATACTCTCTCTCTCCCCCTACCCCACCTCCATGGTAGCATCTTGGCAGAGGGAATGGAAGTCTCCTGAAGTGAAGCCCAGCCTATGTCCTGTTCCTGCTAGCTTAGCGGAACCCATCTGTCATATGCCTGTGCAAAGCACACAGACACTTCGCAGACCTGCCTCCATTTCATCTACCCCTGTTTTAGACCCTCCCCTTAAAAAAGCCATTACTCATGTGTATCCTCCTCCACCCCTAAATGCACCACATCCTCCTTTGTCTTCTCCTCAAGTGTCTTCTCCCACCCCTGATGGTGCTTTCCAACCAGTGAGAGCCGGGTATTCTACTGTAGCTCCGCCTTCATGCTTAATACCATCTGAGGTGGCTTCTGTTCCTACTTCCCCTTCTTCTTGTGTTTTTGCACCTTCCAAACCCCAGCCACCTGTCCCCTTATTCCCTGCTGCCATCCCTCCGCCTGCTTCTATTGCCTTACCTTTGCTCTCCCCCTCCCTCACTCCTGCTTTGTCGTCTAGCTCCCCACCTACTCCTCACCCCCCTGTTTCTGCTCTACCATCATCTGCCCACATTTCTGGCTCTGCTGCTGTTGGTCCTGTGGTCACTCCATCCGTCGACTGTCAGACAGGTACAGGGTAAACTTTAAGAGCAGCTCTACTAAATTGTTTGCAAAGCTAAACCAATGAAATACCTAGTCACTTCTCATGTTACTTGATTTAACACTCAAAACTGCATTTGCATCTTTGAAGGGCTGGGTTTTTTTAATGCCCTCAAAGAACACTGCTGTGTTTTTCAACCTAATCTCTATCTGCTGCATCTGTTGCATGAAGTGATGAGTTTCTGATTTTTTATAACACAATTTTAGGAAGCAAGAGTTTTTCTGTGAAAAATATTTGTAAACTAAACTGTAAGTTAAGATTTCAGAGATCAAGGTCATTTTTCAGAGGAAAGAATTTGTGGTTTTCACAGGCTCCTTCATGATCACGCATGAATACAAAAACTCAGGCAATGTGAAATGAACCCGAACTGCTTCTAGACTGTTTCTTTACTGTTTGAAAAGAACAAACATTGCTTTAAAGAGATAAAAATAAGAACAGCTTTGTTAAGACGTTTTCCCATGTGGGTTTCAAATTAAGACTTGTTACAATGCAGTGGTTGTGGTGTTGAATTTATATAGTCAAGCATATTCACAGAATTCAGCATTGGCTTCAGTTATAACAGAGTTTTGAGTCAACAAGGTTTCTTTTCTTTCCAGGAAAAGGGAAACATATCAAAGTAATAGCCTCTGTTAACAAACAGTATATAACAGACATGGCAGAGTCTAGGCTGAATGACACTGCAGTATCCCTTTAATAGCATGGGTTTTGTAACCACGTCTTTATAACCCTCACTATCAGAATGATCCATGTTCCTGACTCATTTTGTTAAACACCTTATAAACACCAAAACTGCACTCTTTTTTTCATTACTTGTAACATCTCTCTCTCTCTCTCTCTCTCTCTCTCTCTCTCTGTCTCTCTCCTTCTCCAACTTTTAAATCCTCTTTTCCATCTCTCATGCCATATCTGTCTTAGACCCTTTCCATGGGGTCCAAACGTCAGAATGGAGGCACCAGGTTGTCCCCACCGTGGTTAGGCCAAATGTACGCAGACCTACAGCCCCCCTTAATGTGAATTCCCCTACCTCTACTTTTTCCCTCTCTCTTCCTACACTCTCTCCCCCACCTCCTGTGCTGTCTTGCTCCCAATTTCTGCCCCAAACTGCCATCGCTCCCCCGATTGCACCTGTCCCTGACACGTGTAAAGGTACACACTGGTGACCTCCAGCTCATTGCGTGTGAATGAACATGCATGTTGAAAGACTAGCTGGCCTTGTGTCTCTGCATTGTGTGAGTGTAAACTAGTGACTGTTACCTTCTCTGACTTTGGCAATGGCACCCTCTAGAGCGTGTTCACGAAAAGTCAGATATTGTTGTTTTGACTTTTCAACCAGAACAATTTGGAATCGCTTGTCATGTTAGTAGGTTTTGTTTGAATTGCGTATCTATATATACATATAGCAGTGCTGTTGGAACAAAGCCTTGTCTACTCAAAATATTAAATTTACAGAAGTAATTTTGGACCATTTCTGGTCTGTTCATCATGAAATGTTAAGACAATGGGTAACTGGAGATTTCAAATTATGCCAAAAAGAAAAAAAAAAACAAACAACCAAAAAAAAAACTATATATATATATATATATATATATATATATATATATATATATATATAATTAGTTATAATTTGTTCTTACTAGATGTTTAATTATTGTGTTCCTAGATTTTACTACTTTGCAAAATATTGGCACTGCTATTTATTTGAAACCTATAACTGTTGCACTGACATCATATAGGAATAGTTTACATACAGTTGAATGCACAAGGTTTAAACACTCTTGGTTTAATTTTAGTGCACAACTTCTACTTTTTTTTGCTGAGTTTAACATATTTAAAAAACATGAATATAAAATGCCATAAATTTTGCATTTTAAATATGATCAGTTGAACAGATAAACAGTAATTGTACAAAATGTGCAGAATTCTGTTCTCTGTAGAGGATGTGAAACTTATTTTCAGACAGAAAATCAACAAAACAAGTAAAATATAGATTCCAAACCTTTGAGAGGTGATTCCAAACTTTTGGAGTGGTAGTGTAAAGAGTTGTCTTTTGTAGGGTAATTGCATCTGGGAATAATCTGGACTGTGCTTCAATCAGTTATGGTGCATGAGGTTTGACGTGTTTGGCTTGTGAAAGACTTTATGCTTTTCCAAATGTGCAGAAAGGGATTTGAGAAAAGTCCATTGTCTTTCATAAATACACCTTGCTTAAAGGTGTTAATAAGAGTGTAAGCACTATTTCTAGGCTGATGTGTATGTGACAATGCTCCTGTGGCTCAGAAACACAGCCTTGTTTCGCCTTGGGACTAATTTATTGAAAATGTGGTATTCATGGCATCAACTGTGTGTGCAATGAGAGTAGAATCTCCACCATGTCAAGGCATTTGTGGCAGTGGCAATGCATTTAAAAAAGTTTTATCTTCTGGAAGAACAGACACCCTGTGGGTTTCATTTTTGCACAGAAGCTGATGTAGATCCATGCTCGTCAACACATTGTACGTACTAAGGAGATCACACAGTCCATTTTTGTGTTTTGATGTTTTTCAGAAGTGTATCGACAGTTGAGCATATTGACAGAGGAGGAATATCCCAGTGCAGTGAGTCCTGGTAAGAATTATGTTGAATGACATGTTAATTGACCTATCCATGCTCCACCTACAAGTGTGTTCTTTTAACAAACTGCTGGACAAGCTTTAGAGAACACTTTCAGAAATCCCATTGAACCTATTAAGAAATTGGAACACACATCATTTTTTGGATTTAGATACTTAGATTTCTTATTTTTAAAAGGTATTTATTTTGTATGTGTGAGAAAAGATTGTTAGGATTGATGCAATGAGGCTAATGTTAGCATAGTGGCAAATTTGTCATAGTTTCCAACCTGTATAGTTTCACTTAACTGCGACAACATAATCCAGTTTGGGGATGTCACATTTTAAGTTGACTAAGCTGACCAACTAAACTGCCCTATAGCTCATAAAATGTTATGTAGCAGCTCTAAACAAAGAGCATTATACTTTCTCACTAGGTTGAATGGAATTTTTTTAGCGGTCTGTAAACTTGTTCAGCCTGGCAACACTTGCTACAAAAGAACGCATTTTCAGGTAGAGCATGGAAAGGTTGATTCTCATTGCTTATGTGTGCTGTATGAGTTACATGCTATTCTACCATAACTTTGTCTTCATTGCCTTTTTGTGTCATTGTGTGAAGGTGAGGAGAAGACAGATACCAAAACATCAAATGCCCATGGAACCAACGACTTCAGATCTTCACCCCGTAAAGCTGGAATGATCAGCATAGACAGTCAGAGACCAGAGAACTCCAAAGACAAGCATCAATTGGCTGTTCCTGGGGTCAAGAAACAGGAAGGAGAGTCAGTCTTTGGACTGAAGATTGTAAAACCAGCATCAGGGTGAGTAAATTGATATTTATAATTCAGTTAAATTGCATTTGGGGCAAATTCCAAAAATAGTGTGAAGAGTAACTGTGAAGAGTGAAAATGCATTTGAAGAGAGCAAAAATAGTGCTAAATTTTCAAAATACACAATATGAGGTGGTGAAAGTACTCATGCAGAATTACATCATCACACCAACAATGCTGGAGTGCATCTCATTAAGATTTCTTTTCAGCCAGTGATTTTATATGTTGTGTCATTTCTTTATATAATGGAGAAAACTGGGTTGGTAAAAGAACAAGGCATAAGTTTATGTCTTGCTTTGGACATGAACCAGTTATACTTTACGTTTTCATGGACATCCTCTTATTATTTAACTGTTAGTGGGTTTAAATGTGTATGACATATGACATACACTTATTAAAGTTTTTGTTCTTCATTGTAAAACCACTGTTTACTTGGTTTGATTGTAGTCTCGTTGAACCCAACCACTATGAGTTCTGGAAGTGTTTACATTTCAGGGTTCAAAATCAAGATTTTTACTGATGTAAATCAATAAAACTGTAAGCTGCCTCCTGTGGTTTTCATGCTTATTGTTTACAGTTAAATACAGTGCTTGTATTCCATTTAGACATTGAGATCAACATGAAAGGACAAATAACCTTTATTTGGGGTATATGGTGTATATGGGTATTTCTGGATGTATGGAGTTGTATCTTTTTGGAAGCACTTTTTGTTGAATTTGCACATTTTATGCAAGCACAAATATTGAGGCAAATAAACATGAAGTGGAGTGATAAAATCCTTGTATACAATCTGTTTAAAGTGGGTAAAAGTATGCTATGACTGCATCGCGCCTGATCGGGTCTCACCCTAATATTTCTCCTTCCCAGACCTGAGAGCATGGCCTCTCTGCTGCCCTCTAGTCCCAAAGCTTCCAGTGTCACAGATGTCACATATTTTGAGTTGCCCAGGGCCGAGAAGGGTGTTGCAGAGATGACACCTACTGAAACAGTCCCTCAAAGTACGCTTGCATCTTTCATAGTCACAGCTGAGGTCAAGTGCACCAAATCAGAAGAGCCAACAAATGCACAGTCAGTCAAACTGCAGATAAAACAGGATAAAGTCATTCCTGTGATCCCTGATAAAGAGGAGACCCCTAAGGCACAAACTGAGTCCACACAGTTTCAAAGTATCCAAACAGATGAGAATGAGCGAGACATTAACCTCCTACTTGAGACAGAACTGGCAGTTAGGCCAGAAAAGACTAAAATGGATCAGGGGTAAGTGTAGCATGACATGGCATGGTTTGATTCGGCTCATTTATTTACATACATTAGCAGAGCTGTAGTTATAGCTGTATAACATAGATGCACTAAATCAATTATAGCATGCATATCGCCATCTGTATAGGCATGCACATTTGCCCATTTTATTAAGTCCATCTGACATTCTCCCTCTTTGACCTAAGTTCTGGTCTCCCTGTCCCCCAGAGCCAAAAGCATGCCTGCTTTTCTGCCCTTTTGCCCAAGAATGCCCAATTCTCCTTGGTCGCCATCCACATCAACACATAATACTGCAATTCAGAGCAGAGTTTTGCCAGTGAACAGGTCAGATAGAAACAATGAAGAGGTCAGTGATCAAAAATCAAATCAAGATAATGGGGCTATGACAAATATTGTGAATCTTTCAGGGGATAAACATGTTCCACAGTTTGCAAAGCTGCGTAAAGCAAAAGGAAGATCAGCTGGTATTGAGGCAACCTGTGCAAAAGTATCACACGCTCCTGAATTCCCATCTTGGCAAGATATTAAAACAGGGGAGGGTGAGCAGAGGCCTGCAGATGAAAGCCCATCACAGGAGAAGACATATACAGCACCATGCATGATCAGCCTTCTCCCATCCTGTCCAAGAGCTGCGCTTATACCTGGCTTACCATCCTTATATTTGTCAGAACAAACTGTGGAATGGCAATCGCTTAAAGGGTCAGGGAGTATTACACAACTCAAAGTGAAAAGAGCTAAGCTTATTCATAATCTGGGAATACAGTACCATGACATGAATATAATAAGAAAAATGATGTCACTGAGGCCAACTTGCCCACGATCTGTCAGTATTCCTGGCTTTCCGTCTGTGCCATTTTATGCAGATGGCAAATCAAACGTAGCTAGTCTCCTTCCAACTTGTCCAAAAGCCTCAAGTGTGTCTGGCTTACCCTCAAGACTACCAGTCACTGTCTTAGAAAATGAAATCTGGCCCAAGAATAACATGGTCTTATGGGAAAGAAAGCTGAAGAAAAATAAAATACAGATTCAGGCCACAGAGAATAAAGATATGTCTGAAATAATGATTTTTATGAGACCGTCATGCACAACATCATCTAGGATCCCTGGATTTCCATCTGTTCCAAGGTCCACACCACAAGAACATCTGAGAGTGGTAAATATGTTACCATCTTGCCCAAGGATTTCTAGTATTGCAGGGTTTCCTTCCACAGTGTTTTTCAAAATTGACCAAGATTGTCAACAGTGTCCCTCTGGCCAGCTGACAATATTTGTTATCCAAAAGAAAGATGATCCAACAAAGGTAATCCATGACCTGGGAGAGCCATACCATGATACCAGATTAGTGAGAAATATGGTTTCACTTAGACAAACATGCCCAAGAGCTACTACTATTCCCGGTTTTCCCTCTGCCCCAAATATGGCTGAACTACTTCCAGTGTGTCCCAAAACATTAGAAATGTCTAATCTACCTTCAGGACTGTCAGTAGTTAAGAACAAGCCAATGGAGAGTACAAGCCCAAAGCTAAGACCTCAGAAACACCCAAGTATTGTAAATATGTTACCATCTTGCCCAAACAATTCCAAAATTATAGGAATCCCATCCATAATGGCTCTGAAAACAGACCAAGATGCAATTCAACAGTGGATTTCCAACAAGAATGCATTAATTAAAATGCCAAAAAAGGAAAAAATATATATTATTTTACCTCAAATTATGGACATATTTAAGGAAAACATTGATTTTGCATGGTCTATGGTGGCCTTATCACCAACGTGTCCCAGAAAAGCACAAACCCCTGGCTTCCCATCTGCACTAACCCAGAATGAAGAGAGCTCACACAGGAGGATAAGAACTGTGACTTCTTGTCCAAATGTTTCTTGTATCCTTGGAATGCCGTCTGTGGTCAACACTGAATCTATGTCTTTAGGAAAATGGCCAGTGAAAACACAGCCATTCTGGGTGAAAGGAATAAGTAATCATCCATGCTGTTCCACACTTTCATATCCACCTAAATATGCACTTACAGATGACGATGGAAGTATAAAGAGCATGGCTTTATTAATGCCATCTTGTCCAAGAAAAGCAACAATGCCTGGCTTTCCCTCTGCGCCCACATCGGATAAGCATATGATGTCAAGTATGCGATCATCCTGTGCAGAAGTTTCTGAAACCAATGGATTCCCATGGTTAGAATTAGCCAGCATAGCTAGCTGTCATTTGACTACTATTACAATTTCAACAGATAATTCAATAGTGCATGAAACAAATCAAGATAATGCAAGCAAATTGCTTAGCTCACTGCAGGAGACCAAAGAGGATTTGGGCTTTTGGGCAAGACGTGAGGAAGGAGAAAGGGGAATTCTGGAGAATGGGTAAGTTTAGGATAGGATTATGGAAATTATGCTAACAGAAACTTGAATTTCTCACCCCGCAGCCAGTAGACAGTGCATAAAATAATTTCCCATAAACCCTGTGTTCAGGAAAATACACTGCAGAATGTGGCACTCCCTACCTCCAGACATGCCACTAATACTGACTGCTGGGGAGAGGTGAGTTTCGCTTGTGCTTGTACCAGTGCTGTGCCAACTTACCATGCCATAACAAGTACATTCGTAACTCTCCATTTTAAATATTTACATTAGATGCACCACATAGGAGATGATGTATCATCAATTCTAGACATTAACTAAAAGAGGTACTTGACTAATTTGAAAAGGGAAACTGTGAGAAACAGTGTCACTGAGCCCTGTGTGCATGCTTGTAGTGTTTTGGGGATGTGTTTATAATTTGATATGTGGTTGCTATGTTTTATACTCTTTTGAAATGGATACCATGCTGCTGTCTGTTCCCTCTAGAATGGAATGACCATTATACATTTATTTTTAGAAGACTGTTAAACACGCATGTATAACTTTTAATGATGCTGTATATGTCACGTCCCCTCACCATAATATTTTACTTCCTTCAGAATTGAAAGTACAGATGATGAAATCCCAAAAGCAGAAGATTACACAGATGCATGCATAGGTTACTCTGCTTATAAAGAGTGCGCATTTGAAGACCTGAAACAAAGACCAGACCAGCTCACATACAGACACGAGAATGAAAAAGGGACCATGGAGGATGCAGATAATCTGTTATCTTCCATGTGTCAGTCCAAAGGACCACAGAAAGAGTGGACACCAAACATGGTGGATCTCTTCCCAGCATGTCCACGAATTTCTAGAGTCCCTGGATTTCCATCTTCAGATTTCTCTAACACTCATCTGACAGAGGGGGTGGACTGGCTTACGGATGCAAGTACATTATGGAGCAAGCCAGCAAAACCAAAACCAGAAGAAACCATTCTGTCTACACCTTACGTGGAAAGATCTGAGTATAACATAAACATGATTAAAAATATGCTATCTTTGGCTTATTCATGTCCTAGTCAAACAAGTATTCCAGGCTTTCCATCTGCCAAAAAACTGAAAGTTTTAGAAACATCTTGCATAGCCATGTCTTGCCCTGAGATATCCATTGTAGCAGGTGTACCTTCAAGATCCCAAATTCAAGAAGAAAGGCCTCATGTAGAGTGGCTGAATGTGAGAAAATGTTTGTGGAAGAAGCTGTCAAAAGAGGAACTGATCTGTATCATAAATACACCAATTCAGTATACTGAGATTTCAGTAAACATGGCAACTATTGTTCCAACTTGCCCTGAGGCAGCACTTATTCCTGGTTTCCCATCTGCACCATATGCAAAAGAAAGAGGTGTCCTGGTACGGAGAGAGCCAAGTGTGGATATAATTTCTCCATCTTGCCACATAATATCTAAGGTTTCTGACAGTTTGGAGGACAATCTTAGGATGTCTGTAGAGCCATCAAACTTGAAAGAAACACCAAAAGAGCAGCAGTTTGAACCAAATCTGGATATTCTTTCCTCAACTTGCTCACTAGTATGTACAGTTCCTGGCAGTTTGAAGGATAATCTTGGGATGTCTGCACTGCAAATTCAAAAGGTGCCGAATATGTCGGATCTTCTTCCATCTTGTCCAGTGATCTCAAGAATTCCCGGATATCCCGCTAAAATGGTATCTAAGGATTTACAGTGGATCAGTAATCAGAAACTAAATTTAAGAAAGTCACTGAAGGAAAAGAAAACTAATATTATTGATACTAATAAGAATAGAAAGGATATGAAAAATGGCGTGGCATTACTACCAACCTGCCCTCTTGTAGCAAGCGTTCCAGGTTTTCCATCTGCACAACAACGTAATTTTCAGAACGAGCCAAGCATGCATGCCATTCGTTCTGCCTGCCCAGTGCTCTCCCATATAGCTGGGTGTCAGAGCATATTGATTTCCTTAGCATCTGATTGGCCATCCAGTCAAACTGTAATGTGGGCTAGGCAAAATAAGAGCTCTTCTGTTATCATGAGTGTAGCCAAGGAGTACAGGGCAGATCTTGAAAGAATGGTGGCTTTGGTGCCATGCTGTCCATCAAAAACCCGTATTCCAGGTTTTCCATCTGTACCAGAGCCAAAAATGCAAAATATGACTCTATCTTGTCCTAAAAGATCCAACATTGCAGGATTCCCATCTAAAGATAAAACAATGCATTTGAACTGGTTAGTTGACCGAAAACAATTGTGGTGTAGCACACAAAAACACAAGTTGGTTGTTATCAAGGACACAATATATGAGAGCAGAGATTCACTGAAAATCATGTTTGCCTTAGCTCCAACGTGTCCACCACTAGCAACAATATTGGGATTCCCATCTGCACCAAAGCCAGCAGCTATTCCTAGTATGGTAAATCTGGAACCATGTATTCCAAAGAGTTCGAAGATTATTGGATTTCCATCAAAAGAGGAAATACAAACAAGACCATGGTTTCTTGAGAAAAAAAATTGGGAGAAACCTTTAAGAACAAGATCAGGCCTTCTTATACAAAGCTCCTTAGACCGTGCATGTCAACAAGTAGACCATGACACTGTGAAGAGAATGTTTGCTATGGCATCCACCTGCCCAAGGGAAGCTCACATTCCTGGTTTTCCTTCTTTACCTCAAGTAAAAGTGGAGAGTTTCTTTTTACAGAAAGAGCCGTATATAGAGAATGTATTGCATTCATGCCCAAGGATTGCTGTTGCTTCTGGCTTCCCCTCTGTATATCCTGTAGTCTCAGTGGATCCATCGTGGTTTGTTCAGGAGGAGTCAATATGGGTTAAACCAGAGAAAGAGACATCAATTTTAACTACAAGCACAATCAAAGACTTTGAAAGATACGCAAAAATGGCACTGCTTTTGCCAGTGTGTCCTAATGAAGCTAGAATTCCTGGATTTCCATCTGCAAACAAGCTCACAAAAGTGGAGCACATGATGACTGCCCTCTTATCTTCTTGCCCAAATGTATCAAGTATTCCTGGAATGCCATCTAGAAAACAAATGGCTCAAGCAGAGGAAACAATGCCTTATTGGCCACTATATTGGGCAAAGCCTCTGGGGACAAAGGTAGCTGTCATTTTCACTACCTTCCCCACAACTGAAGACAAAACAAACATGTCTGCTTTGGTGTGTTGTTGCCCAAATGAAGCAAAAATTCCTGGATTCCCATCGTTGTCTGTGTCTAATCCTGATTTCATACAAACCAATTTGAACGCACCAACTTCCAGTCCAACTGTTACACATCATATCACAGTAGAATGGGATCTAGCAATGGATGTCAAAGCATCTGGTAAGCATGCTTTCAGAGTGCGGTATGGTTAACACAGCAATATTTCATGACAGCAGAGTGGAAATAATTTTTATCTTTTTAAAGATAAACCCTTGAAGACTGAAAAGATTACAGAAATGTCCATGTGCAAAGGGTGAGTTTATTTCTACCTATGGCATGCTTATCAGCACTTCAGTAGTTCTTGTGTGCATTATTGAAAGAGGAAAAACTGGAATGAACTCACACCAGCAGGATGTCACAAGTTCACTTATGTTTGTACTGTCAAATTGCCTGTATATGAAGTAAATAAATCGCCAAAAAGATACTAATTGTGTCCTGTGTAAGAGCTTGGTTTTGTGATGGGTAACCACCAACCACCTTGGCACTAACACTACTAAATCAAAACAAAGGCTAAATGAAGGCTATTTATAGCCTAGGTTTCTACAACACTATTGTACACCAACAACAGTACACGGCTGTATGCTTGGTGCTAGCGCTGCTTTGTAAGTCCCATAGAAGTAGTGGAAATTAGCATTATCAGAGTGGTGGTAATCACAATGGCTACTTACAGTCTAGGTTTTTGGCAAGTCTGCTTTTGTCTTTCTAGTTGGCATGTTTTGAAATTTGTGCTGGCTTACATCTTATAAACCTTTGATAAGTTCAACTTATTATTTATAAAAATACTAAAAGTGCTTACTTCAAGGCATGTGTGTGTGTTTGTTATATATCCGCAAAAGACAATTATGTCATTTAAAGAGAACTGGTTCTGTGAGCATGTGTTCTGAAGAGAAACATGAGAGAAGCACTAGGCATGAGTACAGGTTTGGACTATTCAAATGTCCTAAGTTGTCCGCCCCCCAGCGAAAGCTCTCAACAAGAAGAAGAGTCCTTGAAAGAATATGAAGTTGTGGAGCGGTCATCTCCATGCCAAGCCCACGATACTACAGACCTGTCAGACACTGATATAACCTCTGGATGGGAGGTACTGGAGGCAGAGGATCCTTTTACAGAAAAAGAGGGATCAGCAGGTCTTGTTCAGACCATAGTTGGTGTCTTTCACAAAGGGTAAGCAAGAATGTAGATGCAGCATGACAGGTTGATGAAGTAAGCCTCTGATTAATTTTTGGTAGTATGCGTTCTTGGAATATTCTTTGTTTAACAGGTTTGTCCCCTGTTATAGATGCACAGAAAGTGCATTGTGTCACATTCTTGTGCTAGATGTGACAAAATATAGTGTGTCTACACCATTGTTCTTAACCACGTGTGCCTGTATTTCAAACACATGAAATCTAGGCATTACAGAGCTCATGGCAATTGAGATATGTTGACACAAGATTTTTTGGAACAAACATTTGAACCCATGGTGGCCTCTTGAGGATAAAATTGAGGAGTAATAGCATAGGAATGGATGAATGTGTTGTGAAATTTTGGTGTGATTGTAATTACAAGATACATTTTAGCTGGATTTCAAGAATTGGTACTCTTTTTTTGTTCTTCTACTAAAGTTCTCCATTTTTCTTAGTTATGAGACAGTAGCTGCCATGTTGCAGCCCTCTGGTTCTGGAGCGATTGATGACCCCTCTTGTTTGAGGGAGTCTGAAAACGACATTGCTGTCAAGCCCAAAGAACCTCCTTGTGAACCTGCTGAGGAGCCACTCCTGAAGAAAATGTTGCCTGTGTCATCATCTCAGCCTCACTTCCCTATAAGTGCCGAGCTAAACAAGTGGCGCTTGTTTGATGGCCGATCTGAATCGTCCTTGTCCTCTAAAGATGCTGAAAATTGGTTTAGTGAGGATGGAGACTATAAGCTGATGAAGAAGTGGCCACCACTGACAGAGGCTGACCTACATGAGATCACTAAAGAAGAGGAGATCAGAACAGTTTTGGACACTTCAACTCAAGACAGCAGAACAACCCTAAAAGGACATTTTTTTGATCACAGTAAGAATGGTAAAGAAGAGCACTTGAATAAGCCAGTTGAGGATGAGTTGAGTGCAGCAATGTCAACATTATTGATAGAAAAGGGGTGAGTGTGGACCCACAGTTTCTTGAGTGGCAGCATGGCTTAAGTGTGAATTTTGTTTGACTGTTTTATTTTGTTTTTTGTTTGTTTGTTTGTTAGTTTTTGCCAGTAGCACACGTTTTACATCCCAAACCTTTTGATCCTGAAGCAACCTCACATGTCTTTGTCCGGTAGTCTAATGGTTTAATTTAATTGTTTTGTCAAAGGCTTTAATATGTGGCGCATGGATCTTAAGTGAGTTTGTGTTTGTTTAATGCTTTCAGCTATCAACTGATATCGATTGAGGGTTTTTTTTTGTTTGTTTTTGGAATAACAGTTGTGTGGAACGTGGGTTTGGTGGTTTTTGGTGAGAATGTTGTGGAAATCATGATGAACTAATTGATGTTCATCTGAGACATCAATTATAAATATCTGGTAGTGATTTTGTATTCTTATTCTTAAGGACCGAGATTCATAGAGCTCAAGAGGTGTCTGAGTTCCTCCAACCTCCAAGAAGCAAGTCACTGGAGAAAACCTCTCTACCAGTCCCACAAAAACTTGAGGCTGGGACTGAAGAGACAGCTGTTTTAACATCTAATCAGCCAGTTCCACCACAGCGGACTAGGAAGAAAGACAGTCTTTCAGACCCCTCTACACCAGTAGTCACTGATGACCTAGAACCAATCACTCCTTGCTCTGTTCCAGCTATTGTCCCACCTTGTCGCAGCAAGAAAAATAATAACCTAACTGAGGAATCGTTGAAAAGGAATTCTCAGATTGAAAGTGTTTCTGTTGGATCAGATGTGTTGCAGAGAACTGAAGGAGGTATTCCTGAGGCTGTAATTGAGGATAAGCAAGTAGAAGAGTCTAGCCACAAAGATACTATCAGAAATACTTCAGAAAAAAGCCCAGCAACTACACAGGAAAGTTCTGTAGCTAAAAGCATTGTGCACTTTCCTGCTGATTTACCTGTCCCAATGCCTCGAGTGAAGAAACGCCTAAGTGCTTCTTTCCCGGATGATTACCCAAATGTTGCTGGGGAAGATTTCTCAACCGAAACAAAAATGTCCACTGGTGGGACTCAAGGATCTACTAGTAAGGAGCAACCAGAGCCCCCTCAGGAATTGATACCACACCCTAGAAAGATAGAAGAAAATATTCCTTCATTGAGTGGGATATTTAAAGCTAATGGTAGTGAAAGTGAAACTGACATGGAGAAGAAGAATCAGCTGCCCTCAATTTTCAACATAGGTATATTTGACTCTGAGACTGTCACAAAAACAGCTATTGATACCCAGGCTAGCGAGGAGTTGAAAGGCAGAAGACAGCTGGAACAAAATGTGCGTGAAATCAAAGTTGCTGAAGAAAGGTCAAGCCAAGTCAAGCCGACAGCTCTTCTAGCCCCAGTGCCACGTGTGAGGAAACAAAGAAGTGGTTCTTTTAATGCTGACATATCAACAACCTCAGCCTCCATTCCCATTCAAACAGATACAGCTGACAGACAGGTCCCTCAGAACCTTAGTGACTCAAATTTACCTGTACCTCTTCCACGTGTAAAGAAGCGCCTTAGTGGCTCTTTTACGGAGGAAATCCCTATGTCTGAACAAGAGCAGAGGAGACCTCACATTTTCTTGATAAAGGGGAAAAAGAGAAAAGTCCACCTGTTCCAATACTTCGTTCAAAGAAGCACCTCAGTGCTACTTTTCCAGGTGATAGCCCTACTGGAGATACCCAAGTTTCCTCCTTTGTGGACCCAACTGAAAGCAAAGCTCCTCTCCCCCTGGGAAGTGAATCCGTATTACCTTATTCACAAATGTCTTCAGAAGACAACATCCAGGGGCTTGAGCAAACCCATGAAGAGTCCTTTGAGAGACTGTTGGATACTGAGAATAAGGCTACAGTCCATCCAGAGTCTCCTTCGACTATTCATGAAGACAACAGACAACAGTTTGAAGGGGTCATCAGACACACAGCTGGAGAGATTGCCAAAGCTGGAATGCTAAGTGAGACTAATATAGTCACAGTTCACAGTCAAAATACTGATTATGTGAAAGACAGTGATAAAAATCAGGAAATAGAAATAAACAAGAAGGAAAAAAGAGAGGATAAGGTTCCTTTGGGCTCTGTTTCTTTAGATGAGACTGCAATTGCCTTAGATTTAATAAGGTGAGTCATGAAGAACAGAGTTTTAGATTCACTGGTGTGGGTGAAGGATGTCATTATAAGTTGATTTACCTGTTTATGTACTATTAATTTCCAGATTTCATTTCTTGGAAATCTGTAATATTGTTTTTTTTTTTTTTTTTTTACTTGGGTTTCAAATGGTTGTGTGCCTGTTTGTTTGTTTCTTTGTTTGTTTTTTTACACCTAATGCAACTGAAAAATTGTCAGTCCAACATGACAATGCAACAACAAGCAATGAAAATGAATGTGGTGTCTTAGTCTGCATAGAATTCAGTCTTTTTTCTTTTTTGTTAATGTTTCTGTTTCCTAGACAAGAAGCCGCTGAGGAATCTTCTAGTCTACCTGTTGCAATGCCTCGTGTGAAGAAACGTCTAAGTGGCTCGTTCCCAGACAGCACTGCATCTCCCAATGATGAATCATCTGACCAACAAGGGGCTTCGAGTCAGAATGTTACTGAACCAGTTGTTCGCCTTCGGAGCAAGAAGAAAACAGAAGCAGAAGCCATAGGCCATCATGGAAGTTCTGTAGATAATACTGCTTCATCCAGTGAGACAGAGGTACACTATTAGCATTTTGCACTGTATTTATGTATTTAGTATATTTTTTTCAGCATATCAGTCTTGCAAATTACCCATTGACCATTTGTCTTCTGTAATACCAGACAGTAAGGTTTGTGGACTCTAGCCAGTCTCTGCTAGAGTGGTGCCAAAAGGTCACGCAAGGTTATAAAGGGGTAAAGATCACTAACTTCAGCACTTCATGGCGGAATGGACTTGCTTTCTGTGCCATCCTACATCATTTCCACCCCAACAAAGTGTAGGTACTTCAGTAGATGAGAAATAAACATGTTTAATGTAACAGCAAATGGAAGTATGAGGATATAATCATCTGACTGCTCCAACAAACATGTATATGTGTCATCTTTCCTTTCGTCTAGGGGTTATGAAATGCTAGATCCTTATGACATCAAACGGAACAACAAAAAGGTGATGTTACATCTTTTTACCTTTTGTTCATTTTGCCTTTTGTAGCAGGCATGCTACATTTTTTCAGGTAAAAATCAGTTCTTTTTGGAATGATCTACACCTGATTTGATTAAATGAAGGCAGATAACCAGTTATTTAATCAGTTATTAACACCACAAAATTAATTAATTCTTAGACTTAAGCATTATCACTGCGTTATATTTCAAGTATTGGTGACAGGGAAAAAATGAACAGCTTTTTGTGATGATTCTCACTAGAATTTGCTAGTACAATCTTTTTGTATCGAATGCTTTTGGTTTAAGTAAAAGTAACAAGTCAGTTTTACTAACATGTGATTGGCCAGAATCATGGTATGGAGAACATTATGTTAATCCAAAGTTAGCCCGGTAAAACAGGAACTTGTCTTCCTTAAGTTAAACGATCTATTAGCATTGGCAAAAAAGATAAATTCTGTTGTTTTCATCATTGTTGACTGGATATTTTGACCCTTTTTGGAGCTACATAACTACATACAATTTTCAATTAAAACTGTTAACTTATTATTACAAGTTCAATTAACTCAAAATTTTATTGCAACAACATTTTTACGATGTGTTTTTCTCAGTAATATAAGAACATGGCAACAAATTAAGCCAGTGAGACTTGTGCTTCTTACTATTTTCCTCAAACATAGCAACTTTCAGTTACTAAATTTTAAATGATAAAGGCACAAGACCTCTGCTCCTCTTACCAGAATGCACAATTCTGCTGTTGCGCTAAGAATGTTTGTTATTAACATAAGCCTTCTATTGATGATTTTAATTTCACTAAAAAAAAATACTAAGTAATGTGCTCCCTTCAAGTAAAAAACAACCTAAATCTAGATCTTTTTCTTTTTTATAATTATATTCAGGGTATCATGTTCTTAATCATTTTTATGATTAATACTGGCACAACTTTCTTTTCTAATTCCTGCTGAACTGATTCCTCACAGGCTTTTGATGGCTTTGCTGCACTGGGCATCTCCAGACTAATGGAGCCCTCTGACATGGTGATGCTGGCTGTACCTGACCGACTCATTGTTATGACTTACCTCAACCAGATCCGAACACACTTTACTGGCCAGGAGCTTAATGTGGTGCAGATAGAAAAGAACAGCAGTGAGTCTAGCTATGTGGTTGGGGAGAAGATACAGGAAGCGGACCCTGAGGCTGCTGCTCGCTATTGTGCTGAGAGGCTACAAAGCAGCTATGTTTCTCAAGAGACCAATGGGAATGTCTCTGATAAAGGGGTAAAGGGGGACACAGATAGCAGTAGGACTATTGTACCACCACCTCGAGCTAAGCGGACTCAAGGGACGAGTCAGGCTGGAGGCTCTGGAGGTGCCCAAGCACCAGTGGCCCCACCAAGGACTCACTCTTCCTCTACCAAGGGTTTTTGCTCATGTCAGGGATGCAGATTTGGTAAAGAAGCGTCGATCCCAGCTGAGAGGGGAGTCTTTTGATGAGGCTGAACTGGCAGAGAAGCAAACAGCAGCAGAGGTAGTGTGGTTAAAAATTATACATAAAAAATTCACATATTCAGAAGTCAAGATCACGATATAGAAATGGCTTCAGTGGAGTCTGGAGCATGTCCTGTACAGTTTCTGAACAAGGAAAATTTAAAGATTTTTGGGATGCTAGATATGTTATTTGCTGATAAATGGCAAAATGATTATTATAATTTTCATATAGGAATCACAACCAGTAATAAAAAACTAATAACTTTGTACACACACATCCACTAACTCACATATAGTCATTAGTGGTGGCTATATGTACCATTTATTTTTAAATGTACAGTAAAATGTATAGACTGGTGTATAACACCACTGTTTAACCTGTCTTATACTCACTATACTATATAGTTGCTGTTCAAAAAACATCATCAAAGTGGTAACTATACAAGAGAAGGCAGGAACTTTCATAACCTTTAATGTAAGTTAATGTAAAGATATTTAGTTCTAAGTAATTTTATCATGAATTTCCATCAAATGTAAATGGCAGCTTTTGGGCTCAAACAATGTAGACAAAAATTGAAAAAAAGTAAATAAAAAAAAGGGAAAGTTCTGTTTTTTAGACAGCAATGATCTGGATTATAATATCATTTCTTTTTAAAAAGCAAAAATCATATCAGAATCAATATCATGCATAACAAGGTGTCAATTACCTTTTGTATGGCTTATAAAAAATGTCATATCAGTGCTTCCCTAAGAGATATAAAACAACTGTGCTGTGTTTGTGGTCACTTTTTCATTTGTTTCATAGCAATCTAAGCCCTCTCTTAGAATTCCTGTCTCTTGTGATTAAGCCAACAGTGTTTGTTTACAAATGTGAAATGTAGTTTGAAAAACGACTAGTAGGATACTTTTTTTTACTTTGCAGTTAACTCATTTGTTGTTTGCACACAGAGTGCGTCAGGTCGTGCAGACAGTGGAGCAGCAAAAGGACGACCAGGATCCCGTAAGCACACACTTAGATTACATCTCTTAACATCATAATTCATTGTACACTGCAGTCTCAGGTTCTCTGTCAGGCGGTAGTGATATTGATCAGCTCCTGATCTTCTGACTAATGTTTATTGCATGTGACATGACAAATTACAATGATGTGAACATTACACAGAATTTATAGTTTATCTGTTATATATAGTTGAGAGTCTCATAGGTGAAATTACAAATACCTAAGAATGACAATCTGCATATACAATGCCAGACCCTATTAAAGTCTAAGGCATCTTTACGTAACAGGTTATTATGTAATTCTTTTGGGCAGATCCTGTAAACAAGCAAAGGCCTTTACTTTCCTGAGAGAAAAACTGGCAATAATCCACAATCACCAGTTATCTTTTAGAAAATTACTGTACTGTGAATGGTGGTACAGTTGTTATTGCAAAATTGGTTTTAGAAATTTGGTGACTTGTAGTGTATGCTGTCCCTTGGGCCTTTTATCATTTGTTTGTATGTGTGTGTCTTTGTTTTATAGCTGCAAATGTAGAGGGTGGTGAAGAAAGAACAGCAAGATATAGCCAGGTCAGTTTGGCAGCTTCTCTGAGTCATATTTCTGTTTAAGATAAACTTATAAACAGATATTGCAGAGAATTAATAAAACAAGCTGTTATGCATGTCAAACATCCCACCTAGGCAAGACAGTTTTATTCATACAGTGCCATGAACAACACAAGGTTCTTTATAGAGAAATAAAACAAACAAAATAAAGGGTGTGAAAGAAGATGTTAAAACAATAAGCTTGAAATAAGATATAATTGAATACAGCATTGTCACAGGAGAGTGAATGTTTTAGCTGAAACTCTGTCTAGCTAGATTTACAG
The DNA here is from genome assembly GCF_904425465.1 of Colossoma macropomum. Lineage (NCBI taxonomy): Eukaryota > Metazoa > Chordata > Actinopteri > Characiformes > Serrasalmidae > Colossoma > Colossoma macropomum. The sequence continues at coordinate 11,812,385 of NW_023494805.1, forward strand.
CTTCAATTTAAAAACAGCCAAGGTGTAAAGCCAAGTATAATGTGGCAGATTATTCTGTAATTCTGTAAAACAGACACATGGCCTTGCACCTGCTGCAGATTTCATGGCTCTTAAAATAAGTAGGTTTCCAGTATCCTACACACTTAATAAATGAAAAGGAATTATAAATGACAGCTATTAAAAATACCTTTTTTTTAAAAAACTTTTTACTGTTTATAAATAAATTGAGCAGTAGACATTGTAAGCTTAAGCTTCCGTTTTAACTAACATTTAATGACAAAGTTTCTTACTCTTTGTTCTGTCTTTGTATGTTGTGGGTGATGTGTGTGTGTGTGTGTGTGTGTGTGAAGGATGTCAGTCAGTATGTCCTGAGTGAGATGCAGGCTCTAGAGACAGAGCAGAGGCAGATAGATCACAGGGCTGGAACTGTGGAGAGAAAACTACGAAGACTTATGGAGTCTGGTAAGTCAACTGTATGTATGTGTGAGCAAGAGACAGAAAGATGAGTGGAAGGAAGAAAAAAGTGAAAGTGAAGTGAGATTTGAAGTACACTAAAGAAACAAATAATCAACTATAAACCACTTCCAGCTCTTGCAAAGTCAGACTCTTTCTTTGCTCAGTTCTTCAACTAAACTGCTGTTTCCGTAAGCTGTATATGATTTTCTATTGTCAGGCTGACCCCTTACCACAGCCAGAGCCAAGCTTTGAATATTGCTTGTCATATTGTCATAGTAATGGAGTTACTGTTTCTTGTAGGTAGTGATCGTGTGGAGGAAGAGACATTAATTCAGGAGTGGTTCACACTGGTTAACAAGAAGAATGCTCTAATCAGGAGGCAGGATCATCTCCAGTTACTGTAAGAATTCGCACCAGGCACTTCACTTCATCCTCCACATACCAAACATGTTACATTCTGCAATGAGTGTCTAAAAAATACATATTCATACTACCATTTAAAAGTTGGAAATCAATATTTTTAAGAATATAATAGTTTGTTTGTGAATAATTTTTAAATCAGGCAAGTATGCTAGCTCTGTATACCTCCACAGGTAAAAATGAGAAATTAAGAGATTTTAGATGCGTCCACAATCAGACAGTAGATGATAACAATCAGAGCTGTAGATGAGTCTAAAAATTTCAACAATTTAAAAAATAAATTAAATAAATAAATAAAATGTCATACAAAATTATGAGTCTAAAAATTGGCAGAGCTTCAAGAATAAAGTTGAAGGTGAAAATGAATGTGCAGAATCTTTCATTCTTCAAGTAGCAGACAACTCAACAGAAGTATTGTAACTAGATAATAACATTACATTATTCATGATTTAATAGCTTATTGTTAACAAAATACTTTTATTGTACATAAGACTTTATTGTGTATAAAATAAAGAAACACTTTTGATTGGTCCATTATATTGTAAAACAACACTGGTTTAAGTCTGGCTCCTCATTTTCCAACTCTTTCCAACTCTCTGACAGGCAAGAGGAGCAGGATTTGGAGAGGAAGTTTGAATTGTTAAAGAAAGAACTCAGAGACCTCATGGCTGTAGAGGGTAAGACAACAGAGCACAAACAAGCAAAAAAGCAACAAACATACATATTATGTCACATTATGTCACATTAAGCATTGAAAATGTATTTTGCAGTAGTTTTAGGTTGTCTATTCTCCTACTAGGAATATCTATATATGGATCATTATACTGAACTGGTTCAAAGTCAAGAGCTGAAAATGCATTTTGAAGTTTTAACTAACTTGGACTTTAGACTAAAATCCTTTTGCTTTGAGTGACCCTATATCTTAATTGTGTTTATTTCATTAAAATAAGTGATTAAATATTCCCTTTTCTCATTAAAATGCAAGAATAGTCTTTTTTGTGGTTTAACTGTGATTTTTGTTATTTTTAATAATTAGAGTCTTTTCTGATTGGCTGCCTTCATTGCACCTCATTCAAATAGGCTGAATATGTGGATTTTTAGCTTACTCTCTATCTGTGGACTGTATTGTCCAGGGAGTGAAAGTTTAATAACTTTATTTACACACTACATCAAACTCTTTTATTTCAGATGTTGCTTGAGTTTTCATGATATAGACCCTTTGAAGACCCTTCATTATTTTGCTTAAGTGAAACTAAAGAAAATTAAAGTTAAGAATGTACAGTTTGTGTGATGTTTTCTTATACCTTCCTCTACAGTCTTAGCTTATCTACAGAACACAATAGTTATGATTTGTTATTAAGTACCACTAAGTCAGTTATGACTTCTGGTGACCATATAGTCATAGTGATTCTTCAGAATGTTCTATATTCTATTTGGGTCTTTAGGTGTCTGAATGGCTGATTCATGATTCCTCCAATTGTATTCATCCATCTCATTGCTGGTCATCCTTTTCCTCCTTTACCTGCGATTATTTTAAACATCTTTTAGAATGAATTATAGTCATTACAAGGTTTTGTGAGGCCATGCGCATCTCATACTAGAACAACATGTCTATTGCTCCTTCATTCTGTTTTCTCTTCCTCATATTTTCTCTCTGTTTTGTAGAATGGCAGAAGACACAGGCCCATAAAACCAGAGAGCAGTTGCTGCTGCAGGAATTGGTGTCTCTTGTAAACCAGAGAGATGAGCTGGTCCACGACATGGATGCCAAAGAGAGAGGGTGAATAACGTGTAACATTCATAATATGAGTGTCTTCACTGTACAGTGCTCATTACTAATAATAGACATACATAATTCACTATGCAGTGATTGCCTGAGAGGTCAACTTCTTCATTATACATTTTATATGATGTTCACTGCCATTCAGAAGTTTCACAGTCAGTTGTCATATTAATAGTTGTTGCTGTTTTATTCAGTGATTTATACAATGTAGATTAAAAAAAATAATGTATAAGCTGGACGCAATGTATTTTAAATTTTATGTCCACCAATTATCCATTTACCATTATTTCTTGAGATGTTATGATCACTGCTTTTCAAAGATGAAATATTTGGTATATGAACTTATAATTATAATTTCTTTTTTTATATAATAAAATCATTTTTATATAATTCATTTGTTTGACACCTATGGCGTACCTATGAGTACTAGCATATAGAATATTTTCATAAATGCATTTGAAACAAATGCAGCTTTTTTATGCTATTGAAAATAGTGATCCCAAACTTTTAACCGGTGTATGTACAGCATTTGCAGTAAAAATAATGTATACTGTATATATGTACCGTGAGGGTCTGTTATTACCAACACAGTCAGGATGTAGATAGTGTTCTGGGGTTTGACACTTGACTTGTTTTGACTTCTCTCTGTTTCTCCTGCTGTGCAGGGCACTGGAGGAAGACGAGCGGCTGGAGAGAGGTCTGGAGCAGAGACGCAGAAAGTACAGTAGTCGGAAAGAGAAGTGCATATTACAGTGAGGGACATATGGATGAATATATGGACAAGAAATGTGGACGAGAGTGAGAACGTTGAGGGTCAATTTGCACCTCTCTGCACTGTGCCAAGTTTGCATAAGAAGAAAATGTTGAAGGGGAGAAGGCTGGATATTGCCTTTCGCTCTTCAACTAGGACTCCCAGAGGAAAAATGAGATGTAGAAATAGAGGGTCCCCATATTGGAAGAATTCAGAGCAGGTTTTTTTTTTTTTAGAATAGCTGTATTTTCTTAATAGGTCAGTTTGTACCTTTTTGAATATGCAAAGATTTTTCATGGAATCTGCTGAAATGGAGACTCATAAGGGTTCAGTTTAAAATGTTACTTTTTAAATGTTGAATATGCTTCTTTGTATTTTGTAGTTTAAATATTGCTACATTTTACTCAAAATACAGTTGTGGCCTTGCAGTTGCATTGTATCCACTGGCTTGCTACAGACAAATGCCAAAGGACTGTTTGACAAGTAGATACCAGACATTAATGCTTAAATATTGCAAACTAATTGGCCTTAAAAAGAAATGGGTTTTATTGGATCATTTTTAGTGTTTACGAAGACCATAGGTAAAATCTGAATGAATCGAATGAGTTGTACTTTGCATTTTATAGTACAGATGTTCTGTTTTTAGACAAGTGACAGCTCCAGACATCTGTATATCTGTATATTCAGCCAAGAAAAACATGGAGATGTGTGGGAAATCTGTATGCGGGAAACTGCATTTTAGAGACATGGGATACAGGTAATAAAGTGGAGTTTACTTTATCTTTAAACCAGATTAATACTTTAGTTGCATGGCCTTTGGTGTCTTGCTGTTGGATTTTCCTGGTTGTGCTCACTGATTGATCTCGGAAATTACCAAAATATGGAGAAACTCATCTACAAATTGACTACAAAAACAGCAAATGAACACCTTACAAACTTTACCACAGGTCTTAAGACTGCCTTTGTTTCAGTAGTAGGTAGTAGCTCTATAGAACACAGATTGTATTTATTTATTTTAGTACTGTTTTGAATTGTATGCACTTGTTAGGATGTGTGAATGTAGAAATATGTTTAAAGCCCTAAATGATGAGTAAAAAAGTGACCTTTTAATTTAATTTCTTACACTTTATGTTTTCAAAAAGATATCCAGTACTGCATGTTGCTTTACAAAGCAACAGACATGGAGTGCTTAGTGGCAAAATAGTGGTGAGTTATGTTACCAGCAGAAACATGCATTTCCTGAGGAACTTCCACAATAACAGTATTATTTTTGACATCCTCATTACTGGCAAACTACAAAAATAATGTAGCTTATTATGTATTATTTTGTGAATGTGTGGGTGATTCTGGTTCTTTTCTTTTAAGGTGTGTTAGTCCTGTTTTTAGGGTTGGGGGTGTTTAAATTGTCACCATTTGTGGCTTATGTGTTAAATAAAGAGTTACTTCACTCCACTGTTCACTAATGTACTGCACTTAGAATTGCACTACTCAGAAATCTGCTTTGGAAAATAAAAATTTGTTTTCGTGGTGTCTCAGGCAACCATGTTGTGTTACGTGTTGTGCTACAAGTTCTCTGTGAAAATTGTTTCTTTGTCCGATTTTGACATGTTCTATGTGCGACTTAAGTTTAAAGCCAACTGTAGGTCACTCATATTAAACATATCAACTGTCAGAACATCTTCATCTAACCAGAACAGATGCAAAAAATGGATTTCAACAATAAAATAATACAGTAAATACACTGTTACACAGTTAAAGGAAAACAATCTAGCAAGTGTTTCATTTTCTGATTAACAGTTCAGTCTGTGGTGTGGGATTTAGTTGGTACCACTCTTTTAAAAGTCAGTACAATAGGCATTGTCACAAAGTGCCTGAGGGAAGAACAGTGTGTTTTGCTGTATCTGGTTCAAAAGAATGTTTAGAGTCAGCACAACGTCATGTCCTTCCTACTGGGTGAGGAGAATTTCAGCTAAGTAAAGCTGTCATTTCACAAACTCTCAGTAAACATGGACATCATGGAAATGTGCAACTACACCATTCAGCATATTCTGGGGCCTTGGGCAAGCAAAAACCAAACTGTCTCAGAGGAGGAAGTCAGATATCTTAGAGCTAAGGTCTGTAATGAAACCAAGTGCACTCTGGTTAAATCACCCAGGAAACAGGCGGTCTTTAGTCACTTTGGTGGAACAGTATGCTGAATCAGCAGACGAGACTAGTGACAAATCAGCAACATGCCTGAACTTTTGCCTGTAAAATTTGATGAAACGTGATGTAGAGCTACTTACATGTAAATAAGATTAAAATTAGTTAAGAGAAAGTTGACCTGCAACACGTCAAGTGTGAGTGTTATTCGCAAGCAATATTTTTTTTTTTCTTAGGAAAAAAGTCTCATTAAACCAAAACTGGACTGGAATGTGCAGACTACTTTTTTGATGTAAATTATGCATAAATTAAAGACTTTCTGTTTAAGGACCTCAGTGCTCCTTGGACCTCATCTTGAGAAAACTTCTGGTCACTAGCTTAAAACACCTCAAGTCTGCCATTTTCCTAATATCATCTGATGATTAGTTTTAACTCAGTTCAGGAGATCGTGGGTTTGAACCCAGATGATGCCACAGCCATCTGTGGCCAGGAGTCCCAGAGAACACAACTGGTCGCACACTCTTTGAGGGGGTGGGATGGCCCTCCCTCTGACCACATCACGTACCTTGATGCTATCCAGCTTACGTAACACAATCATCAGTTAGCGTTCTCCTCCAAGCGCGATGAGCTGCCTGATGACTTTGTGGTAACAGCAGTTCAAAAAAAGATGCAGTGACTTATTTCACATAACTTAGAAGAAGCATGTGCTAGTCTTCACCCTACTGGTGGCATCGTGATTGGGGGAGACCTATATATATATATAACCACCATAAATAAAGAAATAACACAATTACAAAAAGTATGAGAAAATGTGCCCCAATATGCTAGAAATAATATGCTAAATAATCTGGATTTAAAAACCTTTCATTTCTTGGGAATGCAGTTCTAGAATTTATGAGCTGTACAAGAAAATAATTTTTCCACCAGCTCAGCTGCAAGTGATCCTAATAATCCTGCCTCCACTGAGCAAAGTGGTGACATGAACCAGGGCTTGTGATGTCAACAAATATAGCTAATTCATTTACTATTCAAAATAACTAGTGATCCCACACATGTTTTATATGTAATGTTGAATGTTGTAAAATTGGGGTAAATCTGAAAAAAAAATGTTGGGTATTATTTTGGTCCAAAACTATGATCTCAAACTATCATAAACAGTGTGTCAGGCAACATATTTGTACCTATTCATGAAGTAAGGTTTTGTGAGGTAGCTTTTAGAGCCATTATACTCTTCAGATCTGTCTATTGCCACTACTGTGAACAATTCTGTCTCAGAAGGTTTCTCTGAAATGCTGCATTTCACATCATATCATTTCATTCTGCATGACTTTGCTCACAATTACAGCTGGTTTAATAATGTAGAAACTTTGAAAATGTTGTGAAATTTCCCCTTGGGTGGCTAGGATACAAAAACAACTAAAACACTCAGATCAAATGTTAATTCAAGCAGCTAAAACTTTCAAATACAGTGGTAGTTTTGGGGTGGAAGATAACTTATGAGTAGTAAGGAGGTGTAGAATAAGCCACCAATGAGAAAAACCATAGTGTATCTACCTGAAACCAGCTCATGCTGGGAGACTGGAAGCCACAAAGTGTTTCATAAAGTGAAAGTAATATCATTAATCTAGTAGAATAATACGAGTAATTTAAAAGAGTTTTGTTGCAAAAAAAGAACTCACCAAACAGTTACTACTGGGCCAAACTACTCAAGCAACAGGAAGAAATTATGTGAAATTATTTTAAAAATACAGAATGATACAAACTAAAAGATTGACTGGTAAATGTAAATGTAATTTGTTTCTTTGAACTTTTATTTTATTAGGCCCTCACAGTGCATAACAGAAGCTTCATACCATGGCATGATGGATGCATGGACATATCACATTTCTCACATACTGAAACCTCAGAATCATTTTATTTGCAGTCAGTTTGTAATTTTTCAATTTGCAGGACTTAAGGTGTGTATAATCATCCATGTTCTGTCCCTTAGAGTACTGCAGCCATAGTCCTTTATTAATCAAATAAATGAAAAAAGAAACTTTATTTCAGTACTTAATGTTTTAGGATTGAGTCTATTCTTTCTTATATAACTTATATCTTGCATAACTTTAATGATTGTCTTCAAAATCATTTCTTTGTGTGTGTGGTAAAAGTGGAAGTTTTGTCTCATGACTATGAGTGTTAGGAACTAGAAAAGAAGAAATGAAAGAAAAATGGACTAATTTTGGGAACATTTTTTTAGTGCAAGCAAATATTTTTTTCTCAAAAGTGCAAAAGCCAGTATTTCTTATGGTAATGAACTTCAAAACAATTTGTGAACTTAGATTAAATAGGGTCCTAAATCTAGAAAAAGGCAACATCGTCGGATAAAATGTATTTACTGTGAAATAATATTCTGTATCATTAAAAGATAAATATCTCTACATCATGAAGGATAAAGCTTTCAAAATAATATTCTGTATCATTAAAAGATCTATACCATTGAGATATAAGGCTTGTAAATTAATATTTTGTAACATTAAATGGTGAACATCAAACATGGGAAGATGCTAAAGTGATTCTTCACCAAAGTCACCACATCTAGCTAATGTACCTACAATTTTAAAATACTTGAAATTGGTCCTGAATGTTTTATAGGAGCTGCGTTTATAAGGTATTTTGTCATTAATACAAAGACTTACAATAAGTATGAAAACATGTGGTCCATGGTATCTCTGTTATATTTAATTCCAAGACTGTACATGTAGGATCATTTAAATTGTCCCATTTTGATGATTTTCAACAAAAAACTGTGTTGTCAGTTTGTATCATTCCAAAGTCAGTGTGAAAAGTCACTGCACACTTTCACAGTCACAGTTAAGGACAAGAGATGAGATGATGGAAGAAGATCGCAAAGAGGAACAAGTAATATGAACACAGAGAGCATGACATCTTCTTTGATATCTCTATGGGACTTCTCCAGTTTACTGAGTTCATTTAAGTGCCAATGTTACAATATTTATTTCTATCATATATTACACTGAAACCCAGATGTTCACAGCAGAATATATGCAGGAGTTTGCTAGATTTACCTGCTGCACCTGGGTTTTCCGTCTGCTTAAAGCATTTCAGCAATACACTTGCTTTTATCTTTACATCAATACAATCATTTATCATCTGTATCATATTATAAGAAAGGAAAAAAGAAAGAGTAATAAATTAAATCAATGTAAAAAAAAACTGAAGTAAGTGTCCACAATGCTTTAAGCAAGGTATCTGCAGGTATCAACATATGAAATTTAAGAACATTTTAATGCCACTTCACACAGTTTAAAGTGGACTAAATGGTCTAAAGCCAGTAATGCCATGCATTTTTAAATGTTTTGTCTTATAAACATGCAAACACCACACATAAAATTATATGGTAGTGTTTGACAGAGATACCACTTTATAAGCAGCCTCTGCTGCGATAATGCTAATTTCTACTAGTACCCAATGTTTCAATGTTATGTTAGCACCTAATAGAAGTTCACAATCATTTATCCACAAATAAAATGTTAGACAGCTAGCTGAAAATCATTTACTTACATGGCTACATGGCTAACCGGCTGTTTTAAATTTGTTTAACGTTCACTGGCTTGCAGGCTTAATTCTCAGTGCTTTGGACTAAATTCTTATCCCTTCAACAAAATGTTCCATTTTACTTAGTGAGAACAGTAAAATTGGTCTAAATATCACTTTCTTACCTCCATAATTCTGTTGATTAATCCTCCACAGTGGAAGTCTTTTAGCATTTTTTTGAGGCTGGAGGTGCCTAGAATGTTCTAGGTTTGTGGGGACGGGGACTGCAATATTGTGCTGTGTTAAATCTCATTCCGTATCAGTTGTTTTGAGAATCTTTAACATTTTGAACAAGTTCCAACCAGTTTCCACCAGTTAAAGTGGTATTTAATCTTTAGTGAAAAATTAAACAATGTGGAATAATACAGACATTAATAGACTGTGTTGTAGTCATATTTGGGTGTTCTATGGCAGAAAATTATTTACCACTTTGTCTGTATTTCTAATATGCTATTGGAATATTTAAACCCACACAGCCCAGTTAAAACCCACATGGGGCCCACAAGGACATATTGGCTGGGAGCCTTGTAACATTTTCTTCAACAGTTATTTCAGCTTTACAATATACATTTACCTCAGCTTTTACAATATACTTTAACATTTACCTCAGCTTTACAAAATACTTTAACATTTACCTCAGCTTTTACAATATACTTCAACATTTACCTCAGCTTTACAGAATACTTCAACATTTACCTCAGCTTTTACCATATACTTCAACATTTACCTCAGCTTTACAAACTACTTTAACTTTTACCTCAGCTTTTACCATATACTTCAACATTTACATCAGCTTTACAATATACTTTAACATTTACCTCAGCTTTGTAACATTTTCTTCAACATTTATCTCTGCTTTACAATGTACTTCAACTTTTACCTCAGCTTCACAACGTGTCCTTCTGTTTAGATCAGCTCTTTAACATTTATTAATATTTGGATTAGCTCTTCAGCATTTTCTTTAATATTTACGTCAGCTCTTCAACATTTTATTTAATAATTAGATCAGCTTTTCATTATTTACTTAAGCTTTACAACATGGCCTTCAAAAGGTGTTCAAAACTACTTCAGCACTTGACCACTTTAAGGTGTAGGCTACGTTTCTGGTGAGTTTCACAGGAAAGTGTTTCACTAAGTGCTGGAGAGAACGTCATAACTGGATATCTGGCTGAAGCAGGCTGCGCGTGGGAAGGAGAGCATTTTCCTCTGAAACGTCAATACGCTGTGAAAGTGCTGAAACAGCCACAACGTAAAGAAGAGTTAAAGCGCAGAAGGATGTATTAGGCTCTGCCCCTCGTGGGTCAGCCTACTGTCTGAGAAGGTGTCTGCACTGTTTTCATGACGGGACACAGCCAGCCTCGGGGACATGGCGCTCCTCATCTGTTTACTGTCGCTGTCCTTCATTTCTGTGACATTTTTGGCAAAGTCCGCGCAACCGACCCCGATTCAAGGTAAGAGACCTCTGTTTTAGCCGAACAGCTTAGAAAGTCCTTCCGTGGCTTCATACTGTGGACGTGAGAGCATTCAAGTTACAGCACTGGACGCCACCACAAACACTTTGAAGACGTTTTCTTATTTTTTCGATCATGTCTCTACAACTGAAATAGCCATAGAGAACTCATTTTGTCTAGAATATTTATAAACATGTAAAAGTTCCTTTATCATTAATAGACAGTAAATATAAGATAAAGAGGAAAATCCACATTTGTGGCTTTTTTTACTAGCAAACTCGGACCGTGATGAAAACATATCAAAATAACCTTTAATCACTATTTCAGAAGAGATATTGGATTCTACTTCTCAGGGAAGACTACAATGGACTTCCATACCAAAGAAAGCTGTAAGTTCCTCATTTGAATCCATATGTATTATTTGTATAACTTGTCTACATACACCAAAAAGTGTATTACCTTTTTCAATGATATAAGACCAATTTATTGAAGATAGGCATACAAAATGATTTTGTTATTATGCTACAGTTCCACAACTTCATAGGTGTCAGCTACTTAGTAGGAAGCTGTAAAAATGAAGATGTGTTCAGAATGAAACAGAACGATAGATGACTGCATAATAACTCAGAAAGCTGTATAATAATGAAAATGAAGTTATAATAAACCTAACCATGCTTAAACTTAAACATATTGGACATTATAATGCATTTTATTCGTTGTGTTTTATTTTTTTGTATGTTAAACGTGGGGGAAAAACACAAAAAATAGAAATTAGGCACTAAAAATTGTGTGTGTGTGTGTGTGTGTGTGTGGGCATGTACATATGTGTGTGCAGTCATGATAGATGTCAACATCTAAATATATAATTAGATGTCAACATATAAATATTTTGCAAATGATTTCTTTCAGTGGCAAGAAACGAAGCTGAAACTCGGACAGGGTTCGGCACACCTGGTCTATCAAGGCTGTGAAAATAAATTTACTAACCAACCAAAAACATTGTGGACTACATGGTTTCCAAAGAAAAATGCCCATGAGGTCCTGTTAAACTTGCAGTTCACTCAAAATGACCAAACACCCATTACTGTCCTGTTACTAGAGGCTGATGAACCTGTGGACAGTTTTGACTTGGAACAGCGGAGGCAGGAAGTTGTAGCTCCAAGTGCATTTCAAACAGCTAAACATGTGGAGGAACACTTGTACACTCAGGACCTGAATTTGGGAAAGATCTCCAGAAAGGGCTTCTATCTGGGCTTCTCCTACAGTGGATCGTGCGTGTTTCTTTCCTCGGTGCGCCTCTTCTACTTGAGATGTCCAGGATTTACAATGAACCAGACTAGTTTTAGGGAAGTGTCAGCAGGATCAGGACTGAGCAGAGGCCAGTGTGTGGATGGTGCTGAAGAGATTTCCACCCCAGAGATGGAGTGTCTGTCAAATGGAACATGGAGTGGTCTGCAAGGATCTTGTGTCTGCAGAGCAGGTTATCAGGCCGAAGGGAACATTTGTAAAGGTTAGAAAATTCATTGTTTTGTCTCATTTAGTGTTTTTAATGATTTAAGCAATGCTATGTAGGATTAAACCTACTTAAAGAATATAAACTTGAAAATGGTTCTATATAGCACTGAAAAAGGTTTCTGCTATTGTTGCAAGCTTGACGTCGTAACAGCATAGCATGCTGAGACATTAGCAGTGTTGGGTAGATTTCTTGAGACTACTTGCAAAGTACAGGACTAAAAGGTGTAATCTAATCTGATTATTTTTGGACTACGCTTGGCCTACCTCTGAACTAACTGGCTAATTAAGTTGCGTAATTGGTCAATTGGTGTTGTAAAGTTCAAACCATCTGAAGATTCAACACAAATATTCCTCCTTCTTCCTTTCTTTCTCCTTCAACCACATGTAACTATTGCTATCAGTCATAGTGATACAAATATTATGCAGCTGATGGACCCATTCATTAAATGAAAAATTAATAAGATTTATTGATGTTGCTTAATCAAATATGTTATTGTTAAAAAGTAGAGACCCATAAAAATGGAACTGTAATCTAATTACGTTTATTTTTGAAAGTATCATCCCAGCCCTTTTACAAATACTTGATTTTTGATTGCAGATTATATAATCCAGATTACTTGAATTCCATTGCTGCCCAACACTGGACATTAATAAGTGTTATATTGATCATAGTTTGAACAAAAACGGTACACATAACTGAGATGTTGAAAAATGGCATTTTCCATCAACAACTCTTTCAACGAAACTTCGTCAAAAAGAGTATCGGGAAAGACAGGAAAGACTGACATTGCATCAGTGTGAGCTTTAGTCACCTGCCCTAAGGGCACTGCTCTACAGAGTGTCAAAGGAATTTATGGTGACTACCGGTAGTCCAACTCTGTAATTGCTGACTTTAGAATGACAGTCTGTCAGACAGAATCAGAGATGAATCAGTGACTCATGGTGTTCCACTGAATTTTGATTTCTTAAAATTTGAATCAGTGATAAGAACACTCACATTTTGGCAACATCTCTGACTGACATATTGTTGATTTGGCCAGTGTCATGTTTACTCTTTTTTTGGACCTGCTGTTTCCAGACCCCAACAATTTAAGAATTAATTTAAATTCTCATATTAAGGATATTAAGCATTGGAAAATTAAAAATATCACATAATGAGAAATACCAAAGCCAGCTTTCCCCACAGTGTTGTGGTTCTATATAATGATTTATCCACACTCTTAAAAAATAAAGGATCCTGTATGGTTTTAGGCTTTCAGTTAAATGCAAAAATACCATCAGTCAAATTGCATGTTTTGTTTCTCAAATAAGTTTACACATTCTCTACAGAGAACATGCTTATATATGTCATTTTTCCTGCAAATTTGAGTTTAACATATTGGAAAAAGTAAAACGTAAGATATAAATTGTGCCATAACTTTGGCACAGGCCACAAATTATGTTTTAGTGTTTTTTCCCAATATGTTAAATTCAGCAAATAAATATTCATTGTGCATGTCAATGTGCGGAAGTGTGTTCTCTGTAGAGGATGTGTTACTTATTTTTACTTAGAAAATCAACAAAACATGTCATTTGACCAGAGGTGCCCAAACATTTGCACACAATTGTGGATGTACAGAATATTTAAAAATTTTAGCATAATCAAATCAAAAAGATTGACAAATTAAATCAAAAGTTGTAACAAAGTCAACCAGAATGGTTTGGAGTGAAATGCTCTGTTCTAGAGAAACTTACAAGTCAGAATTGTTCACAGTGGTGGTGATAGGAACCAGACATCCACCTCCCTCACAGAAAGTTATTACATGAAATGGTTATGAACACTTAGCCTGATGTCTGAGACATTGCTTTATCATTGTTTATTAGAGTTTGGCCAAAAATGTATTTCTTAATTCTATTCTGATTCACTGGTGGTTTTAGATTTAGATTTTGGTTGTTTCTTTGAAGAACTGTCCATCGAAAGTTTCTTTAGGGAACTAAAAGTGATTCTTCTATGGAATTGCTTCAAAGCACCATTTACTAGAGATCCTTCAAACATCTTTACTAGCTGATGGAAATTAGCTGCTCACTGAACAACTATGATGATTAGAAGTGAAAGAACATGATTTCATTGGTGAATAAAGGAGAAATAATAGAACACAGCTCTGCAGGTCACCAGTACTCACAGAACCCTGGCTTATAGTGGGTAGAACATCTTCTACTGGACTCAGTTTTTGTGGTGTGTGGCCTGCATTGCAAACAGCACAGTCTTCATTACTGACCCTAAATGTATTTGTGAGCATAACAGGAATGCATCACTGACCCTAAGAGTATCTATCGGTGGAAAAGGAACTCATCACTGACCCTAAGAGTATTTATCGGCGGAACAGGGACTCACCAGAATCAGAATGTTTTATTAACACAAGGAATTTGTTATGGTGTGTGCTTACACAATATCTTGGGGTGCTTGATCCTGATATTTTATGGTCCTAAAGTCTAGAAAAAAGATGTGCCAGTAGTGCAGGGCTACTACATGTCTACATCGGTGCGTAAAAAATGCATGCTGTATTGGGTGCGTTTTCATTTTCCAAGAGAGTATTCATTGCTCAAATTGTCTCTTCCTGAGCAATGTTAGCAAGTCCACCTTCATCAAAGTGCTGTCTAGCTTTGTGGGTTTGCAAATAAATGATCAGTTTTTATTTTTCATTAAAAAAAAACCATAAATTAATTGACTAGCCATCACACTACAAATGTAAGTTATGTTTTTTTAAAACATTTTTTCACCGTTTTATTCATCTTCAATTTTATTTTCATCTTTGTGATTTATTTTTTCAGCATGTAGGATTGGCAGCTACAAACCTCTCAGAGGTAGCGGTGAATGCCAGTCATGCCCGCCCAACAGCAAAACACACTCAGAAGGTGCCTCAAAGTGTGATTGTGAAGAGGGATATAACCGTCTGCAGGATGACCCACCACATCTAGGCTGTGCAAGTGCGTATGTACCTAATATTGATCAATTTAAGATCCAAGACCAAGTTGTATTAGATCTAATCCATTCACATGTATACCCTGTGTCATTTACATGTACATCAGCTTAGCCTTTCTTCCTGACGCATCTAAATTTTCACAGGCATATGTTTTCTTGCTTTTCACTGTAGCTGCATTAGTAACGTAAATATTGAGAAATGCTGTGCTCTAGTTCATTCCATTTATTACTCATTTAAAATAAGACTCCATCAATTATAGCATTTATAGCATGTTTGTTTTGGTGTCATAAAGCTGTAATCAGACATGTAATATTGTGGGAAGAGTTCCAAAATGTCACAAAAAGCACATGCAGCAATCTAAGCATCTGAATCTATCTCAAATAATAAGGCCAATATCAGCCACATATTTTAATCACAGCAAGTTGAGGTTGACTTAAGACCTTAGTCAGAGCATGACAGTCTGAGATAATTTACTACCAATACTGATACCTTAACTTTGACACCAGTTCCAGAATGATGAAGATATTGTTTTGATGCTTTCTTTTAAATACAAAAAAATCTTGAGTTAAAAGTCATGTATTGCTTTAAAATACATCCAGATAGTCTCTCCATACCAAAAAATTCAGTTCTACAAAAGAACAATTACATGACACATACATTCTTTTGTACAAATGGTTGTATAAAAGTTAGCACTGCGCAGAATTTAAGAAGTGCTAATATAAAAGCTGCACTGTGTAAGGTTTGGGGATTTAGTGGTCTCTCCGGTAGAAATGTGTAATTGCATGCAACATGCAACTTGTGGAAGAACATTTTGTAATGTTGGTTGGGCTTCAGACCCCTTTCCCGTGTGGATGAATCTGACTGTGAGCGCATTGAAAGATTATTCGAAGAGAATTAAGGTGAAGGATGTGTCTTCTGACTGCTTAGGTATTAATACAATTTGAATGACAGAATTGTTTGTTGTTAAAGTTTCATTGGTACCATAAAAGAATTGGATTTTGGTAACTAGCCCTAATGACAATCAAAGCGTGCTTCTTATTTACACTAGCAATCTTATTTAGACTGATATTGAACCACTGGTTTGCATGTAAATGTTATTAAGTGTTACTGTATCATTTTTAGTGTGTGCATTATGTCACTAATTGAATTTTCCATGTACTTCTGTTATTTCTCCTCAGGACCCCCATCAGCACCTCGCAACTTAACCGTCCATCATTTGGGTGACACAATGCTGATTGTGAACTGGGCTGCTCCTGCAGACCTGGGTGGAAGACAGAAAGTGATGTATGATGTGGGGTGCAAACAGAACACAGGGCAGACTCATGATATGTGGGTTCAGTGTGGGGATTCTGTGATCATTCTTCCACAGTCCACTGGACTGACTGAGACAGTGGCCAACATTACTGGACTGCATCGTCACGTGAGCTACCAGATCTTCGTCAGGGCACACAACCAACTATCTGCTGAACATGGCAGCTCTGGATCTGTACAGTCCATTACTGTGTGTGAGTGTCCCAACAAGAAGCATATTTAAATTTTTATTCAGTTGGACACATCTAAATCTTTTAAATCAGACCACTGGTGGTAAAACCACTGTATTTGGACAGCACCAGATGATGTGCTGATATGCTTAAAATATGCTTAACGTTTTGTGTGCATGACAGGGAAGACTCCAGTAGTAATCTCTCCTGCTCCTGTAACAATGGTCAGTTCCCAGCTGAAGGAGCAGCAGCAGCAGTGGCTCACGCCTCCCGTGATTGCAGGTGTGCTGTGTGGAGCGCTGCTGCTGTTTGCTCTCATATCAACCGTCCTCTGCTTTCTACGCCACCGTTATAGCAAACTCAGGTATGTCAGTAATTAAATAAATGACCTATTTTTATTATTATTATTATTATTATTATTATAATTTGATAAATAGTAATAAATATCACTTAATTTATTCATTGAGTTTACTTTAAAAAGCCAACATACTGTTCTTCGTTTTCTTCTCTTTATTCCACAGTCAAACATTTGCAACACTACTCCTTCAAGTTTTGAACTAGAACCCTAAAACTTTGTAGGCTTGTAGAGCCTTTACCCAAATTGTTTGTGCTTTTTTAACTGATTAACACAGGGTCTGTACAACACGATTTTATTTCCATTGGAATGAATTGGAGAATGCTCAACATTCCTGAAACCATTCCATCTGTACAATGCTTATACCTCTTCCTCTTATTTCATCATTGTCAGTATACACTCTGTAACCAAATAATTTTGGACACTGCCCTTATGTTCCCATCATATAGGTATGCCAGCATCTCCTTAGCAACCACCTAGGTTACCATAGAAACGGCCTAGCAATACCTTAGCAACCACCTAGGAGAGCAAAGCAATGGCCTAGCAACACCCAAGCAATCACCCTGGATACTATAGCAACGACCTAGCAACACCTGAGCAACCACCTTGAATGCCATAGCAGCGGCCTAGCAACGCCTTAGCAACCACCTGGGATACTATATCAATGGCCTTAGCAGCCATTTGGGAAACCATAGCAACAACCTAGAAACACCTTAGCACTGATCTAACAACCACCAACAATGCCTTAACAACAAGCTGAAATGCCATAGCGATTTCTTAGCAGCACCCTGGCAACTAACAACATCCAGGCAATGCTTTAATAACAAGCTGGAGTACCGTAGAAACCTCTTAACAACATCATAGCAACCCAATTAAGATGTTAAAAGCAATCAACAGTGTTCTGCAACTTTTTCTGTTTTATCTTTTGAAGTGTTATTAGCTCATTTTCTCACGCCAATTTAAAGTTCATTCATGAACTTTTATTATTATTATTATTATTATTATATTATGGAAAAAAATACATAATAAGTGATTCAAAAACCATGATGGTGACTGAATACACACACTTTTGTCCCAGTTTCTTTCATGGCTAATCAGCTGTATTTCCTAGTGTGCAGATGTTAAATGAGCTGTAAATGAGTTGTAACCTGTTGCATTTTGTTTAGGGAAGATCAAGATGTGGAGCTCATGCCTCTGCAGACTAGTGGCATATCATACCGCCGCCCTGTGGAATCTGAGACTGCACCTCCACAACAAACCAGCAGTAAGGCTTTTATCTGATTAAAGCACACAGAAAATACCCATGGTAGTCTTTGGTGGAAATGGTACACTCTTGCTTATCATCACATTCAGTTGGCTACAGCCTGTGTCACAGGATTGTGAGTAGTTCTCTTTGTAAATACTTGACTAACCATCAATTTCCTGAAATGAGAAGAGACTGAATCAGCTTCAAGCTCATTACTAAATAAACAGAAATGTCTTTAAGATGGTCTTAAAAAAAACTAAAATGCTTAAAATAAGAAATTAATAAGTTCTCAAAATGGAGCATTAAATCTTAAAAAACCCACGTATGTGATAATAAACTGCTTTATTAACTCCAAAGAGATGAACACAGTGGCTTAAAAAAGAACAAAAGGACAGAAACATCATTCAGCTGCTCATGTGGTGACACTGCCAACAACAAGCCAGAAAAGCTTGAGAACAAAAGATCTTGCTTTTTATTTTAAGATGAACAGAATAGACTAGGTTGGTATGTAGGAGATTAATGAGCTAGCTTGAAGAGTTTTGAAACTCTCTACTATGAACAAAGAAATTTCAAGAAAACTTTAAGAATGCTTTGAAATCATTTTTAAGACTATAAATCTAGACTTATGTGCAATTAAATTCAAAATAAGATCATTTTGGATCTATTCTCACTTCTGAAAGCTGGCTGATTGATCTTGCAGTGTAGGGTTAAAGGAATACTCTACCACACTGTACTATCGATTACCATGAACAGTAATTTCAGTACATTTCCCCGTACATAGAAAAGAACACACTGACTCAAGATTCACTGATATTCCATGAATAAACATTTGAAATACGCAACTATTAAGTTTGAATCTTCAGTCTTCACGCTCTAACGATACTGGACTGGAACAACAGTCCATCTCTTAAAGAGTGAATTATACAGATTGATAGCTTATCTGAAGTACACTGGGGTCATTGCAGCTGGTCCACTGGCCAGGGCTTTGCCTCCTGTGCCTCTTGTGTGCTGGTTTAAACGTGTTCTACAAAAGCTCATATTTCAGGTATAAACATTTACTGGATTTCTGCTCTTTTCTCATTACAGGGAAATGCATTCACATTATTCACAATATTCGTATATTCCTTTAAAATGCAGTCAAGCGTGTGACCTCATGTGACTCCCATTTCTATTTCTTCTCTCTCTCTCTCTCACTCTCTCTCTCTCTCTCTCTCTCTCTCTCTAGGTTCAGTTCAGGTTTTCGGCAGTGTGGTGAGTGACAGACTGCTGTGTGGGATCAGAGATGTGCTGGTGGATCGCAGCAGACTGACGCTGGGTAAAGAGCTGGGAAAAGGTACATATAAAAATCTTCTGAATACTGCAGTGCCAAAAAAGCTGATGTAGGCTAATCACCATTCATTCATTCATCCCACTGTATGATGTCATCCTCATTATGATCACCCAAAAGAACATTACATTTCACTGCTTTTCACTTGTGGATCATTTTACTGAATTGGGTCAAAGTCAAAAAGTTGAAATCACATTTTGGATGCTTTGCGTGACCCTATACCTTATTTTTGTATTGACTAAACAGTCCTTTTACCATATTAGTGACTGTTGGTAGTGACTGTTTCAGTGGTGAAAAACTCTGCCTATGAACTAGAACTTTGTGTTTTAATAGTGACATTAAAAATTAAACTCAAGATAAATAGAAATATTTCCGTAGTAGTTTGTTTTTTTGCAGTTTGAACTAATTCAGTAGTAGTCTGTATACATTACACATCCAGTGTGTCTTCTGTGCTTTGTTGTGTAGTTATACAGGCATATAGTTGTTTGCTTTTGTGTAAACTGGGTTTGTGCTGGGTTTGTCTCTCTCTTTCCTCAGGAGAATTTGGGGCAGTCTATGAAGGTGTATTCTCCCCTCAAGAGGGAGAGAATATTAAAGTGGCAGTGAAGACCATGAGAGGTGAATATGTGAAGATGAAACAGTTTATAACATCATAAGCTACAACATCTGCTCCCTCCACAAAATAAAGCAATAAGCTATGAGATGCCATAGGCTGCAGTGATTTTACCATGGTTACAGGTTTTGTTAGGGGGTGTAAAATGACAGCCTTGAGTGGGTTACTGTTTTTATTTAATGATGGCAAAAGCTGACAAAATACATCAATATTAGAGAAATCATTAAATTTATTATTAATAAATGATTCTTCCAGCATGAAACATAGTTTGTTTTTGAGAGCTATAGTTGTCAAGCAAAATAATGGTCAAATATTATTGCACTTACAACAAATCTTGCCATATTAATATAGAATTCAATTGATGTCTGTAGTCTTTTTTTTATACTGAATGTTTCATTTTCTAACAATACTGTAACCCTGACACATCAAAGAGCAATGATGAATGAAGTCTTAATGAAGGAGAACTGCTCTTGGAAAAATTTACGTACGTTTACACCACGGCAAATATTTTGCTGTTAAAAAGTGTCTTCAGCACTTATAAAACAATCAGAGGGGTGGTTGCTGCTCTTTTGCACTTTTGACTCATTGCATATGTCTTTATAGGGTAGAAATACTGTCAGGAGATTATTATAATAAATCGTGTACTCCAATTTACCAAGGCTGACTCACTATTTTAACACCTGAGAAAAGCATGTCTTATTTTTGGCACTCACATTGCACTCAGAGAGAAAAATGAAAGTTTTTCTGACGCATTTACTTTTTTTCAATGGAAAAAACACCTGCCACATCACATTATTCTTAATGCGATGAAAGAAATAAATGCTAAAACCAACAGTTTTAGAAAAACAATGTTTGAAACTGCTATTTCCTAATGCTCAGGGGATATTTTACGCTATCAAAAGAGCAGGTTTTGATTTGACAGTGTTATTTTCCAAATTATTGTTAAAAGCACCTACTGAAACTGTGTCTCTACAGTCCCTGCTTTACTAAAGCTACTCATTACTTCATTATTCCTGCACACTGTGGTGTGTGTGCACTGTGGTCTGTGTGTGTGCATGGAAGAAATGGCACAGCTATTCTTGATAAGTGACATTTAATTTACTTGATTCAAAAACATCATTTCCTCACGAATGACTAAGATATGTTACATCATCACAGTTTTGTCTTTCAGGTTACTTTTAGCAGTAGTTGCATTGATGTAATATTTTATTCATGTGGAAATGATGGACAGATTTAATTATGTACAGAGAAAAAAACAACACATCAATTTATATGTCATTTTGCTACAGTGACACTATTTTTTTTCGTAGCAGTGTACACCCTATTAAAATCTCTGGCTCTTAACTGGCCACCCCATTCTAAAAGTTTAAGTTACGCCCCTAACGTTTACAGTTGTTGACATCGCTGCTTGAATTATGATCCACATGAGGTCGACTCTCAGAGAATTCCCTTCCAAAACTGAGCTTGCATAGCTGGTTGTAGTGTTTAGTTGCTCCTGGAATTCTTGATTAGGTTTGAAACAGACTTTAAATACTTATAGATACTGACTCTTGCATTTAAAATGTAATGCAATATTATGCATTTTTTAAGATATAAACACTATGGGCCTATTTCCCAGACTAAGTTTAACCATAAACTTAGACTACACCGTCAGAAATAAAGGCACTGTGTTGGTACATTTTTTGTTCATCATGGTACAAACAATGTAAATGTACCCTAAAAGGTACAACAGTGGTGTTCAGGTCCAGCTGTGTACCTTAAGTAGGTCTTTCCAAGGGAAAAGGTGCCCTTGTACCCTTTCATAATCTAATTCTTTAAAACAGAACCATACAGTAAAAAGCCTGGAGACAAGACAGGATATTTGGAGTCCATACACAATAGATTATGGTACAACTATGTTCCCAGACTAAAAGACGTGCCTTTAAAGGTACCACTCCAGGGACAGTTTAGTACTTAGTTGTAGTTTCTGGGAGTGTAGTTAGAATTATAAATGGTGAATAACCATTAACATTTCATTTATTTAGAGACTAGACATAGAAACTATGATGCAGATCACTGTTTCTGTATAAAATATGCAATTATTTGTATGTGTTTTTTCAAATTTCATTGCAGTTGGAATTTATTGCCAGGATGATCTGCAGTCATTTCTAAAGGAAGCTGAGATCATGCAGCACTTTGACCATGATAATGTGGTGAAACTTCTAGGTACAGTACATTTTCATGCAGTGTTCAAAAAAAGCAACAAATCAAGCTTTAATGATGACTCATATTGAAACAGACATTAAATTGTGATTTGAATTTTTACTGTTGATGTTCATTTCTCTCATAATGAATGAAGAATGCTTCTTACAAGATGTGTTGCATGAATTACTGTCTTTACTTTAATCTTCTGATATCTACATTTTCTGTTGTGTTCACGATGAACAGAACTAATCTAGTTAAATCAAGTCCATTTTACAGTGTCATTATGCTGACCTTATATATCAATGAATGTAAAAGACATTTTCTGGAACTGAGACTACACTGTTTTTTTTTTTTTACAATTTCTTCAACTTAAAATAAAATCTGGCTGATGTGAATTTTTCAAATGATTAGCTAACAAAATGTGAGACAGATTATTGTTCTGTTAGCAAAAAATGTCAGAATTCTAAACAAAACACAGTGTTTGAGGAGATACATCATCATTAGGATTTTATAATTGTTATTGTAGTACACACTGTCATGTGTAAAGGAAAAACACATATTTTACATTTTTGTCACTTTTATTGTACTATTTGATGTTCAATGAACTCAAAATATTAAGGCAGCCAGTTTACTTACTAACTTTAAGTTGAAACAACACATTTTTACAGTGCACTGAAGCAGTATTCTGATTAAAATGCTAAGAGTTTATATTTATGTGCCATTTGTTTCCACCAGGTGTCACTCTGGAGAGCGAGGAGGACTCCTCCATTCCTGTTCCTCTAGTCATCCTGCCCTTTCTAAAACATGGAGATCTGCGGCGGTTTCTTATAGCCACTCGCTACGGTGACATTCCTATGGTGATCACCACACACACTCTCACACACACTGATGCACACATGCACACTAATAGAAGTGTGCAAAATGGCACAAAAAATAATAGAATGATACTTGAAGGCATCTTCATGATAAATGATAATAGTTCGTTTTTCTGATGTTTGCAAAAGTTTAAACAAACACAAAATAGTCCCAAATTAAAAAATACGGAAACAGAGCACCATTTGTATGTATTTTTCAGTACATTAAATAACAATAAAATTATGGCATAATGAGCTAAATCCAATTTTTACAGTGTCACATCACTGGATGTCGTCAGCAATCTCTCTGCAAATGGCCTAAATCTATATTATTTCACAGGACATATAAATAGCCAGGACTGACAGTACCTACAGTGTGCTCAAAAAGGCATACTGATATCTACCATACTGCATAAAATTCTTACACTGTCAGAAATAAAGGTTCTGTGCAGGTACATTTTTCGTTCATCAAAGTACAATGTAAATGTACCCCCAAAGGTATAACAGTGGTTTTAAGGTCAAATTGTGTTCCTTAAACAGAACAATAAAATAAAAAGCCTGGAGACGAGACAAGGTGTGTGGAATCAATGCAACTTAGAAAATATAATTTAAATGGATTACGGTACAATTATGTTCCCTGACTAAAGGTACCTCATGGGTACCACCCCAGTGACAAGAGGGGTACAAGGGTGACAGTTTCCTACTTTTATTTCTGAGAGTGTAGGCAGCCATGAAACTAGAGGTAAACTACACTATATACTACTAAAATCCTATATTAATTAGAATATAAATAAACACAAAACAATCAAACAAATAGAGTAGAAAGCAATAAGACATTTCTTGTTTTAAAAAAGTTATATAGTAAAAATACAGTCAGAGGAACTGGCTATTGCATGCAATTTTGTAAGCAGCATGCTTGATTTAGCTAAATGAAGGACTGATTTGCTGAAGCACATATTGGATGGTTACTTTAAACACTGGGCTTCCTCAAGGAGAGGTTTGGAAATGGTGACATTTACTGCAGTTTACTGCATTACAGTAATCTTGAAATCAAAATGGGCCTTTGATCGAGGTGTGACTTTTGCCTGCCTTCATAATGTTTTCTGAGTTTTGATTACGTCACTGTGCCCCAGCGGGCAGCGAAAAATAATAGTAACGAATAATATCATGTTTCACCTCCACCTCCCACCACCCCCCACTTATTTTTCAGGAAAAAAACTAAGCTAGCTCAGAGATCTTCCCTGGTATGGTGTTTCACTCCGAAATACATCACAGTTCAGAAGGAAAATGCACTGTGATTTCTAATTGACATTGACTTTAATGTTCATTTGTATTTAATCTAATGATTTTTGTCACACAAATAAATACTTTACATATTTTTCCTTAGATGGAAGTATTGTAATTTATCAAAATAACAAAAACAAATCATACTGCTCATCCCTACACAAAGACATACTGAGCTACACAGACACATATATAACCGAGCAGGTGTTTCCACACAGCACACTAGATCCATCTGATACATGAGCCACTGTTCTATAGCATCATATAAACCATAACGAATATTTTCTTCTCCTTGCAATTTCAGCAACTGATTGTGTACTCCATTTCAGTTTGTGCCTCATCAGAGCCTGCTGCGCTTCATGGTCGACATTGCCACGGGCATGGAATATCTCAGCTCCAAGGGCTTCCTGCACAGAGATTTGGCAGCACGCAACTGCATGTGAGTCTGTGGTGGGGGGTCTGTAGTATTACACCAAACTAGGACATTTTGTATGACACTAAACTAGGGCAGTTTGTCTTTTTTCTGATAAGTACTACTTTCTCTCTCACTGTCTGACTCACAACCACCCACACACACAGGTTGGGAGATGATCTGCGTGTACGTGTTGCTGACTTTGGCTTGTCCAAGCAGATCATCAGCAGTGACTATTACAGGCAGAAGGTTGCGATCCGAATGCCAATAAAGTGGATGGCCATAGAGAGCCTTTCTGAGTCCATCTACACCAGCAAGAGTGATGTGGTCAGTCCCTCCACACCAGTGATTAGAGATCATTTAAACTTTTGAGGGTTAAGAAATGTTATGTCATGTCTCTTTTGCCTTTAACTGTTTTGTGATCCAGTGGTCATTTGGAGTGACCATGTGGGAGATCGTATCCCGGGGGAGAACTCCCTACCCTGGCATTTCCAACCACGAACTCCTGGAGATGCTGGACGGAGGCTATCGACTCAAACAGGGCGAATGTGACGACAAATTGTGAGTGCTCTGAATACTTGCTCATTCCTTACACAACAGCTGTTTCTGACCACACAATCTGATTGGTTAAAATGTCCTACCTTTGTTGTTATACCTGAACCATTCCACTGACCTCTAGCTGCTAAGTAACTTCAAGTCGCTGGAACTACTTTTTTGGCTGAAGAATTTCCAAATGTTAAATACATATATTTGAAACAGTGTTCAGAGTTTCTGGGCTTTACATTTCTACTTTTTTCTTCATTTTGTAAAACTATTGAATAATCAGAGCACTCAAGGTTGTGAGCTATAGTGACATCACAGCTGTGATGATTTAAATCAACTAAATCACAGCTGTGATGATCTAAAACGATCACAAAATAAGCTGCAATGGTCTAAAGTGACCAGATCTAAAGTGATCTCATCACAGCTGTGATGAGATCGCTTTAGATCATCATAGTTGTGATATTCTAAAGCAGCCAAACCACAACAATAATGTTCTAAAGTGACAAAATCACAGCTGTGATGATCTAAAGCGATCAGTTCACAGTATAAGGATCTAAAGCAATCAAATCACAGACGTGATGGTCTAAAATAACCAAATCAAAACTGTGGTGATCTAAAGTGACCAGATCTAAAGTGATCTCATCACAGCTGTGATGGTCTAAAATGACCAGATCTAAAGTGATCTCATCATAGCTGTGATGAGATTGCTTTAGATCATCATAGCTATGATGTTCTAAAGTGACAGAATCACAGCTGCGATGATCTAAAGCGATCAGATCACTGTGTGAGGATCTAAAGTCACCAAGTCACAGCTGTGATGATCTAATGTGACCAAATCACTGCTGTGATGATTGAAAGCAGCCAAATAACAGCTGTGACATTCCACAAAATAATCTTGCACATGCAACAATAACATTCTGCAAAAAAAGATATCCTGCACAACAATACCTGAAATTCACATCATAAACTACTTTCTCTTCTATTCATAAACGTGGTGTCAGTTGCACTTTTAACATAATTTATCCACTTGTTTCAACAAGCTACAACTGAGAAATAAGGAAACCAAAAGTAAGAGCAGTGAATGAAAGTGAGTAAAGGAAGCAGATGAAAGCAAAATGTCACTGTAACATCAAAACCTCCATTTTTTCTTTCAGATTTTGTTTTTATACCATGTGAAAACAACAGCTGCCCTTTACATTGTGTGAACATTTCACCACAAATTGACAAAGAAAAATTACCCAAATATTACTTGGAATAAAACTACATATAACACACATTAGAGTTAAGAAGCTTTTTACCATCTCCTGGAAGGTTTGCATTTAGAGATGCAGTTTTGTCATGACAGCAATGCAAGGCTCTTTTCTCTGTCTTTAAGTTTGCTTGCCTTTCCCTGTTTCTCTCTCAGATATGAGGTGATGCTGAGCTGCTGGCACAGAGAGCCCTCTCAGCGGCCGTGTTTTTCAGAGCTGGCTCAGACACTGAAAGCTCTTCTGTCTGAGCTTCCGCCGCTGGAGGCCAGTATGGAGGCCCACTACATCAACCAGGGTCTGGAGGCAGCCAACGCAAACCTGAGCAGCGCTGCAGAACCGGTGCCTGAAGGAGCCGTGGGGAACCTTTACCTGCCCGCCCCAGTCAGCTGTGCAACCACTCCAAATAAGGATGACAGGATGAAAGAGAAAGAGGAGGAAGAAGAAGAAGAGGGATATCTGGTGTGCAATAAAAACACAAAGTAGACCGCAATGGAGCAATGAGAGAACCATTCAGCAGATGGTTCTTTAAAGAACTATTTTTGTAAATGAGATGTGTGAGTGTGAAGAAACATTCCAGGAACTTTTATTTTAAATGTAGGCTGATGTGTATATAAGTATGTGTGGATGTTTTTTTTATCTGTGGTTGTTAAATGCACAAAAATAAGAGCATATATTTTTATTATTTGTTACCATTTTTTTCAAACGTCCAAACTAATGAAAGATGACTTTTTAGCACACTAATAATCTGCTGTAATAATACTGACCATTTTCAAAATAAAATTCAAACATCACAAACAGGAGATGACATTCTTTAGCAGCAACAAAATAGAAGGTGTAAGTAAACTATAAATCACTGTTGCTGAAACCAGGCCTATATTATTTTCACATGATGTTAAGGTGCATTCTTTTTATTCAGTGCCTACAGTATTTATAATATCTTTCCACATGATTTCTAGGTTGCACATACAGCTCTAACCAGTGATGTAGTCTAGTCGGATGTGGTGTGTGTACTGTGACTGGTTGGTGATGGAACAGAGCATGTTTTTCTGTGGTTCTTTGACATTTTGTTGACATTTTCTGCCCAAGAAATCAGTCTGGCAACAGCTAAACTTTTGTTAGGGAACATACAGCATTACATATACAGCATTTCATTGCAATTCATTTTTGTTAAGTAACATGGGCTCCATACACCTCGTCTTGACTCCAGACTTTTTATATTGTTTTTATATTTAAAATTTACAACTTATTTAAAGGGCCCATATCCAATGTTTTTTCTTGTTTTTTTTGGTTCGCTTATAACAGTAGTGTGGTTTCATTTACCAAAATACTCATAATTCATTTTTACATTACAATCTCTCAGCCTCTCTTCATCCCTTAAAATTAAACTGTTAGTTATGGTTGTTGTCATGTCTTTAAAACTGACAGAGCTATGGCTCTCCTGTATTGTTCCTCATTTAAAAAGCCAGCCGGGCTGAAACACTTCTCATAACTTAAGTATGAATAGGCAGGGCTGAGCTGCTGTGGGTGGAAGAGGTGGATATATGTAAATACGTTGGTGGACTCATATTATGGTATATTTTGAAATTTTAACAGTGTTTACATGCTATATCAAACTCTTTTATTTAAAAATGGTGCGGAAAATTCACTTTTGCATGATAGGGGCCCTTTAAGGTACAAAATGGGGCCTTGAAGCCCATTGTTTTACTTCTGTGGGGACATGTGATGATTAGCATCACTACAACGCTGACAAGGCTCTGCCTTCAAAGTACTCAGCAAAGTCATCCATGTTAGACTAAGTGGAAGATAGCTGATGACCTTAATTTGGTCTTCTGGAGCTCTGCCAAAATCACCAGTCACACTACAGTCAACCTTCATATACTACACTTAGTGGTCCATGCTAGCAGCCACAGTGACCAACAGTTAGCACAACACTAGCAATCCAAATGTAAGGTCATGATAACGGATTTCACCAAGTCCGCAATAAATCTCCATACAGTCTGACTGTAAGCCTATACGCTTGGAGCACAACCTAAGGATGGTAAACCACTCGCCAGGCTTGTGACCTATAGTAGAGGCACTGCTTTCTCTAAGCCTGTCATGAAACTGTAGCTGACAATTGTCATATAAAAAGTGCAATTAACGATTTTTCTTTTCTTGTTCATTGTTTGCAACTATTGAAATACATGCCTAAAGTGATCAGATTGGCTGATTAGCTACTTTACTTGTTAGCAGTGTTTACCTAGTAGCTAACACTGGGTGTACTGTTGATTAAGTACTGTGTGCACATTGCTGTACATGAACACTCACACAAATGTCTACAATTTCACAGAATTAGTCGTAAGCAAAGCTACATGTTCTTCCCCACTCATTCTGCCTGCACACATGCTGTTGGGTAATTTACCACAGCATGACTAAGATAAAAATTGAGAAATGTATGACAGTTTCTGTGATGCTGCGACATGATATACCCCAAAAACTGTAAAGAGAAAGCTGTGCATTTTCAAAGTGACTGTGTGGTCAAATAGAATGAATTTGAAAGTAGAACAGATTCTAAAGTTGTAATAATAAGAAAAATGCCTTTCAGAATTAGAAGAACATAAAAAAGACAACCCAATAAGAAAAGAATAGATAAAAATGGATAAAAATAAGCTAACACGTCCACACATGCACACATAACGCTTCACTAAGGCAAAAACTAAAAGAAAATCTGCAGGCTAAAACTCTAAGAGGAGAGCGAGGGAGAGAGAGAGAGAGAGAGAGAGAGAGAGAGAGAGAGAGAGAGAGAGAGAGAGAGCACCCGCAGATGTCTTTCCCCTCTAACACAGATTTGGTCAAAACAGTCATAGCTTTATGCAAATCATATGTAAATTACACAATCTACATATACAATTGGTGATTCATCATCAGTACAAATCAAAAGCACAATAATGTAGACTTAGAGTGGTTCAGAAACATAATTGACCACAGTGTCACTGGTGAGATTCAACAATAAAGATGGTGTACCTAATGCGCATCCTAATTACATCACCAACAGTCGCTCTCGGTTAGGCCCAAGGTTCTGAAGATTCCCAAATGGTCACCTTTCACCCAGTTATATGATACCCAGTTCCAACTCCTGTACCATAGGCAGCTGCCATATATAGATTGGAGATGGGCATAAACAAGTCCTTATCTCATGTCACAGCATTGTTATCAAGGAACGCGCCACAAGCCTTAGAGAGACACAAAGGCCAAGAAATGTATTGTGTCCTCAGCATAAAATAAGACACAGCAAACACTTTGCTGATATAGCAGGCGCTTCTAGCCATACACTTTCCCTCGATGGTAGGCACTTAAACTGAACTAACTGTCCCACAGCCCAACACAGAATAGCACAAATAACATGTGCACATCATTAAGCTAACAACAGCAACTTATTTACAATAAAGTCTCTCCTATCATGAGCCTCCTGACAGCCTCTGCACGTAGCCGCTCTCCATGGCCATGCCTCCCGCGATCCTACGGCAGTGTCAGTAGTGGGATGCTACAATATTCTTAAGCAAAGTATTCTATGTTAAAAAGATTCAAATTTGATTACAGGAGATAATCTATATCCATTCAATGCTAAAAATGTTACACTTAGCTAACAAATACAGAAACATTACTCTCTAAACATCCTCTAAACGAGTAAGAGCACAAACTTAGACGTGAGAACCTTTTTGTTTTCATGAGCCCCATTATGTGAATGCATTTACTGCTTTTTTTATATACATTGGCTTGCCTCAACCCATGACACCCAATTCACATTTAGTCTGTTGCAGACTGTAAAATCTAACGACTGTGGAAAATGGTTGTCGTCAGCTTAAATAACTGCAATCATCACAAAAAACTGTGATTAGAATGAAGGAATTTGATAACAAGACAGGAGCTGAAGATCCTAAGGCCTCTTCACTCTCCATCAGTAGTGCTTAAGGTTCTTTTGCGGTGTTCTCCTGCCCTGTACCAATCAGACCCCTAAACCCTCTCCCTCACCTCTCCAACTCTGCTTGCATGTTCTTAAAAATCTGCACCATGTTGTAAGGTGCACCAAAATGTCAGCAAAGAGGAGTGAACTGCAATATAATAAAACTGAGTAAAGGAGCAAGTGATACAGGAAATGAGTCTCTTTGATTAAACTTTTTCAGTGGAGTGCCATGTCATGGAAACCTGAATTTCCTTTTTTTTAAAACAGCTTGATGTATCCTCAGTGATGCCACAGTCATCCACTGCTGGGAGTCTAAAACAGCATAACTGTCCTTGCTTTTTCTGGGTGGGTAAAATTGTCCTCCTTCTCCCCCATCTCTCAGTGCAATGCTAGCCAACGCAGATGTCTGTTAACTGATGTAATAGCACAGACATATAGCTTTGTCCTCCAAACATGTCAAACTGTCCAATAACATTGTGTTAGCAGCAATTTGTAAAGATATGGTGGTTGACCTCACATCTTGGAGGAAGTGCTAGCCCTCATCCTCCGGCTTGGTAGTATTGTGTGATTGGGGAAAGACCTAACTAGTGGATGAAACTGTCTAAACTGGGGAGAATTTTAAAATTCCATTCAGCACAAAAAAGCAAATAGCTGCAAAAACAGCCTGTCTTCAATTCATTTTTTGTGATGTCAGGAAAACCAACGTATTAAAATATACATGCCTGTTCACTCTACAGCAGTTTAGCTCCGCCCATTCACACTGAAGTTGTAAGGAATGTTTCAGCCCAGCACAATGAATGAGACACAACAGAGAGCAGCAAATCAGAATAGAGGTCACTTACATACATCAGTCTTAAAGGCACAGTAAAAAAAGGCAGCCTCTTTAATTCTAAGAGAAAAAAGAGGCTGGAAATGAAATATTAAGTTTTTAGTACGTAAACCCAAACAGACATTATAAGTAGACCCCAGGGGGGAAAGAAGTGTATGTGTGTGTGTGTGTGTGTGTGTGTGTTATATTACATGTTATATTACAATGTTGACATGTTGTCGACTAATAAGCAACCCGATGTATGCTGTCTGCCTTTGTTTTAATGATTCATAAATTAAAAAACTGTGCAAAGGCTACGCCCAAAAACCGTACAGGATGCGCCCAGAAACCGTACAGGATGGCTTAAGTGTTGCCTAGCTTTTTTTTTTTTATTGAAAAGTCTTTGAGCTCGGTCTCTAGCGCCACGTCATCTGATGTCACTGCCGCACCTGCGCAGCCATCTTGTACTCGTACGCCAGGGGCAGATAGGAAGGAAGAAAGAGAAAGGAGCAAAAAAACTCGCCTTTCTTACTCAACAGAGTGATGTCAGTTAAGTGAGCGAGTCTAGTGAATATAAAGACGACTCGAAGCGTTTCGGACGGCGGCAGGAAAGTAAAGAGAAGAGCAATAAAACCCGTCTCTCCTCTCACACAGTGCCTCTCTCTGGATTCCAGACGTGCGAGTCATCATCGTCTCTTTTCCACAGAGCGAGAAGAGAAGAGGAAGGAGCAGCAGCAGCAGCAGCAGTGTCAGACCTCTAGCGGAACAGAGCAGAGACACCCCGGTCTTCACACGCACACACACCATGAACCCAGAATAGTGAGTAACGACACTTATTTTACCACCATATCCACACGAAACTGGTCCTTTTTCGCTCGTTCACAGACCTCGTCGTCGTGAGTGAGTGGATGAGCTTTGTCGGCTGGCTAAGCTAAGCTAAGCTAAGCTAACGTTAGTTAGCCGTCAGCTGTAGCGGCGGCGTTAGCTGTCCATTAGCTAAGCTAACCAGAGCTAGCTAAACCAATATTTGCTCTGGAATAGTTACTGAAGGTAAGCCAGCAGTGCTAACTGACCTTAACGACTGTCTTCATATTCTAAAGTTGTAGTTTTTGCACTGACAGCTATTTTTAGCTGTTTGTTACCCTGGCCATCAGATTTTTGTCAAAGCCGTAGTGTGTTTGCTAACGGAGCGCGAGTCATTTTGAAAGTGGCGACATTACTGGTTTGTCACGGCACTGACTGGAGCTGATACATGTACTGTTTTTTCGACTTAGAAGCTAAGAAGAGGGCTTAAATCAGTCTAGAGGCGACCTAAAAGTGACAGCCGTGTCGTGGGTTTCAATTTGTTTTGTATGTGATTGCGTTAGGCCCCAAAAAACAAGAGGATCAGCTCCTTCACGTTAGGTTTACAGTGCTAACCGTCGTTTTGTTCGAGCTTGACTGCAGTAACATACTGCTTTGAAACTACACCTGCTCAACAAATCTGTTGACCAGTATAATGTACAGTAGGGTCAGGGCTTAGTGTCTGTGTTGAGATAACGTCGGTCCTTTGACACCAGCACGTCGAACTGTATGACACTGCGTGTACAGAGTACTGATTGCTCCACAACACATATGTGATGCAACATGTCTAATGTTAGTCGTTGGCAGAAACCATGCCCTCAGTATTAAGAGAGCACCAGGACGGCTCCTAGATTGCGACATTTTCATACCTGAGAGGCTCCCAATTACACGTGTTGTTGTTTATCAGGGGGATGACACTGTGTTTGGGGATCTACATGTGTCCGTTTTGATATGACACACTGTTTGAACCTGAAACCAGACGTATTATGGTAATGGGAAAATTATTTAATGTTGTCCCAATAATCTGTGTTGACGCAGAAAATGTTTGCTTTCACAGTTACTGCAGTGTATGGTTTACGAATCGATGATCTCCAGTAGCATCTTGAGGCACGCTGGGGATTTTAGGTTCAGGCCCTTCAAGGGGAATTTTCTCTAAGTCTCTTGAGCTGTGGCAGAAAACCGTTGTGCTGTTGGTATATTTTAAACATATGAATCACATTCTGTCTTTTGAGACACACATCTTTGAAGTACGAAAGTTCTGAACCCTAAAAAGATCCCTCTTCATACACGTGGTCAGCTTCTTTGTTTTCCCTTTCAGCTTAAGTGGAAGTTGTGAGTGTATTTGAACTGTATAGCCTGTGTTAAAATTGCAGTTGATTTTGCTTTTCAGTGACTACCTGTTCAAACTGCTCCTTATTGGTGACTCTGGAGTGGGGAAATCGTGTCTTCTGTTGAGATTTGCAGTAAGTATCTCATTTGATGAGCCTTTATATGTCAAGGGGAACGAAACTGACCATATCCTTTTTTCCTCAGTTTACTCCCAAATTAATTTCACTCTTGTTTTTTTACCAAATATAAATCACCGACACATTTGGTCATCAAACTGGGATCTCATGAATAACTGTGATATATGTAGTTTAAGTAAATGTTGGATGTTTGCGCAGCTTCTTCTTACCATGATACAAAGCACTTTCTTTGGAGGCAGGAGCTTTGAGAAATGGCAGACCCCTGTCCACACCGACCATGTTTAAGCCATGGCCTATTTACTGGAACTGGATAGTAATAATAAGAGCTATTAAGGTGTTCAGGTCTACTGAGTGTCTGCCAGTAGCTGTTTAGCTCTCTCTTTGGTCTCTAGTGCAGTTCAGTGTGAAGTCACCTGACTTCATTATGGGGTGCATATTTTGACTCCTTAATGTGAAGTTTTTGCTGGAACTGGCTTAAGTAGGACTGTAGTTGGTAACAACGCAAGATGCTCTCACAGTCAAATCTACACTATGCCCATTTTTAAAGCAGTCTCAATATTGTCCCTTTTTTTGCTTGACCTAATCGCCTTGTTTCCTTTAGTTCTGTTTTCTGTGCCCACCTTTAGTGACATAAGAGATGCACGATTATATACCAATCATGTTGCTGTCGGCAGATATGTATAGGTTTGTTTGAGGGGGGAGAAAGATCTGAATGATGCTTAGATTTAAATTCAGATTTGGTGACACAATTATAGTGTTCCAGAAGAGCATATTTAAGCAATACTGGGATACTGTGCTAACATGTTTGCATTTTATTAAATTTATTATACTTTTAACCCTATTCAAATGCCTTTTCGTCATAATACCAGTAACGCTAATTAGAATTTTGTCATCTCATTAATATGTGTGGGCATCAATATTGACAGATTATTTACATGAAAATGTTCTGTATCAGCCCAGAATTCTTTTGTTGATGAATCCCTAATGCTGGCCGTGTTATCTCGATTTGTGCATTTTGTGATATGGTAGTTAGAGAATAAAAGGTCATAGCTAGAAATTAGGATGCACCTATATGGGAATTGTAAGCTAATGTGGATATACAGTAGTTTTCATGTACATGCTTGCTGATACCAATACTAATAATACTGATACATA
The DNA here is from genome assembly GCF_904425465.1 of Colossoma macropomum. NCBI lineage: Eukaryota > Metazoa > Chordata > Actinopteri > Characiformes > Serrasalmidae > Colossoma > Colossoma macropomum. Next base: position 11,847,230 of record NW_023494805.1, read on the forward strand.
AACATTTCTAAAATGTAGAAATATAGAATTCTAGATCTGCCTGGATTAACATTACAGAGAAATGTAACACATTTGTAGAGAGATGTAAATGGAGTAAAGGGAATAAACTGCACAAATTTTAGCACAATATCCAAAACTATCTACCACTCTGGAGTATAGTAGTATGTTATCAGATATTGGTTTGAAATATGTCAGATCTAAACATCTGTCTGATGTTGATATTTCTTTTGTTTTTCAGTAATTATATGCCGTTTAGCAATGTGCATTCTGGCCGATTTGATATTCAAGGGTCTGAAAGCGTTTATGATCGGATACCTGGTTAACCATGCTGAAGGGAAATAAGAAAAGGTCAACACCAAAAAAGTGGGGTTTGGCTGCAATTAATGTAGAGCTGTGGCTTAGCTTTTTAGATAACAGCACTGGTGTTACACAAAAATGTATGATCACATAGAGGAATACGTTTCAGAACATGTTTTGTTATCTAAAAGCAGGTGAGGGAAATCGGAAGGTTTTTGTTTCACATGAGTAATATCACAGAGGCTACGTCAAATGAGCTAATGAGCTAAAACTAGAGCTAGCTGGTAACACTGGTTGCTGATGGAGACTCGTCTTCATCGGGTGTTTTTACTTCTTCAGTGGACAGTGTGCCAACATGCTAGTATGTAAGAGAAATATATTTTAACTGTTTTTGGACTGACCATCTGCCTCGCCTGTTTATTGATAAAAGCCACTCTATGTCTACCTTCTCAATCGTGTTTTGGCAATGCGCCCATGTTAAGGCATTCACATTTTGGTGTAGCAAAGTATAACATACTTACAGATATGAGCAAAGTTTCATGTTTTATAGTTTTGTTAAAGCTTTAAATCAGCATTTCAATGAATTGTCTGAAATATTGTCATATTGCAGTGTGTATGTTGAAAAACACAGGCTTTTTAAGATTCCACTTGGGGTATAAGAATACACTGGGCCTAATCTTCTACTTACTTTACAGACATTCAGTGAATCTCAGAGGGTTTTTAGTAAGGCCAACTGTAAGTAATTTTCGCTAGAAAATATGGCACAATATGTCACAGTATATATTTCTTCTGACATCTCATATGTTGGAACAGGCAAAAAAGCCAGTAGTGCCACATTTAAAAAATACTATAAAATCATTGTGTACAGATCATTTTTATTTAATATTTCACCGCTCTGTATTAAATACAGTTAAACAGGACTAATTATGCTCCCTTTAAAATAAAACATGCAGGTGTACAGTGTTCTTTAAGTACTGACTATGTGCATGATATGTATTGTAACATAGTTTTTCAAGATAACGATTAATATTGTCATTGCCTAGTCCTGGTAAAGGCCAGAGCACACCAGTGGGGCAAACTTGAGCGTTCTAATGTTTGCAGTTGTCCTTAGAATGTTCAGCAAAAGAACTTGCAAGTAAAGTGAACTAGAGTAAAAGGGAAGACATGGGTACAGCACACCAACCAAACGTTTGTGTCCTTGTTTGTCCTGTCGGTGTACTTGTTATTTGTTTATTGCTGCTACTTATTATGATGCATTGTTGTTTTCTAGGATGACACATACACAGAGAGCTACATCAGCACCATAGGGGTGGACTTCAAGATCCGCACCATCGAACTGGATGGCAAGACCATTAAGCTTCAGATTGTGAGTGGCTCACTTACACTTCTCACGTATTTGGTCGCTCTTGCTTATTTTGTTTTACATAGCCTTTTCTCTGCAGCTGAAAAAGACGTAGGTGTATTTCTAGAGATAATTCCAGGGTTCGCGCTTTGCTGGTTATTTCAGGCTTTGTCTGGAGATGTCTCAACTGGTAGCCTAGACTGAAACTTGAAAAAGCTCTTTTAACTAAGCAGTTGCAGTTGATGAAGCCTCTTATGTTTTTGATGTATGCTGCTGAGACTGAGGTGTGGCTGACTGTAGTGCCTTTAAGTTAAGCCCTAGTTGCAGTTGGATAAATAGGAGGCTTATTCTTAAAACCTTGTTTTAAGATATTCTTACTACAGTAACGTCTAATGTAATTGTTATAAATTCTGTTTTGCAGGACAAGATAATGGAAAGCAATATACAAATTGTCATTACTGTATTTTCTGCCAGACATACTTACAACCTATTCATAGATTTTTGTTCACATTTCTTTTTCTTTCTCTTTGTCTCTTTGTCTCTTCTCCGCTCTCTCTTCCCCTCTCAGTGGGATACTGCTGGACAGGAAAGGTTTCGTACCATAACCTCCAGTTACTACAGGGGAGCCCACGGCATCATTGTGGTCTATGATGTCACAGATCAGGTGATGCATCATAAAATATTCACCTCCTAAGATCCTAATGTAATGTGGCACAGTAGATAGATTAACTCTGAATTGAACTTTGGTTCTCATGAAAAATGAAGGACAACAGATGCTAAATATATTATACTATAGACCCAGTGCTATGTCAGTTTGTCAAAGCATTTATCAGTGCTGTCATGTACAAGTTTGCTTCTCTCATAGTTACTTAAAATTGCATGGTGTTCCTTATAGAATAAACTACGAGCCATTTAGTCATATTAGATCCAGTTCAGAAAATTGTTTATGCAACAGTTGGATGCATGGTAACAATAAAAATTTTGGAGGTGGGTACAAGGGGCATACATTGTATGTCCAAAAGTATTCAGACAGCCTTTCTATTGAGTGAATTCAGCTACTTTAAGGTGCCTCCATTGCAGGCATTCAGTTGCACAAACACAGCTTGTATAATCCTAATCAAAAAGCATTCTCATTGGAATGGGACACTATAGCAGCCACACATGAGCCTAAGGTCACTCTACTTACTGCCAAGTGTTGTCTACAGGGGTATAAAGCCTGCCGCGTTGGACTGTGGCACAGTGGAACTGTGTTCTTTGGGGTGATGGTGCTCCATCCAATAATTTTGGGTTGAGTTGGAGTGGAGTTTGTGATCCAGAACTAATCATCCCAACATCAGTACCTAATGCAACTTCACTAATGCTTTTAATGGCTAAAGAGCATCAGATCCTCACAGACGTGTTTCAGCATCTAGTGTAAAGCTTCCAAGAACAGTAGAGGCTGTTACTGCAGCAAAGTGGTGACACACTCTCTATTAATACCTTTTGATTTTAGAGGAAATGTTAAATGAACAGGTGTCTGAAAACTTTTGGACATACTGTAGTTTCAACCTTTGAGGAAATTGGTATTACGTTGCAAGGTAAGAAGCTTAAGGTTCTTTGCGTGTGTAATCGACTCATGCTACAATGGGTCATGGTCAGTCTAACTAACATAGTGCCATTTAATATTGGTTTATGATCGTCCTGGCATATCACAGCCAAAACTTTATCTCAATAATATTTATTGTAATGCAATTATTGCAGAGGTAGTAGAGGTAGTAGAATTGTGTCAGCTTTAATATATATATATATATATGTATGTGTGTGTGTGTGTGTGTGTGTGTGTGTGTGTGTGTGTGTGTATACACACATTATACATATAATTTTTTTTTTGACGTCCTGTGCCATTTTTGGTGTGGAGATAAAAAGTACTGCACACAGTCTAAAGGTCTTGCGTCCATATGGACTGCTAACTTGGTCTCATTTGAAGTGGCCAGTGCAGAACGTGCATTTATTTTTTGCTTGTCATTTCTGTTTTTTTTTAGGTCTACTGGTGCTCAGATTAAACCATGTTGTATAAAGTTGTTGGTGCATTCTCAGTATCATGTTTTTTTTTCTCCCTCATTTTCTCTCTCTGCAGGAGTCGTACAACAACGTGAAGCAGTGGCTGCAGGAGATTGATCGTTATGCCAGTGAGAATGTCAACAAGCTACTGGTTGGGAACAAGTGTGACCTCACCACCAAAAAAGTAGTGGACTACACAACGGCTAAGGTTTGGAATTAGGATGATTAATTTATTAAAATATGTAATACAAATTGGTGCAAAAAGAAGAGCTTGTGATGGTTTGCCAAATGTTTTGATAAACCTGTCTCCGTGTTATAAGAAACAGTATAAACAGGGGAAGTAAGTTATCCTGTTGAAATGTACACCTCATGTGGCTAGGTCTATGTGTTTCTATTTTCAGATATATCATTACAACACATCAACGTTGACCATAGCACAATTGCTGTGGCTACAAAAACATAAACTTAGAAATGTTTCATGGGACGTTTTAGTGGGTTGAAGTATGGTTATGCAGAGTATATCATGCCATTTCTGTCACTTCCCTTATTTAGTAGGCAAGTAAAGTTCATTTTAAATTGGCAGCAGTGCCTTCAGAAAACATGGCATACAAATCCAAACAATTGTAGATTAGGTAGGTTTTGTATGAAATCACAGTCTTGGTTTTAAACTTGTTTACTACAAGCCAGCATAAAATTGATGTGGGTCACATCAGGGGTCCAAAAATGGAAGTCTGTTCCTGATTACTCCTGTTTTCTTTTCTTGTGCTAAACGGTTGACAGACAGATGAAGAAGTTACATGTTCTTAATCTGAAAGGTCCTTTTTTTTATCTTGCAGGAATTTGCTGACTCTCTTGCCATCCCCTTCCTTGAGACAAGTGCAAAGAACGCCACCAACGTGGAGCAGGCCTTCATGACCATGGCAGCTGAGATCAAGAAGCGCATGGGCCCTGGAGCTACGGCTGGAGGAGACAAGCCCAACCTGAAGATCGAGAGCACTCCAGTTCGACAGTCCGGTGGTGGCTGCTGTTGAAGAGCCTCGCCTTCCTCACACACATGCGCGCACACACACACATGCCCTGTCAGCCCTCACACACACACTTGCACACATCTAGGAGCATAAGAACAGAAGGCGAAGACGTTCTAACATTCTTACGGGAGTAACCACTGCATTTGGAGCCAAAGCTTGAGTTTTAACCTTATTTTGGGTTCCTGGCAAGAAGTTTAGTAGCTTCCTTTGTGATGTCCCGGTCATCTCCTTGGGTTTTATACTCCTAGACTCACACCCTCTCCCCTCAAACCTTTTCCCTCTCAACCCTGCTCTATTTTTCTTCCCTAACCTTTTCCACACTTGATCTCCATCCACATCCCTAACCCCCTCCCCCCACCAAATGGCCAGGATGCAGCACTCGCTACTTTCTTAGGAAGCCACAGGTCCTGTGAAAATGCAGAATAGAAATTGAATTGCTTTTGGGTGACGTACTGTTATCCATATGCAGGGCAGCCGCACTAAGAGGTGTAAGAGAGGAGGGAAAGTTACATGAGAATCATGTTTGTCATGAAATCAGCGTTTCTCCCCAGTCTCGCATACTCAGATCCATCACACAAACGCTCACACTCTCAGATGGTTGTTTTGGTTGTACAGTGTGTATGGGCATGGATGAATCATTCTGCAGAGTCGCATACTGAATGGAGAGCATAAAAAATCTGCAATATTCTATATTTCATACAGCTTATTATTATTATTATTATTATTATTGTTATTAGTGATTTTAAGATTTTTTTTCCAGTAGAATGTTTTTTCTAATCATGAATGCTTGTATAAAGGCTTACTGCTGTCAAATGAAGGTGTTTGGTAGGGAGGGGACTGAAAGCGTTTGTTTATTATAAAACCTTTGCGAGGGCTGGGGTTTGGGTTTATTGATTAGTTAATGCTACTGTTCCCTCCATTACCTCGTGTAGCCCCTCACCCTTAAATGTGCATCCAGTGCGTACAGCAGCAGGGCAGACGTCATCACGTCCAAACTGGAACAGAAAACCTCATTAAATCGACATTTTTGTTTTCTCTTCTGTAATGAAAGTGAAAGCGAGTGGTTGTCTTGTCACTGGGCTAAAAAGTTAAAATTGGTGCAGCAAGGATGTGGTTGCAGGCTTGTGAGTGCAGGCTAGTGCATTTCTAGTTTGTCTTGCATTCTGGTGTTTCAGAGCTTCGGGTTATCTCAGATTTAAGGTTTTATGACCTCAAGTTCAGGGTATGATGGTTTTCAGAGACTCCACTCAGTATAAGCCTCATGCTGTCTAGTTTTGTCAATATTACTGTAGCCTTTGGTTGTCTTGTCAAATATCCAACATGTGCTATGACAGCATTCTGCTATGTTGGACTTCCGTAGAACCTGTATAGATCTGGCCTGTGTTCTGTTTACTCACACTGTTTTTGGAACGGTCCAATATGTATCACAAAAATGTGTGATTTAGAAGTATATTTGTATTAATACATTACAAGGTTTAAACATATGTGTAGAAGGATTTAACATAAAGTACCCATGAAGGTGTGTTGTTGTTTGGAGGTGGATCAGTGTGCTGCTTGTGCGAGAGTGCTGTGGGGGATGTTGGGACTGACTGGTCTGGGCTGAGAGACCGGATATGACCTCCCATATCCTCTGAAAAGAAAAACGCAACACTGACAGTTAAGCCCTTACTCTTTTGCCTCAAACTTGAAGCAAACCTTTCAAAAAATCTACCTTTCTTCTCCTCCGGGAACTTTTACTTGGTCTTGTGAGGACTCCAGACCAGGACAAAATCGTCTGAATGTTGCCTTTGGTGGTATGAGGGTTTAAAATGGCTCATGGAGGTCAACTTAAAGCCCCTCTACCCCCCTTCCATGTGGTTCAAACTGTAGAGGAACTCATAACCCCCTTTCCTGAATGCTGTTTTAGCTTGGGAGCCCTCTAGCAGTTGTGTGAGCTCAGACGATGTCCTACTGCTCCCTGGTGGACTGAAGACAGTGTTTTCCTTGTATCAGTTTCAATATATAGGATGTGGATCTAGAAGAACATAGTTTGTAGAATTCACTGTTAGTGTTGACCTGTCTCAGTTAGATAGTTGCACCAATGTCTGTCATATTGTGACGTTAGATTACTAATAAATGAGCCATTTAAAACTAGTTTTAACGCCACTTCAGCCACTGCTAAAGTAACCGTTCTTTTGGGAGAGTTCTGACATTATTTAGTAACAGTGAGAGATTGGTTGGTGTGGGGTTGGAGGGAGCAGTAGCAGGTGGGGAGTGATGGGTATGGGGGGGTTACTTTGTCTAGGAACATTCCTTCTATCGAAACAACAGTTTTGATCAAGGTTTCAGGTTAAGCCTGCAAAAAGGAAATGACTGTTCTGAGAAACGTCTCACTTTAGACCTGCGCGCCATCTCACACTAAAACCGAGTGCATCCTGTTTTGGACATGTTTTGAATGCTTTCAATTTTCCAAGAGGCTTTTGCTGGTTCTACTGATTTTAATCTATGAATTGAACTATTATGTTGTGATGCTGTGTGTCTGATTAACGGATGCGGGGCTAGGGGCAATATTGTAGAGGGGCGGGACATGAATAGAAGTGGGGAGGGCTACTTTTGAATGTGATGACCTTGCAGCGTGCGTTTTGTTTCGCTTTTACTTTTTAACTTTGTTTTTCCCCCCATCTCTCTCTCTCTCTCTGTCATTTGCACATCTCTGTGTTGCTTTGGGTAAGGCAGGATGAAGGCATGGGCGATTGGTTTATAGCGAGCACCAGGCCGGTAGTTCTTCCCCTCTCCCTCTGCTTGCTCACTCTGGTGCTCTCTTTCATAGCTCAGTTTGATCATGTTTTTTCTTCTTTCTGTACATATTATAAATATATATATAATAAAAAAATGATCAATGTCTGTCTGAAGTATGGTGCTTTGTTTTTTGAGGACGTGTTGATCAAATCAAGTAAATGTGTTTATTTGCTTGTAATAAGGACAAATGCAGCAACTGGAGCTTTGGGTGCCTGTTTTGTATGACTGAAGTGTCGAGAACACGGCGCCACATCCAGATTAGTTATTTTTTTCTCAGCCTTAATCTAACAACTTTACCTGGTTTGAATAGACTCACTGGCCACTTCATCAGAGACACTTGTATTGTAGCTTGACCTTGGTGTTCAGACCGTATGCCATCTGTTGAGACATATACTGTGTGGCTCTCCTCTAGTCCTTCATCAGTGGTTATTTTTTGACAGTGAGCTGCTCTTGGCTGGATATTTTTTTGGGTTTTTTACCACTCTTGACCTAGCAGTGACACTGATGAAAAAAAAAAACAAAACAAAACACATTGCTGTGCCTGCTGCACTTGTACCAGCGCCAGACACTACCATGTCACTGTCATTGCTGTGCTAGGAATTGTCCGCTGCCCAAATAATATCAGGTCAGCAGTGGTTCAGTGGTCAAAAACGTACCATTCATGGATACTAAACTGTACACCTAAATAGGGGACCTACAAAGTACTCATGAAGAGACCAGTGAGTGAGAGTACAAGGTGTTTTCTGATAAACTACATTATTCATTACTACATTACTAATACATTGTTCAGTAAGGGACATTAGATTTGTTCTCACCTGCCGATCACATTGTGTTCAAATAGCAGTTTTCTGAGCTGATGGTGTTTTGTGAAAGATATACCTATATGTGTTTTGCAGTCATATTTCAGTCATTTATAGTGAATAATAACCTGTTGTCGTGTACAGGTCATGAATAATGATGAAGTGAATCAAATGAAGGATGTAAGTGCTATACAAACCCACTCCAATGACTTTTTTTAATCTGAAGAGTATATAAATTTTAGGGGTTGTGATTTTTGGGGTTCATGTTGCTGGGGAGCTGGCACAGCAGATGTTGAAAAATTATCAGAACCTTTAATGTTCTGAGCCAAACTGGACTGTGCAAGTATAGAATATAGATTTCTATAGTATCAAGACATTTTAAACATACAATGTCAAAAATCAAATTGAATCTTGACCTCAGAGTGAAAAATCTTGAAAACATGTTTATGTCTAATGTGCGTGCATGCATGCAACAGTGCACATGGTCCAGACATTAACATATGAATACAAGGCACATATTCAGACACTCTTTTAGTGTCCTGAAAAACATCTTGAATTTTGTTCCACCCCTAACTTCTATTCAGCGCTAATCTGAATTAATTTAAATAATCTATGTTGCACACTTGCACCAGTTATCTTACAGAGAAGCTGGACATTGAGCTGTTATCTAATGTAAATACATTTAATTGCTGCAACTTGATTTTAACCTGTAAATGGCCTTTTTACTATGTCCTGTTCTTTCACACATTCACGCAGAGGGGCGTGTGTGTAGTGGCGGTGAGGCAATGATGACCTTGAGTTATTTATAGCCAGTGAGAGGAGCTGCAGTCTGCAGGCAGGACTGTACTGCTTCAGTCAGACTCCCCTGAGAGAGCTAGAGAGAGAGAGAGAGAGAAACACATTGAAGGGAGGGGCAAGAGGAGGATGGAGCTCTGCTCTCTCTTAGCCCTGCCTGCCAGGTCATCAGATGAACTAAAAAAGATACTGGGGATACAAAAGGGTTGAATTGTTTGTAGTTTGTATTATATTATCAATGCAATGTTTTTACTGTAATGACTTTCTGAAGCATTAAGTTTGAGGTTATGAGCCCATAGAGAGACATGATGTGAAGGTCACCTTGACATCCAACTCTAATCAGATTTGTCTAAAAACGTGGTGCTGTCAAAAGCACACTGCTCTTCATTTGACTGTACATTTACGGTAGATTTGCATGTTTCAGCATCCTTCCAGTCATGCCTAATTCATGTTTTGAGAAGCAGCTTATGGCTGCTTTGTACACAAATTTCGTCCACATCACCCAGCCAATGAGACGAGAAAGAATCATCTCTGATTTTAGGGGCAGCAACAATCAAGCCGGCCTAAAATTATGCTCCAACACACCCACTTCCACTCAAGAAGGGCTTGTTAATTAGCTGATTAGTTGGATTAATTGTGTAATATGCAGGGCAGGGCTACTACAGAACCAGGGCTCAAAATCACTGTAGTAAATGTTTCTAAGCACTTTGCTTGTCTGCACTGTGCTCACACAAAACAGTTTCATTTCATCTCCTTTTTATTTCATCACCTTTATTTACATAATCCTCAACACACAGCGCATAGTAGATTTTTTTGTATTTTTTTTAAAGCACGGTTCTCACGGTGCAGTGTAGTACAGTTCTGTCCATCTATAACAGTGGTTCCCAATCTTCATACTAGGAAACCCATGCTCTGCACATTTTTGGGTTTTCCCTACTAGAACACACTTGACCCATCTGAGTATTTGAGAGGCTTGTTAACCCTTAGAAATCTCAGTTATCAGTTAAAAGCATGGAGTAATTCAATATGAATTATTTCTCACTCATAGCTCATTGAAAGGATTGGAGATATTCTCTCAGAAGCACAGATTCAAAACTCTGAATAAATACCACGTTTGTATTAGTAAGAAGATCAAGCATGAAATACAGCTGGAAGTGCGGACTGAAATCCGTCCATACAGAATGTCAGTCGATCAATTACATAATTACACGTGGATAGTATAACAAAATGAAAGTAATGTTTTCACCTTCTAAGGGTTGATTAATGAGTTAATTAGCTAAATCAGCTGTGACAGATAACGCAAAATACAAAAATGTGCAGAGTATGGGCTCTTCAGTGCTGAATTCAGGAACTACTCAATTCCATTCATCCTGACCTCAGTCTGGCAGTCCTTCTCTTTCACACAGTCGCACAGTCATTCTCTTGCGCGTGCAAAGTGGGCTCTCAGTCAACGGGCCCTTGGAAGATGAGTTTGACGTGACCATGCTCTCCAGTCAGCCATGTGCCGCAGAACGGACAGGCGGCGTGGAAGGCGTGTGTTCCGTGCGGCAGCGGGATCTGGCTCCAGCCCTGCACCGTCTTTTCTGAGCACACGTGGCCGCAGGGGCAGAAGGCATGGGTGGGGGGTCCGGCGTCCAGGTACAGGCCGCCCTCACAGCCCAGCCACAGGGGCACGTAGGGCCCCACCCTTCGGCACATGGGGCACTCGCGGTCCCCTGTGCTGGCTGGGGCGGTGCCTCCGGCTCCAGCCCCACCTCCAATTGCCGAAGACCCTGCCCCTTTCTCCTTACGGAAGCCCCAGTTGTGGTAGCCGTGGACGTGGCCGCAGTTCATGTAGACCCAGGGCTGCTTCTTGTCGACAGTGGCGCGCTGGGCCAGGCTGGGGAAGGCCAGCGTGTTGAAGCCGACTGGACACTGAGGCCGTGCTGCGTTCAGCTCCTGCCGCAGAGACTCCAGCTGCTTCAGCGTAGGCGTCCGGCGCAGGCCATCGGGGGTCCGCCACAGCAGGGTGGCCCCACACAGGTCGATCAGAGAGCCATCCTGCAGCATGTTCGATTCGTTTTCCACCTGCAGAAACGGGAAAGTCCAGATGCTGTTTAGTATTTTGACAGAACTGTTGCCAGGTTTAAAGAGAAGCAAACTTCAAATAACCAAACATGTCCTGGCTCATCAACTACAGTTGGGGTATGAGGAAAAGTGTGCAGATTAGATTTCTGGCTAAACTATAGTTTTAAAGGAATATTTCTACAAAAATATATTTACACAAATCTCCCCGCATCCCAGAGGTAACTGATCAGCTAAGACCTTTTCTGTCTGAAGTTTGCTTCTTTAGTTTTGCACTGAAGATACAAGGCTAATACAGCTAATACGTAATGAAAGCTTATACGTTGAGCTGGGCAATATGGCAAAAAATGTAATATAATACTTCAAGAAGTTTTCACAATACACATTATGTCACTATATTATATATTTTTTCTGACATCTGACAACTTGGAAGAACATTCTATCAAGAACTGTGAATCCTATGCATTGTGTTCCGCATTTCACATACTGTGCTGCACTATATCCAATTAAACAGGACGATTATGCTCTTTCTAATCAAACATGCAGTTGCAAAGTGCTTTTAAGTACTGATGGTATCCACAGTATATTAAGAAAAGCATACTGTGATAAATTATTTAGTTATCACAATAACTAAATAAATATTGTCATATTGCCCAGCCCTATTTATGCAGCTCTGTGCAAGCTACATGCCTTATTCATTACACAATTGCCTCAAATCTCACGGAGTTGTTGGGTAATTAAAAAAATAAAGACTTGGTTTCTGACACTGTAGGACACTGTAATCTATAATAATGAACAACAGTATATTAGATAGCTAAAACAGTAGTATCAGCCTTCTTGAAGCCTGAATTTTGTCTGTACTTGGGGCTAAGGCTGAGTGATAAATTGTATTTTTATCCAATTTTTGTATGTGAATTTACACAATAAACACATCGTTAAAGACTGTGATAGACTGTGATGACAGAACAGATCAAATAACCCCATACACATCAAAATTATGTAAACAGATGGCTACATTGTAGCACTAGAAGCCCAACAAGTGTTTTCCTGCACTGTGCTTGAACTCTGCTCTCCTATGTGAAATGGGAGTAACGTAAAATACACATGCACAGCTCAAAAACTACTCTGTCCTGAACTATGAGGCTGTAACAAAGCTTAAAACATGATGACCATTCTCAGTGTTATGTGTAAAATGCATAGACTGTATGTAAACTATGAAGCAGTAGCGGCTACTGTTAAAAACGAAGCTTCTTAAAGTATTAAATGTATACTTATTCATTTTGTCGGCATATGTCACAAATAAAAATACACATATTTAGAACAGAAAAGTCTGTCCAGCAAATCCTGACTGACCTCATGGAACTCACTCATGTTTCTCAGGCTACAAAGTCGCCACAAGGGGGCGCCATTAGCAGTCAAATAGCTTTTGATGCTTCATAAGAGCAGTGCTTCACATCAATGACACAAAGTGTCCTCGTTCAGCCTCAATGTGCACACAAATGTGCTTGCAGTTCTAAAGTAGCTATTAGTAATTCATTTTTTTTTATTTTGCACAATAGTGAATGTTTTTTTTGCTATCTGCTTTAAAAAGAGGTTAGTCAAATGTCTGCTTACACAGCAAAAAAAAGTACTTGTGGCACATGCAGTCTGAGGCATACTAATTTATTGCTTCTCATATAATCATTGTAATAGCTTTATCAGCATATCATGCAGTGCTACATTGGGCCATTTTTTATAGATAAAAAAGTTACCTATAAAACTCCACATTAACAATTATTGTTAGCTACATTAAGGCCTATTAAGTCAGGCCTTTTCTATGGACAAAAAAATACATGCACATCAATGCTGTCCTTCACTTTGAGTCTGAAAAGGATGGCCTGTGATGCAAAATTCTCAGCTGGAGCCAGGTCTATTTTCTGTGGTGTTCAGATGCCTTAAAAAGCTGACCAATCAGAACTCCATTGTCATGGTTGCAATACAAACAAATGTGCGTCAAGGTGGCAGCAACATAGCTTATGTTGCTTGTGGCAGAGCACAAAAGTTTATACAACAAGCAACACTGGTTATGTAATGCAAGAGAATATATGGCTGCTGAAAGCCTGGAGAATGACGACGAGTACCTTTACACAACATATCAACTGTTTACAGCCATTATTCCACAGCTAAAAGCCTGGAAATTGACAACAAGTACCTTTACACAACATAACGACTGTTTATAGCCATTGTTTTTTGTTTATCAAGGTGAATTCCAGTCTATCTCCATCAGCAATTCAATTAACTGCCAGTGTTTACGCAATACAGGACTGGAAACTGGATTCTAGGTTCAGCTTTGAAGACCTCCGGAATAGGTCTTTGGTCTTGTGGATCTATTGTGAAAGTAAAGAAGAAAGCTTCAGATGCTGAACGTGTCTTGGTTGATTACATTTGAGATAAGGAGAAAATTGTGTATATTAGATTTTTTGCTGAACTATTTCTAATATTTTCTCAAATATTTTTCCATTATCTCTTCTTCAGGATGAACACCATGAGCTATTTTTTCATTTAAAAACAGCTGAAAGGTTAAGAGTCTGCATAATTATTGAAGTTCACACATAATTTAATAAGAAAGCATACCAGTTTGCCTCGCTGTTGAGCAGAGCGTGTCTCTCGGAGGGCAAAGACATTTCCACACACTGAGATCTCTCTCCACACCCCTGGAGCCGGCTCAGACACAAACTCGCCCGCAGGGTGCATTACTAGCACCCCGTTGGTGGTCAGCCCGTCCATTAGGCCATCTGAGGTCCGCCATTTGGCTGCCCGCTCCTAGGGCACAAATAGAAGACAAAAGTCAGTTGCTACTTTTATTATTCCACATATAGAAAATGTGCATATAAAGTATCCTGTGGTATCCTGTATCATATATTCCAAAAAGTTATTATACATATTATAAACATTAAATATAATTCATTCACCGAAAAGGTGTTGTGAAATTACAGAATTTGAACATATAGTTTAGGCATTTTAGTGTACATTACAATAGTATTGCATAACACACACTGACTAACAAGGATTAAATGATTAAAATTCATAGCCAGACGATACAGGCGTTCCATTTAAAGATACTGGCTGTATGACACCTTACTCCTACTACTTGGAGCGGCACCATGTACATGCTCTTATTTGTAATATTTATATCCTTATGGATATACAGTATCCGTATCTTCTTTCTTTCTTTCTCTGTTCCTCTCTCTCGTTCTCCACCTCCACAGAATGGCAGTGGGCAGAGGGAGTCCGTTGCGTGCCAAGGACATTAGAGTGTGTCAGGACTCGTGCTGTGGTAAGTCATAACACGCATCACTGACTGCTACAAAACTATTACCATCCTTCTTCTGTCTGTGTGCCCAAGCTACTGTATGTTTACCTGGCTTTGATATTCTGGTTTGAAATAATTGACCCAATATGTGATCCAAGAAGTCTATGAAAACAGAACTCTGCCATGTAGTATTGAGAATGATTACCAACAAACAGTTTAAGGAAATGAAAAGCACAGTATTGCTTTGTCTGGATTTCGATCAGCTTCTTTTCAACAATCAACTCAAATAACCTTCAGCAGAATGAATGTACTGATCGATCAGTGCTTTTATTCTGCTGCTCTCTAGACTCTAAACGCTGTCTTTGCTGATGGTGAGCTACACTACCTTTACAACTCCTCTGTCTCAGCTCCAAAGGCTCCTTTCAGTATTTGTGTCCTCTGCCAATGTCTTTTTCTCAATGAGTGAACACTGTTTCAGCTCCCTGTGCTGTGATTCAGACTTAGACTGAAAAGCATGTCTCCAGTGCAAAACCTCTGTGTAATTTAGGTTCAGAAAGCTATGAGGGGAAACCTGTTTGGTCACCTTATTGAATTAATATTTCTTTCAGCAAGAAAGTTCAGCCAGTTTGACGACTACGCTACAAGCCTCTTGGTGTTAACACATGATAATAAGCTCATACATATTTGTTTAAGAAGCAGTTCTTGTGAAGCAGTTATAAAACGTAACCTATGGTGAATTTATACAACTTGATAACATTTGTACGCTTCAAAATTAGATTAAGTAACTTGGAAATATTAAGCCAAACTCAGCTGCAATTAACTGAATGAACCGGTGATGCACCAAAATGAAAAGTTTTTGTTTTTCTTTATGCTTTTGAATAAACACACTAAGCATAAAAACTTACAATTTTAAAGTACAACTTTATTCAACAGGACAGAGCTAGCTGACAATAAATGAAAACAGTTTACATAAACTTATTTCAGTAATTTCAATATAAAATGATAGAACAACTGGTCATCCATGGCAACGGATTCCTTTACTGTTCAGTTATATGGCTGACTTTTTTTTCACTGTTGATTTGCTGCTGCTCAAACTGTTTTAACACCTCTGCTCTGACCAGCACAGGAGAATGATGGAAACAAACAACATTTTTATTCACTGTTTTTCAATTTCATTATCATTCAAATGATTTGTTAGGTGTTTGAAGGACTTTCGCTGTGGTCCTTTTTGAACTTCCCTTTTTTCAGCAAAAAATAGTCAGAAATGGCGCTTCCAATTTTTGCCTGAATAGAAGGCAAAATTAAAAAAGACTACAACAAAGTATCAAAATTGTTTCAGTGAGCGAAATTTCGGTGCATCCCTAGAATGCACTGAAAATGTGAATGTAACATTGCCCTACTCACTTACTTATATTGCACTGCAACAGATTTCTGATTCTCTAAAAATACTTGCACTGTTTTCTCTCAATGTCAGTCGTAGCCAATTACCAATCACAACAATGTGTGTGAAACACTGCATCTTTTTTCAAAAGCCGTCCATGCACAGATGTAGCTAAGCTAAGTGAGCTAACGCTAACTGTTGATCCCTGTCCTTGTGACTTAGACAGGTCTGTCATGGTCATTAAATTTCAGGTAACGATTAATTGCCATATCAATTATGGCAATTAATGGTTTAATTGTTCTTTTTTGGTTACTTGTATACAACTATTAAAGTGCAGACCTAAAGTGGCCAAAGTGGATGAGTATCTGTTTGCTTCCTAGCTGTCGATATTTAGCTCCCAACTAAAGACGGATAGCTTGAGCTTAAATGAATTACTCACCGCAGCCCTATAAAGGTGTTATAGCACAAGTCAGAATTTAGAACTTTTGTTGTTTTTCTTAGACCCTATGATTAACGTGTTATGCAGGAAAACATTAACCAAAGAAAACCAACAATTAACATGTTGTGGCCAATTATATGGACAGAGAATTAACTTTTTTGTATTTTAATACAAGTTAACACTCTAATCCATACATGAAGGGCAGTGAACATAAGACAGGTTCAAATTCTCAAGACTGATGGATCATTTTACATAGCATTGTAGCAAAGTCAGAAATGACAGTTATTGTGAATATATGCTCTTTGCGTTTGCATATGTACTGTAGCATGTATAGTTACTAGTGAGGTCCAAAACTAATGTAATTCATTTTCCTGTTTCTTGGCTAATAATATATCGGCTGATGATATACTGTGTACCGGAACTTCCCATCTTTTTAAACAGTGCCATGGATGGCAAGAAGCAATGAAGAGAAATAAACTTGAATCCAAGTCAAAGAGCCCAACGCTCACAGAAATACTGCCATAGTTGGCTGAGTGGTTTGGGAGCCGTTCAAAACTCCACTACTGCTCCACTGTCAACAATTCCAATGAATCACTGTTCAAAAGATAACAGTTCGATTGGCAAACTGCAAGCCTGGCCCTGTTATTCTAAGGTAAACAATTGTATTGGTGATATTGTTGTTTAATTTTTCTGCTGCGTTCAGGCTACCTCCGCGATTAGTGCTCTGACTCACCCCGAGGAAGATGTTTTTAGAGGAGTCGAAGCCGGCGGCGTAGATGCGGGCGGTGTAGGGAGCACTGCGCTCACACATGATGCGGCAGGCGTAGCGGGAGATTGTGCTCTGGGCTGACTGGCCCCCATCTCCTCCTGCTCCACCCTGACTCTGACCCTGCCCACCACCGCCACCACCACTGCCTGCTGTGTCCGTCACCACAAAGTCAATCATGCTCTCTGTGGAACGGCCAATCTGTGATAAAAGCAGATACATATAAACAAGAAAAGAGTACAGGTGACAAATAAGGTCTGGTTCTTTACTATTAAAGTTATTATACAGCTCAATGACAAACTCAGAGACCACCTGTCATTTTTTAATTTCTAGTCAAAATAGCCATGTTCATTTTTTTTTTTAGTATCAGGGAAAAAAGAAGAAAACATATTTAACAGAAAATTACACAAAAGCACCATCAACTAAGTATAATATAGATTTTTTTATATTTATTTCAAATTCAATATTTTTTCAATATTTTTCAATATTTATTTCAAATTCAATATTTAGTGTGTCCATTCTTTGCCTTTGTTACAACTTCCATTATTTTCAGAAGACTTTATGTTTTTTCAAAGAAATCTGCAGGGATATTTTTTTCCAGACCTCCGTCTTGGAAGTTAGTTGCATTTTCTGCTTCTCACAATCAGAATAATCCCAAACACATTCAATGATACTGAGGTGTTCAGTACATTGTTCTGAGAACACAAGTAGCTTCTTTGTTTTATTTGCAAATTTTCTTTTTTTTCCTCTATTTTCTTTTCTCAGTAAGCTTCCTGACAGCTACACATCATTTCAGACTCGACGTTGAGCTGTCTTCTCACAGTAGAAGAATGGACAGAAACAGCTGTGGATTTTTTCAGATCTGAAGCAGTGGAGCTTGATTTTCTCCTCTCTCTCAGAGATGGAAGTTTTAAGTACTGTTTATCTGATGGTGACAGTTTTGATGGTCTACCAGGTCTTGCACGGCTGGAGGAGTCTTTTGTTTTTCACTTATTTATCGACTTATTCTCAATTTTTCTTTATGCGAGTGGATTATTTTATATCTAATCTCTTTTGAAATATCTCATGTAAAATTAATAACTTGTATTTAATGGCGATTTTAACTGAAAATTAAATAAACGAAGGGTGGTCTCTGACTTTTGCACAGTACTGAATATGCACTCTCAAAATGAAGACTCCTAAAATAGAGTTGGACGTACAGTTCCAGGAAAAACTTGTGGTGTAGTATGAAGGTTCTTTAAACTTTAAAAAGGTTCTTCAAACGTACACATCTAATTTACAAAAATGATTCTTTAATGGTTCTTTATCACTCCGTAAAACCCTTTTTGGTGCCTTTATTTTTTAAGATTGTATATACATAATACATAATTATATATAATAACCATCATAATATAGCACATTACCAAAAAAGACATTAACTTTTGTTAGTTAAGAGATAATGAAAAGTGGTATTTGTGAGCTATCTGCTATCTAAACACAAATAACAGCAGTATTGTAAGTATTGTTCACCTGGAACATATCTGTGTTGGGGTCATGTGTGTACTCCACTATAACAGAATGACTCCTTGACAGTGTGTAGGAGATGCTGTGCTGGCTCTTGTTGCTCAGGGCCTGAAACACATGTACACACAAACACACACAAGCTCTACTCAGCCAAGCTTTCATTCTTTGTTAGCTTTTTTATTCCCCTTACACCAGCACGCGGAAGAGGGGGGTGTTCTCAAGATCCCTAATCTTATGCAATGTGCACTGCAATGTTATGTAATGGCTCTCCACTCATACCATTTAGTGGGCGAGTCAAGAGGGCAGATATGCAGGGCTACACGGAACGGCAGGTTACAGGTTTTGAAGCTGACTCTTACTAAAATAAATCAGCATCAAACTTTTAAGCTCTTGTGTGTTAGCAAGTTTGGCATCATGGTTTCAAGACATTCAGGGTAAGAGTGCTATTCCAACTGATGCATCATAACTGTCCTACGAAACCCTCGTATCTCTCTAACTTTAAAGGAAACTCCAGCCACATTGAAAAATGTAACCATTGCTAGATTTGATGTAAACATACCTACTGGCATCCTACAGCAGTTCTGCAGTAGTGTGGAGAATGAAATGTTCCTGTTCAAAGACCTCAAAGTTCAAAGTACCCTGAAGCTGGGAGGAATATCTGAAAAACTACAAGTGCTTTGAGGTGGATTTCTGGGGGTGGGTAGTTTTCCCCCACTAGTTGGTGAATGCAGAAGGAAGGCAGACAGATAACATTACTGTTAGGAAGCCAAACATATTATTGCAGCCATAAACCTGTCCTCAAATCATTATTACAATGGAGAGAACAGATTACTTGATTGACAGTAATGAGTCATTCAGTGAGAAAGACAACAAACTTAAAGCTAGTGAGCAAGGTAGCTACCTGGCTATCTACATGCCTAATCTTTTTCTCTTTTCTTTAGCCGAAAGCATAAAAGGAAACTTCCTATTTGTTTTGAATAAATATAAAATCGCTGTTTTCTTTACAAATTTGATCAATGAAGACTTACACCTATGCTAGTTTTTTTGCGTTTATTAACTTATAACTCAGTTGCTGGCAGTTAGAACTGGTTGTATGATGTATTCATGTAATGCACGCTGGGTACTGTAGTAAGAGGACATCAATCAACGAACATGAAAAACATGAAAACGATACACAATTGTGAATTCTGTTGGTAGCTGTGCTACAGAATGCTGCATAGCATTATTAACATACACACAGTTATGAGGTTTTGCCTGGTAACAATCTTTTAATAATAGTATACACGCAGTAATGCAGTTACATAACAGTGATGAGTTCTTGGTTGTATTTGAATATGCTGGAATGCTCACCTTTGACACCAGAGGTGTTGAGACATTGTGGATGACATCAGGTTTGACACCATTGGCTTTGGGTCTCTTGTAAAGGGCTAGCCGACTCCTTCTGCGCCCTTTATCCCCGCTAGCTAGCGACCCATTATGCCTGCATACAACAAGACTACAACAGTTAGCTACACAGGCTAGCACACTACAATTCTTTTTAAAACAATGTAATGTGATGAACACTGTAGCAGAATTTCAAGCACAGCTTTAGCTAAATGGCTTTACCTGTTACTGCTTAATTGAGGTTAGCACTGTGGAGGTAGGCAGAGCTTCAATATATTGTAAGGATAAATCACTACAAAGTAATTGAACAGTAACATATCATTCTGCTTTTGTCAATACATGAGTAGGAGTCATGTAGAGTTAACAAAATGGCCGATGAGATGCTTTAAAAGTCTGTCATTGAAGAAGGATCCAGCCTTTGAAATCATCAATGCACAGGTCAATAGCTCATTCACTAAATGAGCTCCGTCTCTTTCTGCCTCTTCTCTCTCCCCGTATTAATGGCAAAAGGGTTAAAAAGGTCTCTGTGTCTCTCTCCCTCTTCTCTCTTTCCTTAACTATTTGTCAGTGGTTAAAATGCCTCTCTGTCTCATCTCTCTCTTAGAGGCGTTCATTTCCCTGCTCGGCTCGGCGGCTGTGGGGATTTGAATGACGTCTTTGTCGGCAGTCAAACGAGGTGTTTTACATCCGCAGCTGAAATCTAAAGATAAGTCAATGCACCAGCTGTATCTGTGTGGCACCAGTGCAGCCAAGCGACCTGAATGATGCCGCGTTCATTCATCCAAAAGAAAGGATCATCACTGGAGTCATATTTATTTGAGGGCAATTTTACCCTTGAACTCCATCTCAACTCCTTCTTTCAGCAGAATCTTGGCAGTGTGGGCGTGGTGTTATAGAGATATGGGGTTTTAGCTAAATGAACAGTGTGCCTTTGAAATCTAGTGTGTCTGACTGAATGCTAATATACTGTGGATAGTATGAATGACACCAGTGCAGGTTAAACTGACAGTGGAGTCCTATACTATACCATACTATGAATTATTGTGTGATGTAATGCAATATGACAGAAAAACAAAAGTCTATGTCTAGTCCACAATATGGCTTATACACTCTTAAATAAAGGTTCCTAAATGGTTCTTGACTTAAATGCACAGTTCTGGACAAAAACCTTTAACTGGTACTAAACTTCTGCATTAAGTGGAGCTTCATTAAACTTTAAAAAGGTTCTTCAAACTCACACGTCTCATTTATAAGATCCATCTAGTGAAACGTTCTTTAGGGAACCAAAAGTGGTTCTTCTGTGGCACCAGTCCAAAGACCTGTTTTTGGCACCTTTATTTTTAAGAAAGTATTGTTTCATTGCATCATAAAATCACTTGTTGCACAGACAGAACGTAGCAGTGATGATTAATTGAATATAGAAATATTAGTCACAGTGACTGTAAACAACAGCTGTTCCAACGGCATAATTCTTTTTTTCAAAATAACTGTATGATTCTGCTGACCAGGGTTGTTAAGTAACAACTAGCTTTGCGCTACTGTTAATGGTACTTTGTTTCATCTCTAGCACGCACAAAATCAGAAAATGGATATATTAGAGACCCTCTATAATATCTGCCCTGTTTGGTCAGATTCTGAAGAAGATTCTAAATTCCAAACCTGTTGTTGCCCCTAAACAGCTTTTCTGTGGGCAGCTTTGACTAACAGAAAAGAGGAACAACAAAACAAAGCGAAATTAGGCAATTAACATGGGCTGTAAAATATTTTAACACACTGGCTGTACTATTGTTTGGGGTGGAAGGATCTACCAATATTAAAGCATATTTACAATTTACAAAGTTACAATGTTTGGGGCAGCTTTTGTATACAATACGAAGTTGTGTGTTATTGTGAATGATATCGCTGCTGTAATACAATGATGGTATCATTGTGATCTATTGCCTAAATATGCCATGCAATACATCACTTACCAAGGCTAGGCCTAATAACTACTAAATCAACCACTGAACCAGTTTACATAATTAAAGAAGCCCAGCCTTCATAAAGCTATCCAACAATGTGTCAACTATCACTGTATCTCATAAGGCAGCTCTTACCCCAGCACAATTAGTTCTCCATATTTGATGGGCTCTTTGTCTCCAGGGAACAGGGCATCGTGGGGCTGAGAGCCTGAGCCCAGAGGTGGGGATGGTTGGCTCTTGTTGCATGATGGGCGCAGCTCCAGGGAGGGCGGGGGACACAAAGCTTCGGAGCTCCCTTCTAAAACCATGTCCAATAGCCACGGAGCTCACAGCTGAGAGAAAGGGAGAAAGAGAGGGAGATCATTACGTTGAATAGGCTTATCATGACAACATGTTTGCGATTTGTCATGAGATGAAATACGCTGTCTCGCCTATAGTAAATATCAGAGAGAAAAAAAAGTATGATGTCTAATGGAGCCTCTTTTCTGGATTATGAGAGAAAATAACAGTGGTATTACAGACCAGCTGATTCATGTAATGGCTAGAAACCGGATTCCTGTAGCGCTTTGAAGTTAACAACCAGCTAACCATCAATCGACAACCTGTCTGGAGCAGGAGACTTAACGAATCCTGAGAGAGCAACAACCTACCTGTCCAAACGCACTCCGCTGCTGGGGCTGCCTTTCATTTAGAACAGTTACAGCATTGGCATTTTCAAGCCTCAATACATGCTGTCAAATTAACTGGAGGGATTCTTCATAATACTACACTTCAATATCTCAAGGAGCAGTGGAAGCCCTATGCTTCACCGTGCTCATAGGATCTGTACAAATCCTGCGAGATGCATATTAAATTTGCCAAAATTAGGGGTGTAACAATACATTGTGACATTATAATATTGTGTTGCGAAACTATGGCAATGTGCTTTGTAGAGATGTGACAAAGCATTGTGGAAGAACAGACATTCTCTTAATGATGGCATCCTTTTTTAACCCCATTTTTCTCCCTAATTTGGTCATTGCCAATTCCAGCTGCTTGTTACGTCTCCTCCAGTTATACAATGCTACCAAGCTGTAAAGGCTAACACTTGCTTCCTTTGAGACACGTGAAGCCAGACACTGCATCTTTTTAAACTGACACTAACACAGTGTCACTGGACAGCTCAACACGCTTGGAGGAGAACACTAACTGCAATCAGCACCACTCAACCACTCACTCCAGCACTCCTCCTGCCTCCCCACACTGATCTCATGAGTAGGGGACACAAAGACATTGATACAGTCATTATTTTGCTTCATTCGTATGCTGCTTAAAATTTTGTGGTAATATCGAATAGTAATCCCAGTATTGTGATTTGAATAGAACCGTGGGCTGAGTATCGTTACACCCCTAACAGTCCAATTGACTTTTTATTCATGCCTGATTCTGTAACATTGCTAACTGTAACATTATCAACTCTTAACCAACGCACAGTCAAACCAGGCTCTGAAATTTTGAACATATAGCGGTTTAATAACTGTTAATATAAAGAGTATTTACATTATATCTTGGTACAAAATACACAAATATGTATTGTAACGATTCACAAAATTCATTGCAAATGTACCTTACATTAATATGCTAAAGTTTCCATTTTATTAGTTTAATAAATCATTCAACATCATAAAAGTACAATATTTAAAACAAATACTGTGCTTTTTAGTGTCTTAACCTAAAGCTTTAGCCAAAAATAACATGCTAGTCACAATACAATACGTGATACTGTGGTAAATTTTGAAAAAAGGTGGTATTGCACTTCAGTATCAGTGTCGACTAGTACTACATTATGTATAGCCTGATGTTTATTAATAATAAAATCCATGAGAAACAAAAAAGCACTGAAAAGCTTTCAAAAATACACTGTAAAACACAGAGTAAGCATCTTGCATATTTGATTCATTTTGAAATATCATGGCTTTATGTGTCCTGCTGGCTCAAGTACTCGCCTACAAGGGCAATTCACAGGCTTACAGATGATGAACAGCACAAATCAACCAAATGCTGTTCGGTTATCGTGCAGCAGAGCGCTGGGTGTGTGGCAGTGAGAGGTGGGATAGAGTGGACAGAGGGGAGGGGGCCGAGAGAGAGAGAGAGAGAGACACAGAGAGACGGACAGGGAGGAGATAAAAATAGAAGCAGCATGTTGGTGCAGGTGATGGAGGACAGAGGCAGGGATGGAGAGAAAGGCGTGTAGAGGTGAAATAAAAACACTGCACATGGCAGAGCGCTGAAGGCTACGTCAAGATAGGCAAAAACTGAAACACGCCGAGTGAGCTGCAGCCAGACTGTGACTGTGGTGGGGGGTGTAGTGGTGGGGGTATGTACGCCTGCGCGCGGGCTGGCAGGGTGATGGATTGCCTGTTCTGTGCCACGCACTTTCTAATCAACCCACTGTCACAACCTGGGGGAGGAGAGAGAAAGAGAGAGAGAGAGAGAGAGAGAGAGAGAGACTGAAAATGAGCAAAAAGAGAAAAAAAGAGATAGAAAGAGAGAGAAAAGACAGAGACAAAAAGAAACAGTGAGAGAGAGAGGCAGAGAGAAAAAGAAAGAGGAAGAGAGAAAGAGAGATGGAAAGAGAGATACAGAGAGTGCATCAGAGAAATTGAGAATGAGCAAAAAGAGAGAAAGAGAAAGAGAGAGAGAGAGACAGGAAGATAGAGAAAGAAATAAACACAGAGTAAGAGAGAGAGAGAGATAGAGGGGTTAAGGGTAGAGAGTAGATTAGACTGAGTAATGTGATGAGGTGATGAGATGAATACAGAGGGATCCGTGTGTAAGTTAATGTTATAGAGAAAGACATTAGAGGGAACAATAGCAGGACGGCTAGCGCTGACTGTGTTAGCGTTGTACCAGTGTTCTACACATTACTGGGCAGATTATCAATAATGCTTTGGCTTCTTTTGCCTTTATTAACAACAGCAACCCCCTCAGCCTAGACACCATCTGTCCTCTATTCTTCTTTCATTTTTCTCTTCATTTGCTTCTTCTTTCTCCACTCACATCTAGGTTTCTCTACATCATTTCGCCGATTCTTTCGCTTCTTTACTTTCTCTCTCATCTCCTCTGTTCATATCTTTTTTCTTTATCTCTTCCTGTTAACTCCTCTGTACCAAAATGCCCCTCCTCACCTCATCCTATCTCAATTCACTCCCACAATCCTCTCTGCTGCCTCTGCAGCGTGGTGAGTGTGTGTGTAGATGAGTGGGAGAGAGAGAGAGTCTGCCTCATCTATCAAGAAACAGATGAAGGGGGTGCTAAATATACACATACACGGAAATGATCTCAAGAATAACTTATGAAGCCCGCTCCAGTCTGATCTCACCCAAACTTAATTCTTCATAATCTGTATGCTCTCCTCAGCGGACCATTAGCCTAGCAAATCTCACGCTTTTTCTGTCGGTGCTGCAGATTTCTTGTGCTGAACGCTGCTGCCGTAGCAAAGCCAAAGCCATAGCAGCACTGATGGCCATTTACTGAGGTGTTGTGACTGCAAGTGCTCTATTATCTTCAGCCATGTTTGCATTATCTAAACGACGCTTGTCAACGAACGCTTGTAATGGTCCAGCATTTACAACGGTAATTGCTATGTACACAGTAGAGTCTGAAGCAAGTTTGTACAGGGTGTTTGTAAAGTGTTCATAATAGTGCTGCCTGTGGAACCATGTTTATATAGTAGATGTGTGGGAAATATTCACTGTATTCGCTGTTTTCAGTTGAGCAAAGTTGGCACCTCATAGATATTTCCTTGTTGTGATGGAGATGGTGTGACTGTATACTACAGTAGGGAGGAATATTTTGGACTAGGACTGGTTACTGACTGAGTTACTTCAATACTGCAGAGTAATGCACAAATTCCATCATTCAGTACTAGCTTTCAATACCTAAACAGTCAGTCCTGACATGCATGTTATTAATGTCTTTTTTTGTGTGCTTCTTAATTCGTTTGCAGTCTGCACATCATATGGGTTAAGCTACACACACTTTCTGTCTATAATTTAAAATAAGGTATTGGAAAAAGTATCATTCAGTAATCAGTACAGAGATCAAAGTATCAGTATTAGTGTTGATCTAATTCTGAAAGACACCCAGCTGTAGTAGACAAAATACTAGTATTGCGATACTGCTGCACAGTGCTTTTGCAATGCACCTCAATAATGTGACATAGTTAAAGATCATTCTGGAATAGTGAGCAATATGGCCACAAATGTAAATCACAGTATAATTAAAATTACTGACATTTTCCATATGTATCATAATTCAGTGTATTTGTTTTTCTTTCAAATAAACACATTTTAGATGCTTAAGTAAACCTATTTTGTAGATTAACAATGGCATATTAATTTGGAATGTGCCTTCACTTTTAATAAGAAGCATGTTTAACAACTAAAGTCAATCTGAAATAGTTTTGGGCGAAATCGTAAAAACAGTTTATAGGTAGGCCATATTGTTTTCTAACCCGAACTAGATAAAGACGAGTGCATGCAAGTACTCACTGTTTCTCTGAGCAAAGCAAAACTGCTTCAGAATGCTGTTTTTCTACAAGCCATTCATGCTATCTGTATTAGCTGAGAAGCTGCGCAGCCTCTTGACTTGTAGACTTAGCCTACAGACTGCGGGGTCACTTGAAGCAGCCGAGCAAGGGGCGCTGTAGTGGGTGCACATGGACAGCCAGCTAGTCTCCATGACAGGTTAATGGCTAACAGCTAATCCCAAGAGACCTGCTTTTCCTTCCACTCTCTTTTCCCCCTTTTTACCCCTTAAAAGGCCAGGGCCCGCCAGCATGCCCAAAATTTTATTACGCAATTCTATAGCCTAAGAATAGCTCAACCAGTCAGCACTGAAGTCCCTGTAGTTACTGAAAGATGAGTCTTAGTATGTAATAAGCCTGGGATTTTAAAGGGTTAACTCATTACCTCATTACATTCTGTTGTCTGCTCCTTCAACAACAAACTGGACTAACTCGCCTTAGACTGCAACTCACTACATGAGAGGTGAGGGAATTGCACTGCATGTACATTACATCATGTGCGTATATCTGTGGAATACTTGTATAGCAGTAATAACAAAACACATACCCTAAGGAGAATTCCCACAGGTATACCCGATGAACCAGTATACCATCATTTTCCATTATTTTGACCAAAACAATTCACTCTTGTTGGATTACATAATCTTAATTTGTCAAAACACCCGCAGAAAGTGGTTTCTCATCTGGAACTGTGATTGGTCAGGATGCTCACCACCGCACACAGAAAAAAAACATTGTAATTATTTAAGGGGCTCATTTGCACATTTCAGTCTTCTGTAATATCGATATCACTGCAAATAATGCAGTTAACAAATGCTATATTGCACAGTCCACTGTTCTACTTTACTTTCTTGAGATAACCCTGCATGCTAGTACTACTCTACTTTGTATTGCAGTGGCTGTTAGAATGATAGTCTAAGTGTTGTAACGGTGTAGTTTGTTTGAAGAAGGTGTGAAGAATGTGTAGTCTACAGTGTGTTCTGGGTGCTCTCATGGTTGAGTAAGTGTCCTTACAGTGCTGTCTAAACTCACCACTCCTGTCTGGACAGCAGGCATCTTTTATTTGGAGCCAACAACAAAGGCAAAATGAGAGCTTGTATTATATCATTGTAAATCATAATAAATTACATCACAATACATTTTTTCAGTATATCAGAAGTATTTCTAGAACACTGAACTGCATGTATGATAAAAAGTCAGATTTAGACCAGTTGTATAAGGACCCATACAAATGATCTAAATGATTCGATCAGCCCATTTTCCATGATCTTATTTTATTAATGTTGTAACAACAGTATCACTACGAAAAACAACACTGTTTTTATACTCTGAGCCTTTTCTGAATGTGGCACCACTGTTTCTGGTGGTGCATTTTGCCCATTTAAACTTTTTGGGAAACTTTTGAAAACTAAATATCATGATACATATTATGTATCCGTATGTATACATTTGAAAATGACTTCAAGTATCTTGATATTATATTGATGGCAAATCTCCCATCCTTACCACTAATCATGTCTCTCTCTGTATTACTCTTACAACAGTGGCCTTGTGAACTCTTAGAAAGGAGGTGTACTATACACAGCATTACAGTTTACTCACTGCATTATTGTTTAGGTCAGCAGTTTCATATTTCAGTCGCCTGACTGACTTTCCTTTCCACACTTTAAAAAGATGGTTCTTCAAGGGTTCTTTAGTAAAGGTAAAGGTTCTATTTAGAACCATGACCACTCATCCAACATTTTAAGGAGTCATTATAATTAGGGATGTACAATGATATTGGATTAGCAGATAATTGTTAATACTTATTAGAATCAGACAGACATTTAGATTTGACTGATATTTGGTGATGTATTTACTGTTCTCTAGGAGAGCAGAATGTTTAGGTGCTGCTGAACTACTGTGCTAAAATATCTGCTTTTGATTCATTTTACTGAATTTGTAACTATATAGCCTATGAATCAATGTTATGTTTCTGCATAATGCTGATCTAGGTAGACATAATCCCAATTTCCACAGTTCATAAATGTTTATTTTTCAGCATCGGCTGATACGTACATGTAAAATATGGGACATCAGCATTGGCCCACAATTGCCATATGACGACTGGATCTTGTTTATGTTCTCTATAATACTGTAACGGTGCTTTTATTTTGTTAGGTTTACTTTTCCATATAAATCATAACGTTTAGCTTTCTAATCTTTTGCTTGGTGCTAAACAAAAGTGCTATATAAAAAATTATTATTATTTATTTCCTCATACCCACTCTTATCAAAAACAACAACAAAAGTAACAAAAGTAAAATAAGAAATTTGAATAAGCATGCAATTAATCTCATGATAAATGACTTCACTTAGACTGAGACTGTAAAAAACTATATTTAATCCAACACATAAACGTATAGAGAGGGAGAGAAAATATGTTCTCTTCACTGTACCAAACACAAGCACTCTTCATCTGTACTCCTTTTCACTCTACAGGTACCAAATTTAGCCGAAGCGTCTGCTAGTCCTGCAGACACCGAGAGCTAACACTCACCTTCCAGAAAGCTCTGTTGCATCCACACAGAACAAAACTGCATTTAAGGAAATCAAACTGCTGGGTGAGCAGCAGCTGCTGAATTCGAGGCAAACTGCCTCACAACCACAAGGTCGCAGGTTCAAATCCCTTCATGATCCTCTAAAGAAGATTATGATGAAATGTCAGAGAACTGCAGATCATAACAGTCTGTTTTCTGCACATGGAGCTGCAGAGCTGATCTACAGTATCTGTAATACTACAGCCTACTACAACCAGGCCAAATGAGTCATTTCTCCACTCCAATATGTCACAGGTGGCTACACCTCCACCCAAACCCACACACTCACACCGCAAAGTACAGCCAGTCAGCCAGCGAGAGGCCCATAAACTCATTAAAACAGTGAGACAGGCTGTGCTGAGTCACTATGGTTAACATATATCCACATTTCCTTGTCAATGTCATACCTCTGTGTTATGCTTTTCTTTTTTGACATAACTAGAGATCAGCATCTCACATCCATACAAACCCTAAAAAATCAAAGAAATTATCACTTAAAATATAGGCTAATCATAATGACTTGGTGTAGGTTGCATGTTACATATTGACATTAGGTGCAGGGCAACATGCTTAGCAGGTTTACAGCAACATGCAACATCTCACACTGGCCATCTTGCAGTTGTTGCCACGTTTTTATGCACAACGTCCACAAACAGGCCTTGTAAGTGAAGCTTCTTTCATCATCTCCGGATTTACAAGCGAAACACAGGTTTAAATATGAAATGAGGGCTATGATCGTCATTATGTAATGGCATTACGACTGTGCTCTCTGGCTTGCACTGCCAGAAGCCTGTGTGCTCTGAGACGACAGATTGCAGGGCATTGCGTCTACAGGACTACACACAGCAGAGCTGAGCTGAGCAGAGAGGAGACGGACGCTGTGGACAATGTTGATCGTGGGAAAACAGCACAGGACAGTTCACAATCCCGTTAACTGGACGTTTTGACTCGGTCTCTCACGGTCTTGGGCTCCTACATTGAACCAACGCTGTGTTTTTATCGCTTTAGCTGACGAAGCTGAAGTTACCTTTACATATGAATTTTCCGTTCCACCTTAACTGCTGCACCATTTAAGGTGGACCGGGAAATTAGAACAAGAAGCAGACGAAGAAGAAGCTAACTTCAGCTTCGTCTGTCAAAAAACAACAGTCTTGGCAAAACCCACTACAGGAGCGAACCATTATCAAACGTTATATTCTATAAAGCTGAGAAAACGCTTGTTTTTTCCTCTTCTCTCCTCCTCGGCACAGCAGTCTGAGAGTGAAGGGAGGAGGTGCACCAGGGACTCCGTTCATTCCCCACACAGACGGTAATAAACAAGGTTTACTACGCAGAAAGGCTGCTCGCGCTGCTGATGCCCTTAACAGCGGCCAGTCGTCAGGAAATCACAGGATGAAATGAGCTCAAAAACAAACCAAACACTCACCCGCTGAAGATGTTTGGTATCCGCCTTGAAGAAGACCCCCTTCCGACTCGTCAGTCCCCGTGTGGTGTTAAAATCTGTCGTCGTGTTGCTGAATCATCGCCCGCTAACGTTACGGTGATCTGGACGTCGTGCGGTTCGCATCGCCCCGCCAGCAGCAGCAGCAGCAGCAGCATCACTCACTCTCGGAGCTACGACGACCAGACCCGTTCTTAGTCCGGCAGAAAGGGGCATCCTTCGCTCCGGAGAGTCGTCACGCCCATCTCTCCCTCGCGTTTCCCCTCGTCAAAAAAAGAGAAAGAGAGAAAAAAAGCATCCACGGAAGGTTTTCGCCCTCGCCCACGTCGTCGTTCGGTTATTCGTTCGTGGAGGAGACCACGGCTCTTGCGTAAAGCCCGCCTTCAGAGTCGCTGAGAGAGCGAGGTTAGCACCGCCTCCCTGCTGCTGCCTACGCGCCCACTGGTGCTGCTGCTTATTTTCACCCACCTGTATTCCGGAAAGCCCCGCCTCTTACGCTGGGATTGGCCCATAGTTAGGACTCGCGAATAGACCTGTGCTGATATTAAGTAAAATGATATCGCGATATTTGACACACACACACCGATACTGTTATCGTAGCCACCGTCACTGCATTTTAGTTAAAGACGGTGCAGTTTCACCAGAGATACACAGAGTATCTAAAAGGTACTAGTTACACAATGTGCTTGCTAGAGGGTCTACCACCCAGCCTGAGAACAACAAAGACATGATGCCCATTTAGACCATCAAAAATGAGGATTGCTGTCTCATTAGCCAATACAAAGAGCCTTCATGGATTTTTCTCAAAGACAGACTGTAAAAAACAGTAAATTAACAGAACATAAACCTTATTAAATACTTCTAATCCCTGTCAACTTATTATTTAGAGTTCAAATAACTCATAAATTTAAGCCCAGTAAATGATGTTAAGTTAAAACCCTAACCCTACATTTTTTTACACTCCCCAAAATGTATAACCAACACATTACTGCTATTAAAAAATACACTTATTGTCTTATACATGTAGCATTTTTTATACTTCAATATTATTATACTGTAAACTGATAAAATTGACTTTGATTTTTATATTGACACATGCCTGCTCATCAGCAGTCTGTCCTGGTAAGAAATAAAAGAAAGCACCCTACACACTTTTTTAACTTGTAAGAAATAAAATAAAGCACCCTACATGCTTTTTTCTTTAACTTGTAAGAAATAAAAGCAAGCACCTTACACGTTTTTTTAACTTGTAACGTAGCAGTCCAGATCTGAAGCTGTGTTATGTATGGCAGTGCTACAAATGAAAGCTTGAACTGGGTGTTTTTATTTCTCCCCTCGTCCTGAGTGCTACATACTTGCAGTCTGCTTGTGAGAATTAACTATTAACCAATCCTAGCGCAGGGGGCGGGCCCTGCCGGAATACGGGTGTAGAATATGCTCTCGCTGCCGAGTCGTAACCATAGAAACGTTGACTGAACGCTGTGTGACACGTAGAAAGTCAGCTACTCTGCGGAGTGATAACGCTCCACATCCGGGCAGAGCGGTGAGAGGAGGAAGTATAGAAAGACTACACTCAGTGAAAGTGTGAGCACTGTGTCAAAAAAAGAAGAGTCTAAGAAAAATGAGTAAAAACAGGAGTTTCCAAAACTGGAGCTAAAAATTACTATAAGTTTTAGAGAAATTGGGACTCCAACTGTGTAAAACCTGGTAGACCACTAGAACTGTCCCCTCAGATAAACAGCACTTAAAGCTTCATCTTTAAGAGAGAGGAGAAAATCAAGCTCCACTGCTTTAGATCTGAAACAAATCCACGGGTGTTTCTGTCCATCCTTCTACTGAGAGAAGACAACTCAGCACTATGAGTCTGAAAGGATGTGTTGCCTGAGAACTTGTAGAGAGGAGAATTACCTCTCTGTAATGTCTTCAGGGTTTTTCTAACGCTAGAGGGCGCTCCCGAGCGAGTCCAAAATGAATGGGTTAATATGAAACATTAGAGCAAAATCATAGTTTCTAAATGTTATATAAAGAATACAATCATTTCCTGAACACTGAATAGCATGAAACATTTTAACATTGCTGTTATATTTTTAAGAGCTTTTAAACTCGAGTTATAGGAGTTTAAAACAGCGCCTCACGTACGTCCATGACGTCTGTGTGTGCGAACAGCCAATGAGCTGCTCTGCTCACCAACCAATCAGAACTCAGTAGTAGTAATGCCATCGTTCTGTTGCCCAAAACCTGTTTGCTGTAGAAAAAAGGAAACATACAGGTAAGTTTTCTTTGCTTGTTTTTGGTGAAATACATCCTTCTGCTTTCTAAAATTAAAGGAAAGTTTTGGGCAAGTGATTAAAAACTATTTTAACTTTTCCTCTTTAGCCGTTGAGCTCCATTTACTCCCATCATTGAGGGAGTAAATGGTGCTCAAAATCATTGAGCACACACTCGCGGGCGCCTTCTGGCATTTTGCAGTCCTGTTTTTGATATAACAGATAAACCGGCTCAGCTGTAGCTGTCAAGAAGCTGTTACTGAGAAAAGAAAACAGACAAAAAAGAAGAAACTTTGCACCAGAATATCTAAACTGGATGTCTGAGATGTGGAGTAGGATTTTATGGACTGTTGAGTCTGATTTGTAATTGTGATTTTGGATCATGGATCATGAGAAGCAGAAAATGCAACCAGCTTCTAAGACTGAACTTTGGAGGTGAGCAAGCAAGCAAAGTTTATTGATATAGCGCTTTTTACAACAGGTGCTGTCACAAAGCAGCTTTACAGAAAAATCAGCATTACAGAAAGAAAATCCGGGTCCAAACCTCATGAGTGTCGCCAATGGCGACAGTGGCAAGGAAAAACTCCCTAAGAGCAAAAGGAAGAAACCTTGAGAGGAACCAAGACTCAAAAGGGGAACCCATCCTCCTCTGGTCAACACCGGATAGCAAACATTAGTATTAAGTATTATAGCACAAAACGGGGAAAACAGGTGGAGCAATGGTTAATTTGATTAGTTTTAGATTATGCAGCGGCAGCAGCAGCAGCATCATCGGGAGGGTTAGTTCATGAGGGTGAGGATTATACAGCGTTGTACAGCATGAAGCTTAATGGTGGTCAAGCCGGTCCAGAAGGCTGGCGAGCAGTGGGCACCTGATCAAGGCAGAAGAGGCAACAGCATCAGACGTGCAGGATGGGCAGCTGTTCAGCTCGGCAAAGAAAGGAAAACACACAGAGAGTTAGTTCTGTAATGAGTGACTGATCACCGATTACAGTATTTAAAGAGGAAAAATATCCCTGCAGAAAAACTGAAAGTATGTCTCCTGAACAGCATGGCCGCTGTAATAAAGCTAAAGGTTGGACAACATTTGACATTATATTTAGTTATTGATCATTCTGTGAAATTTTTTTGTTATGTGTTCTGAGTTTTTCCTGACACAGAGAAATGAATAATTTGTACTTAATGGTCATTCCAACAGGTAAATGAAGGGTGGTCTCTGACTTTTGCCCAGTGCTGCATATAAAATAAAAAAAATGTTTACTGATAAAATTAACAGTAAGCACATAAAGTTACTGTTGTTTTTTTTAACGATAGGCATGTGCTGATCATGCTCTGCGTAACCCAGACTAGAGTCTGGATTCTTTTAGCTGTTTTCAAACACACTTAAGCTTGCATTGTATTGTGTGATATTGTCTTAACCATTGCTTTGCACAGTGTTGTCCCTTGTTCTAGTGTTGTTTCAGAATTATATTAATTATGTCACAATAATATTATCTATTTAGATTTCCCACCCCTGACTGCAGCTTCAGTTTGCGTAATTAAACATTATTTTTTAAAACATATTGTCAAACATTTTTAATGAAATCTGCTTAGTGGGCTGAATGTAAATGTTTTACAATTAGTAACATATACAGGCTGGTATTTCATATGTTCAGGCATGTGGACTAATACAGTGGTCTGTAATCCTGGTCCTGGAGAGCTACATTACTGCAGAGTTTAGTTCCAACCTGTATCCAATAAGCTTCATTTAACCCTAATACAACTGATCCAGCCAGTCTGGGCCTTGGGAAAAGGTTGATTAGCTGAAGCAGGTGTGGTAAATTGTGGCTGGATCTAGGCTCTGTGGGAAGGCAACTCTCCAGGACCAAGGTTGGAGACCCCTGGACTAATGCCTTTGCTTTGTACATTAGTTTAGTTTGTTTGACACTGAAAGCCCACCTCTTATTAGATGTGCTGTGAAACTTGGCCTGGTTTGACAGACCACTGAACAGAGTGGAGGAAAATTTTCTATTTCTAACAAACAAAAGCAGAATTTCATATATTGTCGTTGTCCAAAGAAAACACAGGTAGAGGGCAAAAACGTTCTTTACTTTTAATGCAAGTCAATGGAAAAAGATTTTTTTCTAAGCAATTTTGGTGCATTTTTATTGGTCCGTTGATCATAATCATGTTTAAGTGAGCTCAATAATATTTTTTCACACATGTCAGGCTCATCAGACTGCATAATGCTAGTGTTAATGCTGGTATAGATATCTCCGGTAAAGGTGTAATTACTCAAAAAACATCTACCATTATAAGTTACTAATCGCTTCTCTCAAAATGTAATGGGATTATGTTCAGAGCTGGTCCTGACCTCCTGGGGCATCAAGCAAAATGGGGGCCCTCCTACCTGACCCACGAGCCATGTAAACCATTTACAACTGCCGCACAGTCACACCTGACACCCAAGTGCTCTTATTTATTTAGGCTGATACTGTTTATACTATTGCTTGGCTGAATACTTGGTGGGGGTTATTTACTGAGAGATGTGCATCCATATTGCCCAGTATACTCAGCTAATCAACATTTTATATTCAATATTTAATCAATAGTCAGTGTCCGTCCATTGCTTTCCATTTCGCATTAGTCCAGAGTTGTAGCAAAACCTTGACTGAGAGACCAGATAATCACTGTCTTATTTTAAAATGATGCGCCTCTATGAGGAGTGAGCCATCATGCCCATATAGTGTCTGGACTGGTTTGGTCTCCACAGAGGCTGCTACTTCAAAGCATGAGTTTCATTTCATGCACACACATATGAACACAAATTAACATGCCGCGGTTTTCTTTTCTGAGCTGCAGTCTGTAAACAGTGTTGCCTGTTCATCAAATGTAATGAATAAACACAGTCCTGGACATTTATTTGCTAAACAATGCTGTTATTTGGTGACATCAAACTTGGAGAGGAGAGAACACAAGTTTACTTGATTGCTATTCCTGCACTTCACTCATGGTGTTTTACTTTCTTTTATTGTGACCAGATAGATAGTTGTGCCTCATCCTCTCATCGTAGTTGTAAATAATAAGCAGCTGTGACACAAGGGGGAAGCGGGGCTCTTGTGTAATTTGTGGGGCCCAACGCAAGGTGTGTCGTGAGGGTATAGGGCCGACCGGCTCTGATTATGTTACTTATTATTTAATAAAATAACTCTCTACTAATGAGTTTACTTCTTTGCTACTCTGTACCGAAAGATCTCACTATATCGGTGATGGTTTTGCTTGTTTCAAGCATTATTTCTTAAAACAAGCAACATTTTCTGCCAGTATAGTGAGATAATTTTACTTATTAAAATTACTTAAATATGTCTAGAAATAAGTTAAATAATCTCATAATAATAGTCTTACAACAATCTCAAAATGAGAAATATTAGATATATTGGCCAGATGTAAGATGATTTCACTTGCTAAGATGCTAATAATATACATCCAGGGGCCCCATTTCAGTCTTTTGACTAGAGCTTCAGAATCACAAAATCAGCCATGGACCCATCCTCTGTTAACAGTTTCTTAAAAATATTTTAGTGTTTGTTTGTATTTCTTGCCATTTGTACACTCAGTAGTTGCTGTATTAGTTCTATCTGCTGGGTCTACTTTTAATTTGCTTTCAGAACAGCCTGAATTCTTTGTGATATGGATTCAGCAAATGACTAGAAACGTTCTTTTTGGTTCGTGCTGTCCTGATAGCATCGCTCTGCTTCCTCACATCTTTTGGCCCACATTCGTTCTGTGAACCTTCTGTTCCACCTCCTTCCAAAAGTATTCTGTTGTGCTGAGATCTGGACACTGTGCAGAAGAAAACTGACAAACAGAAGTCACTTTCATATCCGTGGAACCAATTTGAGATGGTACGTGCCTTGGGGCAAAACATACTGTCCCGCTGGAAGTGTTAAAAATGGAAAGACTGCTCATACAAGAATCCACATGGTCTGCCTCGAGAGGCCTAAAGTGTACAAAGAAAACATTCTCCACACCCTTCCACCACCACCACCATGCTGTTTACATTGAATTATAACCTTCCTATCTGCATGTTGGTGCAGACACAGAAATTCATTAGACCTGCTGAAACATTTCTAACCTTAAGTACAGCTGCTGCTTGAGCATCTGTGACATCTGAACAAGTCAAGCTGCTCACATTTGACCCCTTTCATTAACAAGGTGCCATCATTTACAGAACTGATGTCCACTGGATATTCTTGATTACTGCAGCAAGGAAATCCCAGAGGGCAGCTGTATGATTAATTGTCTGCATTTACTTTTGTTTATTTGCATTAAAACATATCATGAATAACCTGAAATTAAACCTCAAATGTATAAACCTAATTTTAGATTTTCTGATCATTGTCTTTCATCTGCATAAAGTTAATAAGAATTCATTGTGTCATTTAGGAAATACTGCTGAAGTCTGGCCTTTTCTTCCTCAGAGCGATGCAGAAAATCGTGTACATGCATTTTTTACAAGGAAAATGAATTACTGTAATGCTGTTTTTAGTGAGCTGCCCAAGAAAACAAAACAGAGAGCAAACATCTGTTTTTGAAAGAGAGGCATAGGTTACATGTGTCGTTTGGATGGATTTTAACGTTTTTCTTATTTTCTTTTACTTGTTTGTGAAGCTCTAAGTGGCCCAGCCCCTGCGCGCCTGTGTATTATGTTTCTAAACCCTAGAACTCAGCACCTTTTTTCAATTGGGCATCAAGTTCAATTTACACGTTTAAGAAAAAATATTTTATTTAGCTTTTATTTACAGTAAGTTAAATATGTGAAATGTTTTATGTTTTATCATCTGATACGCTAAATGTTTTAAAATTTTATTCTGCTTTCTTTTAATTATATGTTTTTTATCTTATCTTTTATTTTATTAATTTTATTTTTACTAACCTTTTTTCTTATGTGTGTGAAGCAGCCTTCTGTTACTGTGGACCAAAGATTTGAAACTGTTCAGCTACTATATTAGCACTTGTGAGGCATCTATACCGACCTGACCTTAATCCTATAGAAATGTTGTGGAAAGACCTGAAGCAAGCAGTTTATGGGAGGAAAGCCACCAACATTACAGAGTTGATGCTGTTTTGTCTGGAGGAATGGGCTAAAATTCCACCATGCAGATGTTCATGACTAATCAACAGTTACCGAAAATGCACAAGTGGGTCACACCAGACACTGAAAGCAAAGGTTCACATACTTTTGCCACTCACAGAGATGTAATATTGGATCATTTCCTCAATAAATAAATGACCAAGTACAACATTTTTGTTCCATTTGTTTAATTTGGTTCTTTTTATCTACTATTAGGACTAAAAATCTGATGAAGTTTTAGGTCAAATTTAGGCAGTTATTTCTACACACACACACACACACACACACACACACGTATATATCTATATTGCTGTTGTCGGAAAAAAAACCCTTGTATCTCCATATTTGACGTTTTTCAGTTTTTGACGTAATTTGAAAAAAACCTGTGGTCATACTGTGTGTAAATTTCATGAAGAATGGACCAACAGAAATGACCCGAAATTACCTGGAAAATATATATACATGTCAGGGGTGGGAATCTCTTGGCACCTCACGATTAGATTCGATTACGATTCAGAGGGCTGCGATGCGATTATAAAACGATTATCGATGCATCTCAATGCATCTTTTTTTTTATATAGCATTTATATTTTCTCACTGTGTGAGCTCAAGTTTCGAGTTCAAGTTTCAAGTTTATTTGTCATTTGCACAACATGTCAGGACATTTATGCATTGAAATGCTTGTGGTGAGGCTCAGCTAATCACTCTACAGAAAGTAAATAAGTAAAAATAAAAATAAAAATACAAGAAAAACCCACTGAAATATATTAAATATACACAGAATATAGAGACAATAAACATTTTAAAGTGACTAAGTGACTAAGTGTTATTGTTATTTAAAGTGACTTGGTACTTTTAAAGCAAAGTATTTGTAATGATCCATAATAAATTTACTTCCAATATCTTTTTTAATAAAACAAATGGAAGTGATGTGGCAAGTGAACTAGAAGGCTCTCATTCAGTGCTCTTGTTTGGAGCACAAGAAGCTGCTTAAAATGCGATAAAATGCGCAGTTACGGTGAAATAAGATCCAGTGGTGATGAATGTCCACACAGCACGTTACAGCTATTCTACCCATTTTCTTTAGTGATTTTATAACTTCGGTTTTGGTCTCATTGTAGAGACGGTGGGGATCGCTGTGTCAGTAAAATATCTACGGGTCGTGTGCAACATAGCGCGAAAGCCCTGTTTCGCAATGACTGAGAACCGGCGTGCAGACTGCAGGTCACATAGCAATGATGCGTTATTCGCTTTTATAAGCAGCGCAGTTGGTTTCCTGGTACGTAAATCTGCAACGAGAGACTGTCAAACACTAAAAAGTGGCGGAACTGAAGTCGCTTCTCTTTCGAATTCTCTTCTTATCATTTGGGTTGTGACTCCTGATCTAACCTGGCTTTAATGCAGAGGGAGCCGGTCAGATTTCTCACTCATCCAGTTGTGTTTTTGTTGTGTGCCGTCACAGACTGTCCGGGCGCTGCACTTACCCACTTCCAAGTTCCGCCTTTTGTGTTCCGTCAACGTTACGTTATAAATTAAATATTTAGAAAATCGAGTTTTGACATTTGTGAATCGATTCAGAATCGCTCACGTCCACATCGCGATGCATCTAAGAATCGTTTTTTTCCCGCACCCCGAATATATATATATATATATGTATATATATATATTTTTGCATACATATATCTATATACATCCACATATATATATATATATATATATATATATATATATATATATATATATATATATATGGATGTGTATGGAAATCTGTTCATGTATTCTGTTCCTTTTGTACTTATTTAAGTCTTATTTCATTTTTTATTTTACCTTTCATTTATACTCATTTGTTTCTAATTTAACACTTTCTTGACTTCTCTACTCCTTATGCCTTCTATTGTCAACAACAGCAATAATAATCATAATAATAATAACAACAACATTAATATAATAATAATAATAATAATAATAATAATAATAATAATAATAGCGGCTGAATGTGGGCATTTTATTTTAATATAATTATAACTACATTATATTTTATTTATTTCTCCTACAAAGCTTTTAATTTTAGGTTTATAGTAATAAACCTGTACAGCACTTTTTGAGCTCCATGTTGTGCACATGATAATAGTGATTAATAACTAATAATAACTAATAATATCTGGTGAATCTAATTGATCACTTTTAACAGCGTAACAGCTCCCTTTAAAAGCGGGCGCACGTTAATGATGTCACTCCATGGCGCCGCAGTGCTCTGTTCTCAGTTGTCTGAGCTGGTGAACTGTAAGTCTCACACTCAGACCTTTAACCGCCCACCGTCCTAAAGGGGTGTCTCTCTGTCTCACTCTCTCTCTCTCTCTCTCTCTCTGTCTCTCTCTGTGTATTCGGTCGTCTGAGGGAAGGTTCTGCCCCTGTCGCCCTCGCCATGACAGAGGACGATGATCTGATGCCAGCTTTGAGTTCTGATCAGACGCGCAGCGATAGCGGTGGGCTGGCTCCTCCTGAGGGGCTGTGCTGGGGGTCGGTGCTTTCCTGCCTACTGCTCGCCTGTTCATACGTTGGAAGTTTGTACATCTGGAAAAGTGACTTGCCGAGGTATCGTTTCTCTGATCATCACAGGCTCTAAATCATAAACCCCCCGGAAACCACAGCTGTACTAGGTTAGCTAGCACAGCTCTGAAAGGGTGTTTAACAGTCAATTCAGTAAACTCGATAAGACCAATAGGAATGTCTGTTACCTCTTCTGTCATTGGACAGGTTTGACTTAAAAGATTATTGCACTTAAAAGAGCAATTCCACCGATTTTTCAAAATTCTTTAGAAGTAAATAGTTCAGATGTAAACAAAGTCATCCAGAGTGGTTTGATGTGAAATGCTTTATTCTTGAGAATCTGTTCACAGCGGTGGTGATAAGAGCCAGGCGTCTAGTGCATTTCAGTGCCTCTAGAGCCTCTAAAGCAGTGGTCACCAACCCTCCTCCTGGAGATGTGCTTTCCTGCAGAGTTTGGTTCCACCCTGCATCTAACATGCCCTCCACAACACAAATGCGTCTGATCCAGGGTTGGTGACCACTGCTCTAAAAGCTTCCTCACAGAAAGCTGTTACATGATATGCTCACAAATGTAGGTCACAAATACACGGCCTGATGCCCGAGACAACTTGTGAGAAGTAAGGCAAAAAAGTACCCAAGGAAAACATGTTTTAAACACTTATCAGTCTCAAAATATTGTCAGAACAAAAAGGTATCTTTGCAGGAGAAGGAAAAACATCCTTAACTTTCAGATAGAAGATAATGGAACAAGATTTTAGTCAATCATTTCTATCAGTCCATTGGTCATGAAATTTCACACAATTTAAAGAGCGTATGAATGAATAGCGAGAAAAAATGGAGATACAATGTTTTACAAACTCAGAAGATGCATGTAGGTTCACTAACCATTTTGGATTAAATAGCACACTAACCATTCACAGAATGAACATCCTGGTTTTGTTAAACCAGTAGTTAATAGCTTTTCGTAAATAGGAATGCAGAAGATGGTCAGTCCACTGGTTACTACATAGAATGTGTATATTGTGACCTTCTGCCTTTAGCTGCCACAGCCTGTCACACGTAAATAGCCTAGGACTGAATTACCATGTAGTAGCCTTGAATTCCAGGTGACACTGTTGTGAAAGTATCGCCTTGAATTCAAGGTGTGACTTTTACATAGTTTGCCAATGAAAATGCGAAAACCAGTGAGGTGCAACAAAGAGCCAAGTCGCCTCTGTTAATGATGACTTTTTCCACAGTTTTGGCATAGTAGTGATGTAGCTTACAGTTCACTCGTCTGACTAACAGTTCTCATGATTCTTTTGTTCACAGTTAAACAGTTTTAGTTTCAAATGCTGTGGCTCTGTCTCACTTGAAATTGCTGGTTCTGACTGTTAGCTTTGTTCTTTTTGGCTGTAGTCATGACTAAATATCAGTAGGTAAATTAATTTGCAGGTCTGATCAGACAAAAAAGCCTTTTTAGCTGAGTTTGTTGGCACAGTGTGGTGCAGCACACTGTAAGTTCACATTGCTGCCACCACTGTCAGGTGGAAAGAAAAACTGCAACGTATTGGTTGGTGGGCCACCTATAATGCATTCTGAGACAGAAGCCACAGGCCAATTAAAATCTGTCCAAGGGCCTTAGACACCCTTGATACAGGCTATAACTACAGGTTATCTACTACAGGTTTTGCTAGGTGAAGTCCTAGCAAATGTTTTTTTTTTTTTGAGGTGTGATTTATGTTGACTAAATTGTGTATCTTTGTGTCAAGGGACCATCCTTCAGTGATAAAGAGGCGCTTCACTAGTGTGCTGGTTGTGTCAGCTCTGTCGCCAGTCTTTGTGTGGGCATGGAAAGAAGTCACAGGCATTCAGGTGAGATCTCACTGATATACTTTGACTCGTAGTTCCTGTTGAACAGACACTGCTCAATGAGCTTCTGCACCTGTAACACTTCAGAACTTTCACAAAGTGCTTGCTCCATTCAATCTTAGCCTGATGAGTAATAAAGACTGGCTCATTGTGTATGTTGTGTAACACAGTGTATGTTACACTAAAGCTTCTACAGGTTCACTCAGTGTGCCGTTTTCATGCATCTGTTGATCTTCAAAAGGGAGATGTTGACAGACATGTCAGACTACCCTTAATTCTTGTGCTTCAGGTGTGGTTTGTCTGAAGTACTAATGTAAAACTGGCTATAGACACATATATGAACAGTCATATTGTCTATGCGTACCTTCTCT
The DNA here is from genome assembly GCF_904425465.1 of Colossoma macropomum. Lineage (NCBI taxonomy): Eukaryota > Metazoa > Chordata > Actinopteri > Characiformes > Serrasalmidae > Colossoma > Colossoma macropomum. The sequence continues at coordinate 11,889,838 of NW_023494805.1, forward strand.
GGTACCTGCATTTTTTCGCCTGTCTTGTGCGTTAGTATAGCGCTGCTATCAGAAGAAAACCTTGTATCTCCATTTTTCCATTTTTCAGTTTTTGACATAAGTTGAAAATGCCTGTGGCCCTTTACATTGTGTGTGAATTTCATAAAGAATGGACCAAAAGAAACAGCCCAAAATGACTTGGAAAAATTTCTGGTTTCATTGACATACATTAAAAGTAAAGTAGGTTTTTACCTTTTTCTGTAAAGTTATCATTTTGGAGAGGTTTTCTTCTGACAGCAGCGATAGTTTTGTTTTTAAAATGTGGTAGAGGCATGTTCAGAGTCATTGTAAAGTACTCCGACATATGGTCACGGAAAAAACAGCTATGTTATGTATTAATGCACCAAGTTTCAGCCCTTTTATAAAAGCAATAATTCACTTGATGCTTGTCGCTTATCACTTTAGAGTATCACAAGATATAGTTGGGCCAGAGTGCAGTATGGTTCAGGAAGTTCAGAAAATATTCTCACTTATGCTTATCATAAAATCTGTAGTCAGTCAGTTTTTGCTTGCATGACTTTTGTTTACATCTTTTTATTCTATGCCAAACATGACCGTTTCAATATCATGCAAACTGAAACTGAAATACAGCAGTGTATCCTCTCCTGATTGGTCAGGATGAAGGGAATTGTACTGTAGGTCTAAGAGCACCCCTAATAGCCTGTTTTAGGCTCCTAATCTCACTCTGTTTTCTACTACAGACAGGTCCCTCTTTACTAGCTCTAATGGGAATCCGATTCGAGGGCCTTGTTCCTGCAATCATCCTGCCCCTGCTACTCACCATGGTAGGAAAACTTAATCCTTCAGGATAATTAATTGACAACATGAGTACTTTCTTGATCCCCAAAGCATTGTAATGCTGTAATATTGTAAAATAGCTTGTATGTTTCAGTGTAAGCTTGGCAGATTTTCAAAAGTTTTTGTCTTAGGCATGTAATCGCTAACTAATCTGAAAGTTTTCCATCTCCACCTTCGTCTTCAACTTCTCATAATCACTGACGTCTGTGCTGTGAACAATGTTGTACTGCATTTCTGACATAGTGGTCATACTGCATATGATGGGATGCAGCAATACACTGTCATAGTGCCTTAGTAGTAGTAATACTTTATATGTATAATAACAAAAACAAATGAATTTCTTTGAACCTCTGTGAAACTGACAGTGTTCCAGTCATGTGAAGAGTTTGCTTTGCTGTCTCAGGTACTATTTCTGGGCCCTCTTATCCAGCTAGCTATGGACTGTCCCTGGGGCTTCATAGATGGAATCAAAGTGGCTGTCGGTGAGGAACTTGAATCTTTCATTACTTACAAAGTGTTTGTGAATGTCTTCATTTCAAGTTTTATCAGCCATGCTCTTAGACACCTTTCACAGGGTTGGAGTGGCATGAGATGTTTTGCTAAAAAGAGACAGATTTGATTTATTTACTGCTGTGTGAGGACAGAAATTCAGATTTCTTTTTTCCGGAATTGGTGTGAACATCTTTCTTATGTGGTTGTAGATCAGATATGTGGCCATGTCACCATTATTAGAAGTTTTTTTTACATCAGTGGAGGGCGATTATGGCAAAAATATATCACAATACTTCGACATTTTCACAGTACATGATATTCTGACACACAGATGCAAGGCACTGCAGTTAAAAACATCCACCAAAAACTAAATACAGTGAATTGTAGTCAGTGTTTCACACACTGCACTGCACTTAATCCAGTTACACAGGGCTAATGATACTTTCTCTGCAATGAAACATGCAGTTAGTCGGCATTCTTTGAGTACTGACTATATTCACAGTATCCTCAGAAAAGCGTATCATTTATCAAGAAAAAATGCATCATGATAAAAATTAAATATCGTCATATTGCCTACTTTTATTTTGTCACATTTTACGTCACATATCACCATCCATGTCAGCAGCGACAATAAGCTGCTGAGAGCCTGCCGATTTTAAAATCCTGCATATATCAAGTCCACCCACTACAACATTACTTTTAAAAGTTCTGTAGCATGGCAGATCTAGTGGAGTTTAATGGTTATCTTCCTTCTTGCCCACAGATCCACGGTTCTGGACGCTGTGCGCGAGTGATATGCGCTGGTTGAGGAACCAGGTGGTGGCCCCACTGACTGAAGAGCTGGTGTTCCGAGCTTGCATGCTGCCCATGCTGGTGCCCTGTGCTGGACCCTCCACGGCCATCTTCACATGCCCACTCTTTTTTGGTGTGGGTGAGTGTGAGCTGTTATTTTCAGACTACAACTCTGTGAAGATGAGAGATTTAAGATGGCAGGCTTGGTTTGGTTTGGCTGTGCATTCAGGCTGGCCCAAACTGCAGTTTACAGGCTTCAAATACTCGTTCTTAAAATCAACCTTAAAAACAAAAAGTACCTTAAAGTACAATTTATATTTAAGTATGTTTGTCAATTTTAGTCACTAATTTGTTGAAATCACAGAATTCCAGATTTCGATAACAAATAGTTTAATACTTTTATACCTCTCTTTTTACGATGGATGTACCAAAGATGCTGAAAGACAAATGCTGTAATGTAGGGATGGGCGATATGGCAAAAATATTACATCATGATACTTCAAGACATTTTCACGACACACAATATGCAGCGTTTTTGGAAGTTGGAACAGACAAAATAGGATAGTGCCACATACTTATAAATACCACTAAAATACAACAATAAATCCTCAGTTGTTTTTTGTACAACCTACAGAACTACAGTTATTTGTATTTAGTGTTTTGACAAACCACGCTGCACTAAATCCAAATGAACAGGACTGATTGTTATCTTTGTAATTAAACATGCAATTGGTGTTCTTTAAGTACTAAAGATATCCATGATATGCTCAGAAAAGAGTATTGTGACATAATTTATCACAAAAAAAATTAAAATATTGTCATATCGCCCATTGCCACTGTAACGTTATGTCAGATAACCAGACATGTGTGTCTGACTGGATTTTTGCTTACCAAGATAGCAGCAATGATATGGATGGAAGACATAAAATATTTGTTTTAATAGTCAGTTTAGCTGGTTAAACATTGTTCAATGCACAATCAAGTTCATGTTCCATTGCTAACATAGTGGTTCAAGTTTAGTCCCATCGCAAGCAAAATAACTTTGATAGGCAAACTTAAATCATAACTCTGCTTCTTCACCTGAATGTCATTCTGCGGTCAAAACTAGACCCTAGTAAGTTACTATGTATTTGGCTATTTTTCTTTGTTTAAATGTTGTTTGCCATGTTAATATCTCTTACTAACTAATCTTGCTTCAGCCTTTGAAAGAAAAGGGGTGACTTGAGAAATCATAGGGGAATGTGGCTGTGTTCAGCCTTTAGCTAACGTTACCTGGGCATGATGTGTTTATTTATTTATTTTTTTTTTTATAGTCTAATATCATGTCCATTTTTAAGTAATTGCCAGTTTCTTCTGGTTTTATTATAAAATGTTTTCAAAATGTGAAAAAGTGTAGAATTCTGAGAACTCAGTTTTAACAAAAGACGAAGCTGAATATTAAAAAAGGAACCGGATTCCAACATAATGAACAAACCATTGAGTATTCAGGGCAGCCTTACTATGAATTGATATAATGTCTCAATGTTTAGGTTTATAGTAAATGTATATTTCCTTCTGTGCATGTGTTTGATTCCAGCACATTTTCACCATGTGATTGAGCTGCTGCGTTTCAGGCAGGGCACCATCTCAGGGATTTTTCTCTCTGCAGGTATGTTATGCTTCAGATAAAGAACTGTGACCTCCAGATAAGCTTCTAGTTCATAAAGTTCCAATTTTGCCTTATAATGCATTATGACTCTTTTGTTTTTCTTGCAGTATTTCAGTTCTCCTACACTGCAGTATTTGGAGCCTATACTGCCTTTATATTCCTCAGAACAGGTGCGTACAAAACTACTTCTAACAGTTCTTCTGATTAGGTATAGTGCAGGCTGTGATTGAATAAGTGCACAATTTTTGCTGCAGTTGTACTTATTTTGCTCTGTACTCCAGCACATCGGATTTAAAATGAAACAAAGACTCTTTTGTGCAATAACTAATGATGCAGCAAGACACAGCTGGACAGCCAGTTACTTATGGTGCCTTTAAGTATGTGTAAAAAGATTGTAATTCCTATATTATTCTACTACAGTAGATGTAAAAACATTTTTTCCAGTAGGAATGGAAAGCATGACAATATGTATCAGTATCATGATAAATTCCATCACTTTGCATTACAATACACTTTTCCAAGCTTATAGTGGATATCATTAGTATTTAAAGAACAATGAACAAATGCTTGTTTCATTACAAAGAGAGCTTAATTATTCCTGTTTAACTGGATTTAGTACAGTGAAATAAACTGTTATTATTTTTATAGGAATTTTCAAATGTGACACTAAATTTTTTGTCTGTTCCATCTCTATTAGGCCTCAGAAAAAATCTCGATACATTAAATGTCTAGAAGTATCATGTTTTATTTCTGCTATATTGCCCACTACTGCTCTCCAGTGACTTCTGTACTGTACGTTTGTGCTGGTCTATTTGTGGTATATTAATAATAATTTTGTAATTGTGCTGATTAAAATCTACTTTTTGTAACTTTTTCATAGGAACCATATTTTACATTTTCATTGATTTGCTCATCTTCCCTATCAGTGCATTGTAACCTTGTGATACTGCAAAGCAAAACTATAAGAGAATTTATATTCTTTTTATTTTGCCATATAATGTAGTTACATTGTTTGAACACAAGTTTGCAAACAATCAGCACAAATCAGCAACTCACATCACTGCTTCTGCTTCCCATCTCTAGTGTTGTTAGTAAGCTGCACAACAACATGATTCTAGACATAATTTTCTTCATTGTCAGTTTTCTTCATTCACACTTTGTTCACAATATTATGAGAATCGTGAATTGACTTGAATGTATTGTTACACCCCATTATTATTATTATTATTATGATTATTATGACTGGGTCTTCTGCTCTATCTTCTGCAGGTCACCTAGTTGGCCCTGTGCTGTGTCATTCTTTCTGTAATTACATGGGTTTCCCGGCTGTGAGTACGGCTCTGGAGCATCCGCACCGCCTCACCGTTCTGTCCTTCTACGTGCTGGGAGTGCTTCTGTTCCTCATCCTTCTCTTCCCCATGACTGACCCTCTCTTCTATGGTTGGCCCACACCTGTCTGCACCCTGACCTCCACACTGGGCTCTCTCTGCTCCTGATCCCCCCCACATCCTCTCCACCCTCTGCCCTGGCCTACACCCTTTCCTTCATTCTGCTCTTCTTCAGAACCCACGCTCTTTTCCTCCTGAGAGGCCACCGATGCCTCCAGGCTGTCTGCTCTGTAGTGGGCTTAACAGGGAGAACAGGGGCCCTGTGGAGAACAGGTATGAGAACTCAGTGTTTCTGTGGATTCGGTGGATGAAGTCCATGTACTCGAGATGTCTTCAAGTTGCAGCAGCCACAGCTCAGCCGCAGCGCAGCGCAGCGCAGCGCAGCGCAGCGCAGCAGACACCATCACAATTGCCACCAACAGCGAACACCGAGTACGTTGTCAAATGAAGTTGATGAGTCCGACTTTGAGTTTGATGAAGACGGGTATTTATACGTTGCTGCATGTTCACCATGTTTATATGACGATATTTGTATATTTAGAATTGGCCGCATTTGGGTAAAGAGTTTTATGGTTCCACTAGAAAGACTTATACACTGTATTTTGCATTTACCGCAGGAGATAGACAACTTCTTGCATTTTTTGTTTTTCTTTTTGGATTCTCTTAGCTCAAATTGACACATAAGCTGCTTTTGTCTGGTGCTTTTACTTGAAGAACTGGGTTCAGATCTGCCCTGAAGTTCACTGAAACCTTCAGCTTTTCTCACATTTCTTTGAACCTAAGAACTAATCCACAGGACGTTGGCCATTAACAGCTGCTTCAGTTTTAAATTATTAAAATACAACTCAATTTTTGTCATTAGGAACTTTATTTTTTTAAGGTATTTGTATATTTGAAGCATCATGTTGTTGGAATTTAAATATCTGAATTATGTGCAGAGTATCACCCTTAGAGCATCGCCTTACGGCTAGATTGTCCATATAGCAGACCTCATTTAATATAAAGAACTTGGCGTAAACTAACTGTACTCATACTATGGGTCAAAGCTAACTTTTCTGTCAGGCATTTACAGAATATACCAACTTTTATGGATTGTAACATACCATGCGCATATAGAATTTGTTGACCAGTAATGAATACTTTATGCACAACCTTAGGAATTGCTTTTACATATAAGTACCAAGGCATGTTCTTACTACAATAACCAAAAGTAGGTTTACACTAGGATTTGATCTCAGGCCATTGCTTTGACAAGAAGAAAATTTCAATGCTTTAACTTGTGTAATGACATACAGCACACTGCGTCACATGACTGATGTGCACTTTGGTGCCTGAAATATTTATCAGTGCTGACATTTGCATATGACTTGCATATGGTGCCCCCCAAAACAGATTGCTAACAATCCATCTTTTTCATCGTGGTGCGACTATTAAGCCTTGTTTTAATTTTGAAGGTGGTAGAAGCTTGTGAGCCCTTTGTTATGAAGTGCTGGAGAAAACTGACCACTACCCTGCATGCTGCTACACTGCTGAAATGTGGATTTTGGAGCAGTACGGAAATGTACACTATCAGTTAATGCTGGCATGAAATTGCTCTGATGCAGAAACTTAAATCTGCTATTTTGTTTTGTGTAACATGTTGCGTACATCTTGTAGGTCAGCGTAGATAGAGGCGAAGCACATTTGTTCGGATAATATGGGTATCTTTTGCAATGCTATTATTTTCATCTGGAGTGTAAACTGTAAAGTCTGTACTTTTCAAGAAGAACCACAATAGGATGTTTTTTTAAAGTTGACATTTTGGATAGTACTTTCACTTCTATTCTTACAGGATATCGTTCCTTCTTTAATCTACCCATGCTTAGCTCATGATGTTACATTGGCTTGTTTTCAGTTTTTCACAAAGTCGACTGGTTCAAATAGGTGCTATAAGTGTTCAGCTAGTAAAATGCTGTGAAGTGTGTAGTTATTGCTGTTGCATGTATGAAAGACCATTTAATCAAAGTGAATTTCTAGCAATAAGAACAGGTGGGACCAAATCAGGGATTTCCATGTTGTTCCAGCTTAACGTTTGACCCTTCCTATTTGCAAAATAGTTATAAAACCAGGACAATGAGTGACAGTTAGCCACACATGAACCACTAAAGCAGTGGTACGAGTGGCCGTTGCCAGCACTTGTCATGTCTGAAATAAGTCGGCCTGTTGTTAGCTATCGCAGGACTGTTGTAAATGTGCCATAGTGTATTAGATTAACTAGCTAAACTGTGCTTGATGAGTTAAAGCTTGACCTTGGCGTCTTAAAGGACGGACCTGTTTACATGTGGAGGAAGTTATCTACCAATGCTGCTTTGGATTCAGTTCGTCTGCTGCATATTTACTCACTTATCACTCTTACTGCCTCGGCTCAGAGGCTGCTGCTTTGTGCTGGTGTGCTTCTTACGCATTTTCAGTCACCAGAGGGAGCCAGAGCACTGTGTTATGTAGAGCTGTTTTTTTTTTCTTCTTTTTCTTTGTTTTTCAACTGTTCAAAGCCCGTAATTATTAATAGCAGACAGTGAGACAGCCTGTCTATGATTTCCTAACAAACAAAGGCAGGTTGCATTTAAAGCATTTTTTTCTGCCTGTGTTGGTGCAGTCCCAGAACTACCTTGCCTGACTGGTGGTTTAACCCCTTAAACTTTAGGTTTGCTGTTCACTTGTTCAGTGCATGACTCATATTAGTATTGGCAGATAATTGCCAGCATTGGACAGATGTTTAGATTAGACCAGTATTTTAAACTAATATTTGATGATCTTGTATTCTTGAAGGACAGGATGTTTAGGTGATGCTGGGCCATTGTGCTAAAATGCGTATATTTTATCTGTTTCACTGCATTTGTCCTCTACAGCTAAATGTTATATTTGTCCGTAATGCTAGTCCAGGTAGATTTCTACGCATTGGAAAAGTTTATGTATCCACATCAGCAAATATGTGCAAAAATATTGGATTTCAGCTTCAGCCCACAATTCCCATGCATCCCTAACAGTTATATCTTGTCTAATGAAAGCATCTTGAGCCCTGTTTGGACTGGAGTAGTTTTATCTGGGGATGTGCTGTCATTCAAGTAATTACTGAAGAGATTTGTCATTTTAATCCAGTACAAATCTCCAATGTCTGTAGTTTTTATTTATTTATTTTAATTATTAGTAAATAATAGTTTTGGGCTAAATTACCTCCTACAATTTGCCAAACCTGGAGCTTTCTCAGTGATAATAGTCCTCTTCTTATCAATGTCACATTAATGTTGTGGAACAACAAAACGTAAAAAAAAAAGTAATAGAAAACAGCACCTCCATTTTGTGACCTAACTGCTAAAATGGAGCTTGATTTGACTGAATACCTTAATCCTCAGATTCATGAAATTAGATGTAAAGTCTCCTCCCTCGACCAGTGTTGCATTTTGTTTAATTAATTAATTTATTTATTTTGGCGCCATATTTGCCATTTAGTAGCACAAAATTGTTAGCGTTCGGAACTGGTGCCTGTTGCTCAACGTTTTAACGTGAATGTCTGCATGATGCTTTTGCAGTTTGGGCTAATTTGGGGAAATTACACAATTGGCTGGTCAGCTCGAACACAGTTGACCTTACTGCACCTCCTCTGGCAAAACTAACCCATCTAGAATAGGGCTTTAGTCAGTATATTTAATAGAGCTCATTAAGAGACTATTGTAAGAGTACTGTGAGGTTAATCAACATATTTCTAGACATTTTTACTTATACAAATCATAAAAAAAAAAATGATCTTGCTCTGCTGGCAGATTTTTTACAGAATAACGTAAAATGTACATAAAAAGTCAAAATGTCTAGAAAAAGGATGAATATTCTTACAGCGCTCTAATATTTAAGATGCTTTCACAAGCCATGATGTTATTTTTCTGTAGTATAATCTTAAGCTTAAGGCTCATTCAGTAACTACTATGAATTGTTCAGTAACTACTAAGACAATACTATGGAAGTATTTTGTATTTCTGAAAGTGAGGAAGGTAAATATTGATCAGCTAATAGGTCCTCAGTGTTTAAGGGGTTACATCTGCCTGGAGTCATTTTTTTTTCTAAATTAAGGTCAGTTCTAAAATGTGGACTAAAACAATAACTCTTAACTTTTTATAGGGCTGGAAAACTTCTCAGAAATGGCTGTTGAATCAGTAATTGGAGCTTTGCTCTGTGCTGCTGGCAGACGTCCATTTTGCCTCTTTAGTTTTCAGCAAAGTAAGAAAGATGGCTGCTCTTTAGTGGAGAAGCAGGCTGTCGCCCCGTTGATTGATTACCTGTGGAACTGAAGCATGTTCCAGTAGCCTCCATGTGCTGAATATGCATCAGACAGACTGTCGCTGGCTCTCAGTGCACTCTCAAACCTGCAAAACCTTTTTGTTTGTTTGTTTCTCAAAAGGTTTGATTTAATAGTGTCTTGTTGAAACTGTAGTCAGTTGGATTGCTTAACCTGAACAGCTTTTTTTCCCCTCATCAAATGAGAATAACCTGTTCATCTGCACTGCTCCTTTGCTCTCTGAATGTGTTTTTCTTTACTCTGTTGTTTTTATAGAAATGATTTGCAAGCCAAACATTTGCATCTGCTGTGAGCTCAAGCAAAGATGCTTTGAGTGCACATCTAATGTATGAACAGGAGGAGCAATAGACATTAGAATCTATTTTTGCAAATTAAAAAAAGTAGCAATGTACTATTTCATTAAATAGAAAAAAAAGACCAGTGAGCATGTTTTGAATTGTGGAAAACAGCTATACAGACGTACTGTTTTATGATGAGACTGGTTGTAATTATCAATAGTTCAAATGTTTATACTGAGGACTTATATTTTATAATCAAATCTATTTTGGACTTACATGTATAGATGATGTACATGCAACAGGCTGTTTTTGACTAAGGCCACGTGCAGTGCAGTTTGCTGCGCCTCACAGAAGGACATATATTTTATGACAATCTTTTTGGGGTCTTTCAAATCACTCTGCAAAAACTTTGCAAATAAACAGAATTTTATAAAACAGTTATTCAGAGTCTTCATTCATGTGGTTTGTCTCAGAAGTTCACAATTGATTCATCAGTTCAGCCTTTAAAAGCTTCATAATTGTTTTTTATAAGTAAAGACTTTGAATGAAACAACGCAAAATAAATGGTTCGATGCACAAAGGTGTTGTTTTACACCAACACAGATCTCACTTCAAATCAACTTCTGCTCTGCTTTTTACAGTAAGAGTAACGTTGTAGTAGGGCTGTCACGATTTCTTGATCAAGCTCAATTGTTTGATTAGTTCCTCAGTTCATTATTCATTCATTGATTTATGAAACACAATATTTACCTTCTGCATGCGTCAGCAGTGATTGGTTGGCAGTTTGCATGATGATAGTCATTTGCAAAAGTTCAAATTACATGTTGTTGATTTTTCTAAATGGAGAATAAGTTAACAAATCCTCTACAGCAGGGGTTCTCAACCTTTTTCACCCCAAGGCCCACAGATTGAGAAACAGTGCTCTACAGGGAGCTAAATATGGCATTTTCTGCATATTTTAGTGCACAGTATCTGTTTATTTTCTGAGTTTAACATATGGGGAAAAATAAAGCAGAAAATATACAATGTGCCCTTTGCACTTTTTCCAATCTGATATTAAACATTAATTGTGCATTAAAATGTGCATAAGTGTGTTCTCTGTTGACGTGGTGTTAACTTTCAGTTAGAAAATCAAAACTTGTCACTGTTAACATATAACTAGTTTTGTTCAACTCAAATAAGTACTTTGCACGAAACAATGCGAAGCAAAATTTTTAGTTTAGATGAAGAAAAGCAACATTTTGCATTAGTTCAAACTTCGAAAAACACTTTGAATCGACTTCTTCCCTCTTCCACTTTTTACAGTGGGGTCTCTCTTATGGTAAAAAAGAGAGACCAGTCATTTATATGCATTTTTTAATAGACCATGCATGGTTTGTTATTGTTCAGTTAGGTCTATGTTTATTATTTGGCCTGATTACTCAACTAATCATTAAAGTAATCGTCAACAGCCATACACTTTGAAGCAAATGGAACTTCAGTTCAGTGACTGTTGTTAAATGTACTATCTCCATCAGACCACCAGATGGAGATGTTGCATTTCCATGACAAATTCTGCCAATTCTTGTACCTCTCGGTCAAGTCATGGTGATAATTAAGGGGGATTATAAATTAACATAGCCAATTAGTTGGGTTTTACATGACTGTTATGTGGAATGTTAAAAAAAAAGAATAACTTTCCAATTCATTTACCAGTGAATTCCCTCCAGATCAGTATGCAGATTCACCTGCTCGAGCCATCTGCATACAGTTCATAATAAGCAATGTCCTTTCCCACTGGCTATTGATGTGCACGTCTCCCTGGTGTGCAGGGTATTTCAATGCAAACCCTTATTTATTTCTCCTGTCAACAGCACTGCTTTTTCAAGTGGAAATGTGCATGTGTACGTGTACTTGTGTGCATCGGTGTGAGGTGAATCCAGGACGCTTGTAGACTCTGAAGCGCTGCAGCACTGAGTATTGATTACAAAAACACACCACACTGTCACAGCACTTCAGGCATGAGAAACATTTGGCGGAACGGGGCTTTTGGGTCATTCTATTTCGTCTGAAACTCGATAGTCCTTTAGTCTTATGCATCTATACTGACTATTTATAAGGACTGCTTCATTAACTTTGTTGAATTCTTCTTTTTCATTCCCTGTATAGATCCACTGTCACCTTCACAATTGATGGACTGCGTCACTCCCTTGATGCACCGTCTGAGGCATTGTGGTCCATTCTTTTCTTTGTCCACTGCTTGTCGTTTACTTTAAGAAGCCACCCTTGTTCACAGTTAGCATCATGAAAAACAGCATAAGGGAGCTTATTACTCATGCTATTATGAAGTGTGGACAAGAGTGGCTTCTCCAGTGCAATCAGTCATAGCCCTAGTGTTATTTAGATGAAGATAATGAGTGTGTGAATGTGTTGCCTTGATGATGAGTGAAGCTGTTGGCTTTCACATTTTATTGTGTGTGACTTAGTCCTACAGAGGCTTCAAAAAGCCAGCAGAAACTTGACTCAACCTGAGACATCAGCTGCTCCTAAACTCTATTGATTTGTTGGCTAAGGGCAGTCTTCACAGCTCATAAAGACTGATCCAGGGTGTGATGTTGGACTACAGTGACAGTGGGGGATGAATGGAATCTCTAAGGGTACTACGCTGTTCTCCTTTCATCTTTTCTGCTGTCATTGTATCCTGCCTTGAAGTTGTAGTGGTATGTTTTCTGCTCTTCTTTTTAGGGTCTTTTTCCCATGAACTAACTTACATGCTAGACAAACCACACCATATACTGTAGCTAAACAGTAGTAGCAGCTACCTTGAAGGCTGAATTTTGTAAAAGTTTCAATTTTAATGTTACTTAAAGACCTCTGCACTCAAAATTAGGGATGTGCATTATTTTATGTGGCTAATTTTGATATTTGAGGATGTGTAAGAGTTAATGAATGAATGTTTGGTTAACTGTGGGGAAGGAGTGCAAAAATTTCATCCAATACAAAATGTGATAGGTGATAACACTGGTGGTAGCAGTAACAGTTCAGTAGCACCAAAACTTGTTTTATCATTCAAAAATAGCTCAGGGAAATCTTTGTCAGTGCAGATTAAACTGATTTTTAAATTACGCTTTTTTAATTCTTAACTGGTGAAAGTTGTTACTACTGCGTAACAACAGCCTTCACATGTTCCCATTAAAAGCAGAGACTAACTCAGTACTTCTATAGTTAGATAATTGTTGTGGTGCTATGTATGAGCTTATGAATGCAGTGCTAGTCTTTAACCTATTACATATAGTCCTATTGTAGTCCAGTGTGCTAAAATAGGGGTCATCCCTATGCTCCCAGCACCCTTTATTTCTAAAAATCTGCCCCAAATTTTTCAGGTTGTGTGTATATTATGCTATGCTTAAGTTTTCACTGCAAAGTTTGTGTAGCAAGCTAATTATCTCACAGACCAACCAAGCTGAGTGCAAGTGAGTCACTCTAAAAAAAATCTGGTGTCCTCGGGACCCTAACTATGGTCTTTTATATGTCTCTTTAATATATCACATCGTGGTTTAAATTTATTTAAAGATGGGATTTACAGCCCTGTTAGCATACAGCTCTGGAAATATAGGAACACTCCCTTAAAATATGCTAAAGAGTAGGGGTGGAATCTCTTGGCACCTCACAATTTGATTCGATTACGATTCAGAGGGTCTGCGATGCGATTATAAAACGATTATCGCTGCATCTCGATGCATCTTTCTATATAGCGTTTATATTTTCTCACTGTGTGAGCTCAAGTTTCGAGTTCAAGTTTCAAGTTTATTTGTCATTTGCACAACATGTCAGGACATTTATGCATTGAAATGCTTGTGGTGAGGCTCAGCTAATCACTCTACAGACAGTAAATAAGTAAAAATAAAAGAAAACCAACTGAAATATATTAAATATACACAGAATATAGAGACAATATACATTTTAAAGTGACTAAGTGACTCGGTGTTATTGTTATTTAAAGTGTTACATTAGTAAACGATGTGTTATTCGCATTTATAAGCAGCGCAGTTGGTTTCCTGGTATGTAAATCTGCAACGAGAGACTGTCAAACACTAAAAAGTGGCGAAGCTGAAGTCGCTTCTCTTTCGAATTCTCCCGCCGCATTTTCATTCGGCGCTTCAGTTAGAATTTAAGGTGGAACGGGTAAATTCGAACAAGAAGCTGGAGAATAAGAAGCGACTTCAGCCTCGTAAAACTATCGAACGTTGAGAGACATTTAACTGATCTGCTTCTGAGGAAAAGTTTTCTGGCGGAGATGGGAGGAAAGCAGCTGTAGGTGAAGCTTAAAGCAGAGCGAAGTAAATCTGCACTGTCGTTTATATTGTTTAGTCTATACTAGGACATTAACACATACTGAGACATACTGGACGTTAAATGTTGCGGCTCCCAAGGTGGTTTGATTTTTGTTGAAAGGTCAAAATGGCTCTTCTTATCATTTGGGTTGTGACTCCTGATCTAACCTGGCTTTTAATGCAGAGGGAGCCGGTCGGAATTCTCACTCATCCAGTAGTGTTTTTGTTGTGTGCCGCCACAGACTGTCCGGGCGCTGCACTTTCCCACTTCCAAGTTCCGCCTTTTGCGTTCCGTCAACATTACGTTATAAATTAAATATTTAGAAAATCGATTTTTGACATTTGTGAATCGATTCAGAATCGTTCACGTCCACATCGCGATGCATCTAAGAATCGTTTTTTTCCCGCACCCCTACTAAAGAGAAGATATAATGTCATAACCAGACATTTTTAGCTGCAGAACATGCATTCGCTAACCTCGCTAATGATACTGAGCACATTATCATCTCTGTATTAGTCAATGTACATTGTGTTTAATGGTTTAAACTTCACATTTAGGGAGTTGAGGCAAGTGTGTGTTGATTTAGGCATCCAGTTTTCACAATGCTAATTGCTGTACATAAGCTTTCATTAGCTGTTGTTAGCAACATTGGCCTCGTAGCCACAGTGCAAGACTAAAGAAGCCAACTTCACACACCAAACATGTCTTGTCTGATGGACTACACTGTTCTACATTTTGGGTAGGGGTAAAACTGTGTAATTTGTAAGCTGACTTTCTGCAGAAGTATCACTTTAACTGCTTTCTTTTCTTGCTTTATCTCCACTTGTCTGTTTCTATCTCCACTCTTCCGTCTCATTAATTCATTCACACTGCCATCACTCAGCTGTATTCCCCGAGTGGCTGTTTTTGGAGGGAGTTAAAGCTTAACGAAGGGAGAGAGAGATGAGGTTGTGTGATGAATCTCTTCTCTAGCAGCTGCTAAAGGCTAAGCAGTTTTCCGTTAATCACCGGAACAGGAACCGTTCACATCTGCCTTTGCCAGCAGCCACAGAGTTTAATACACCAGAAGATGCTACATCTGTCATGCAAAGAGTTTACTTCAACCGTGAACTCCTACTATGTGTGTCTGGGTGTGAAAGAGTGCAAGAAAGAGATGAATTTGAAGCCCGGCAGGAGGTGGAAGTAATTTACAGCTAATACTTGAACTGTTATCCAGACTGACACTGAGACATCCATAATTACATTGTGTCTGCCAGTCTCTCTGTCTACAGCTCTGCCACCCCTGCATTAGCCCTTCGATTGCCAGTCACTGCCCTTCAAACCGCTTCATCAAACGCTGTGTAGCCCTCATGCATATGTAGATGGCCAGCCCAGGCCAACAAATAGCAACACACTCTTGCAGAAGATAACTAGCAATTTAGTCACCCCCCAATACAGGATGTATTCAGGATGTAGCCTGTAGTTTAGCTTAGCAAAAAACTTCTTCTCATGAATGCAGGAGGTTTGTAATTTATGCAGAAGTTGTAGTGAGAGATGGCCAAGAGCACTGAACAGTAGTGGCCTCCAGAGTAAACACTGTTTGGTTGGTGTGTCCATTCTGATGTGATGGATATTAGCAGCATATAGCTTTCAGAAGCTCTGAAGTTCTCATGTATATGTAATGTTTTCAAACACATTCAGTGCACAATCATTGCTTAGGTTAGGTTAGGAAATCACTTAGGTTGTTCTCAGGTATATGCAGGTTCCTCAAGCAGGTGCAGCACTGTCTGAGAGTGGATATTTTGTCTCAGTCAGTTTTTTGCAGTCACAAAGCATTGACTATGTCCATTTGAGAAAACTACATTCTGGAATATGATGCAATTGGGAACAACAACCATATGTGTAAATGTGGATCTTGTGCTTTTTTTTTAACTCCTATTACTTTAATCATTATGCTTTATTTTAATTATTTTATCTTTCATTCACACAGTTACAGTTGCAGCAAACTGATACCATGATTAGATGGAGGAAACATCATATTTTTTTTTTATATATCAAAACCCAGAAGACATTTTAGAGGTGGCACACTTTTATAAAAGAAAACAAGAAAAATGTCTTTTAAATTATATGGTAGAATAAATTGCTCTTAATATGACCAGAGACATGAATTAAGAAGGTGTTATGATGACTCCTTTATTATAAACAAGCCACTGAGATGTTGATGGCAAATGCATTTATGGAGGTGAGTGTTTATTACAATTTTGAAAATCCATAAGAGCAGACAATTTCCATGAATTGCATGCTCTTTCCTGCAACATGACCAAAAAACTATGAGCTTCCCACATCAAGCAACACCTGATTTCTTATTCCCGTGCCCTACCTTATATGTACACTCAATATGTTTACACACTGGGCTACTCAGTGTATGAACTGTACATGACATATGTATGAACATACATACATACATAAGCTTTGTGTAAATATGGCTCAGACTTAATATCAAGGTTAAAAAGGTCCATTTTGATTTCAGGTTACTTTCTGAGGTTGTTACCTCTCAAACATGATTAGACAGCATTGCTGGATAAGATTGTTTGCCAAATGCTATAAATCCTTTAAAAGAAGTGGTTTCTTTTACAACATCCTTTCCATGGTTTACAAATTAGTTTCATACTCCTAAAGCTTGTGGCAGACAACCTAAGTACCAGTTTAAGAAATCAGGCGTCGTTCTCCATAAACAAATATTTGAGCAGCATGTGTTGGATTACAGTTCTGCTCATAAGGCTGCTAGAACTTCCTATTACTCACAGAGATGACAAAGGTAACCTGAAGCAGCTTTTTACTACAACCAACTTATTGTAGATACCTAATAATACTCCTTCCTTTTCATCCACTGAGCTCTGTAACACATTTACATTTTAATTGTAATGATGAAATTGAGAAAATGAATAGCTTTTTTGGTTTTAATCCCTCCTTTGATCCAACAGAGATGTACAATGAGTTTTTCTTGATATTGTGTTTTTAAGCTTCAACATTGTTTATACTGAATTTATCTCCACGTTTTTCGCTAATATGAGATCAACCACCTGCATGCTTGATCCTGTGCCCACTGCTCTTTTAAAAAGCTGCCCTTGAATTGACCTATCAGAAATTTTGACTGCAGCAATCTGTCCAGTTCCTAGAAGATCACTTATAACATTCTCCTACAGCTTGATCTCAGTGCTGCTTTCGATATCATCAATTTTTCTCTTTAACTTGACCACATAAAAAGGTGGCTTGAACTATCTGGCTTTGTGCTTGTTTGGTTCAAGTCCTAGCTTTCTGATGGTTCTCAATTAGTTTTTACTAGTGGTAGGAAATCTTGTTTTATTACTGTATGTCAGGGCATTCTTCAGGGTTCTGTCCTTGGGCCAATTCTTCTTTGTATTTATATGCTGCCACTTGGGGATATTATCAGGTTTGGGTTTTTGTTTCAATGTAGATGATACTCCAATTATTACCGTCACAAAATCTGACTTATCACATTCCATAGCTGTACTTACATCTTTTTCTTTCAGTGACATTGTGGATGCAGCATAATTATCTTAAACTGTTCTAAGACTGATGTTCTTTTAATTGGCCATAACTTCCCCCAGCAAACAAAAAAGTAAACAACATTACCCTTTTCATGGATGGCACTTTGGTTGTACTCTTGTGTTTGCACAGAATCTTGGTGTTCTCAATAATAAATTGTCTTTCAAAGCACAACTCCGAGGTTAGACAAACACAACATGGTCAAATGAAATACACAGATAAGCAAAGTAAATACAAATTTATTTAAAATATCACTTTTATTGTTGTACAAAAAATTGCCAGGTGCATTGCAACCATTTTTACAACAAGCTGTTCCTGAAAGACTAATACCTGCGTTTGATACCACGTGGATTGTAAGGCCCTTTTCTTTTTCGGCTTACCTGCCAAATCTCTTAATAAATTACAGTACTGTGTTCTTTCTCATACGTCTCCTCGTCAACACATCGCTACTGTGCTTATGAAATGACATTAGCTTCTTGTCACTGTAACAAAACAGTTATATGCATGATATAGCACGATTGTTCCGCTGTGATCTAATTAGGCCCTACCAGCCTTTATGCTTGCCTTTCATTTGTTCTGCTGGAAATGACATAATGTCACTGTGAAATGGAGGTAAGCTAAATATCACTTGGTTGCATTCACCATGCATGACGGAAAAAGGCCATAAACACTGTCTTTTTGTTTTATTTGTTTGATTTACTGCAAGACAATTCCTGGCTTGTATTTGTAATGCATTTCCTTTCCCTAGATGGGACTGAAAAACCAAGACATGTTTGGTGTCTAAAGTTTGTTATATTACTTTTGCATTGAAGCTACGAAGCTATGAAGCCAACAATTAGGGGAAAGTAGGGGAAAATACACTCCACAGTATCTATATAAAGCCCAACAATTTCTGTGCATGGGTTTAGCCATGTCCAGGTTGATGATGCACAAACCTACCCACAGTTAGGGGAATTACACTGGAATGATGGACAGTTTTGTTTTTTTTTATAAAACAAAACATCTTAAAAATCAGCAAATATCAGGGCAAATGCCTCCCTACCTGGGCTAAGAAGCCCCCCAGGACAATAATGCATCAGTATGTCATCTAGGTTTTACAGGATGTATAATTTATATGCCAAATCATTCCTTGTCTTTGCATTTTTCAAAGAAATGTGTTATTAATCCAAATAAAACAACAAAAAACTTTCATGTAAAAGATTTTAAATGAAATAAGGGGCTTTATCAATGAATGTCTTAATGATTCAATTTTATTCTGCTTCAAACTAAGACAAATACAGTCATGAATAAAGTAGTTATTTTAATAATTACATGATATTTTGTAATTCATAGTTTTTGTAGTGTTAATATTATTATTATTGTTGCTGTTTTGTTGTTGTTGTTACAGTGATGACTATTTAAACAAAGCAATAGTAATCAACATTTAATTGGTAAGTGGAAATGATTTTTGCATGACAGATCAGCTGTGAATGTAACTGTATCTACCAGTCAGTTCATCTTTAATAATCTCATCTTTTTGTATGACCAGACCTTGAAGAGCTTTCCCTTTGAATCAATATCAGTGGGTTTCGGCCTTTCTTCATCTATTGATCACAGCAGATGTTCCTAGCTTTAATTTGAGGAGCAGATGCCTGAGCAGGCTGTGAATGAAGTCTTGCTGTGTGCCTGCTCATTTCAGTTCATTGCCCTTTACTGTTGCACAGCATGTGAGGGTAGCTGCTCTCTAGGTACTTGCGGTCACCTCCACGTATAATACATCCAAACTTATGGCTAGCTCAGCGGTATTCGCCTATAATTCGATGGTAATGCAATCAGAGCCATGATGACTGGACGCTTACGGACCTTTTGAATTGATCGTCTTCTGCACTCCAGTCTAGCCTAGCATGAGACAGACCTGCCGTCATAGATATGACACATTTAGGCTGCGTCTAGGGCTAAAGACAATATTAAATCACCCTGAGTAAGTGCATTGTGACTTGGTGGCCTCATTTCTGTAGGCTCTGTGTAATAGTGACTTACCAGCCTCATTGCTGTAGGCCCTGTCTGGCAGTGGTATATCATAAGCCCCTGTGATATGAAACGCCTGTGAAGCAGCGTTTGTTTTCTCAGGCATTTCATCACAGCGTCCACACTATGAGATCATGTCTTTCGCGCTCAGGTCGGACATTTTTCCGACAGTTGATATGAAGGTGTGAGCTGTTTGCTTGACGCACACACACTCTCTTAACACTCATTCTGTTGAGCTGTGGCCAATTCATCATCCCTTGGCAGGCAGAGAGTTCCTGGCCTCATAAAGTTTTGCTTAGCACTGCTGTGTGTGAAGTTATTGAGCTTAGCTAACTAGCTTCTCACTTTCATTTCTAGCCATCATAGGGCAGAGATAACTAGATCTGCTCTAATGTCTTATTTTTCTATTTCATTTAATCTACTGTGACATCAAAGCAATGCTGTTCTCACTCCAAAATGGAGTGACATACTAGTACAAAAATGAATGCATGTTTGTGTTACCATCAATATGGTTATATGCTTACTTTTCTAAGTGGCAGCACTGGTGCTAGCAAGTGGTGAACCATGACTACTAGAGCTAGGCCTTCAGTTTCCAACACAAATGTCAAAAAAATGCCTCTGAATGCTAACATCTTTGTCTCTATAGGATTCTAAGGTAATTCAGATTCACATGAACATTTTTGGCTGATCTACATTAAATATGGATGTTTGAAGCTTGGTAAAAGACATTCCATGTGTTATTTGAAACTTGTATACATAGCAACATATATTTTACCTTGTAGCAGTTTTCCAGTAACTAAGTAAAGAACAGTTGCTGTTTTCCATTTCTAACATCTGTATTCCATTGGTTAGGCAAACACTCATGTTCACAGTTAGTGACATATCTAGAAGACTTCCAGAAGACATACAGTGGCATCATCCATTGGACCTGTCTATTTATAATTATGTTAGTTGTTAATCTGACGCATAAGGCCTTCAGTTTAGCTCCTAAGGTCCTAACCACTGAGAAAGATCACTTGGCTGTATGTACAACCCCATTTCCCAAAAAGTTGGGACGCTGTGAAAAATGAAGATAAAAACAAAATGCAATGATGTGCAAATCATTTAAATCCTATATTTAATTGAAAATGCTTCAAAGACATCATATCAAATGTTGAAACTGAGAAACTTGATTGTTTTTTCAAAAATATATGCTCATTTTGAATTTGATGCCAATAACACGTTCCAAAAACGTTTGGGCAACAAAAGGCTTGTAAATTTATGTAACGCTTAAAAACATCTGGTGGTTAATTGGCAACAGGTTAGTAACATGATTTGGTATAAAAAGAACATCCCAGAGAGGCTGAGTCTATCAGAGGTAAAGATGGAGTTCACCACTCTGTGAAAGACTGCACAATCAAATACTTTAATAATTTATAATTTTCAATGAAAAATAGCAAAGAGCTTTTGCTTTTCATCATCTATAGTACATAATAACATTAAAAGATTCAGACAATCTGGAGAAATCTCTGTATGTAAGGGACAAAGCAAAAAAACAGTATTTGCTGACTGTGATCTTTGGGCCCTCAGGTGGCACTGCATTTAAAAACGGATATAATTCTGTAGTGGAAATCACTGCATGGGCTCAGAAACACTTCTGAAAACCACTGTCTATGAAAACAGCTTGTCGCTGCATTCACAAATGCTAATTAAAACTCTTAAACGCAAAGAAGAAACCATAAATAAACAGGATCCAGAAACACTGCCGCCTTTTCTGGGCCTGAGCTCATTTAAAATGGACTGAGGGAAAGTGGAAAAGAGTTCTGTGGTCCAATGAATCAACATTTGAAATTCTTTTTGGAAATCATGGACACCGTGTCCTCCAGGCTAAAGACGCTTCGGCTTGTTATCAGTATACAGTTCAAAAACCAGTATTCATGATGGTGTAGGGGTGCATTAGAGCACATGGCATGGGTGATGTGCACATCTGTGAGGGCACCATTAATGCTAGGGGTGGGAATCTCTAGGCATCTCACGATTCGATTCGATTACGATTCAGAGGGCTGCGAAGCGATTATAAAACGATTATCGATGCATCTCGATGCATCTTTTTTTTTTATATAGCATTTATATTTTCTCACTGTGTGAGCTCAACTTTCAAGTTCAAGTTTCAAGTTTATTTGTCATTTGCACAACATGTCAGGACATTTATGCATTGAAATGCTTGTGGTGAGGCTCAGCTAATCACTCTACAAAAAGTAAATAAGTAAAAATAAAAATACAAGAAAAACCAACTGAAATATATTAAATATACACAGAATATACAGAGAATATAGAGACAATATACATTATAAAGTGACTAAGTGACTCAGTGTTGTTGTTTAAAGTGACTTGGTACTTTTAAAGCAAAGTATTTGTAATGATCCATAATGAATTTACTTCCAATATCTCTTATTAATAAATCAAATGGAAGTGATGTGGTAAGTGAACTAGAAGGCTCTCATTCAGTGCTCTTGTTTGGAGCACGAGAAGCTGCTGCTACTCATCTGTGATAAAATGCGCAGTTACGGTGAAATAAGATCCTGTGGTAATGGATGACCACACAGCACGTTACAGCTATTCTACCCATTTTCTTTAGTGATTTTATAACTTCGGTTTTGGTCTCTTTGTAGAGACGGTGGGGATCGCTGTGTCAGTAAAGTATCTTTGAGACGGGACGTGTGCAAGCCCTGTTTTGCAACGACTGAGAACTGCCGTGCAGACTGCTGGTCACATAGCAGCGATGCTTTATTCGCATTTATAAGCACTGCAGTTGGTTTCCTGGTACGTTAAATCTGCAACGTGAGACTGTCACACACTAAAAAGTGGCGAATTCTCCCGTTCCACCTTAAATGGTGCCGCATTTATAGTCGGCGCCTCAGTCAGAATTTAAGGGTGAACGGGTAATTTTGAACAAGAAGCTGGAGAATGAGAAGCGACTTCAGCCTCGTAAAACAGTTGTACATTTTACAAGAAACTGATCTACTTCTGAGGTTTTCTGGCGGAGATGGGAGGAAAGTGGCTATAGCTGAGCTAAAGCTTAAAGCAGAGCAACGTAAATCTGCGATCTCGTTTATATTGTTTAGCCTACACTAGGACATTATCACGTACTGAGACATACTGGACATTAAATGTTGTGGCTCCTACAAGCCCAACCTGGCTTTAATGCAGAGGGAGCCGGTTGGATTTCTCGCTCTACCACTTGTGTTTTTGTTATGTGCCGCCACAGACTGTCCGGGCGCTGCACTTCCGCACTTCCAAGTTCCGCCTTTTGTGTTCCGTCAACATTGCGTTATAAATTAAATATTTAGAAAATCGATTTTTGACATTTGTGAATCGATTCAGAACCGTTCACATCTGCATCGCGATGCATCTAAGAATCGATTTTTTCCCGCACCCCTAATTAATGCTGAATGATATATACATGTTTTGGCATAATATGCTGCCATCCAGATGACATCTTTTTCAGGGAAGGCCTTGATTAAGATTAATTAAGCAAAACAACGTCAAACCACATTCTGCATGTATTACAACAGCATGGCTCCGTATTAAAAGAGTCCGGGTGCTACACTGACCTGCCTGCAGTCTAGACCTGTCACCACTGAAAACATTTGGCACATTTTAAAATGCAAAATATGACAAAGGAGACCCCCAACTGTTAAGCGGCTGAAATCATATGTTAAGCAAGAATGGGAAAACATTTCACTTTCAAAACTACAGCAGTTTGTGTCCTCAGTTCCAAAACATTTACAGAGTGTTGTTTAAAGAAGAGGTGATGAAACACAGTGCTAAACCCCCATCCCAGTGCTCCCATCCTAACTGTTTTGGAACGTGTTGTTGGCATCAAATTCAAAATGGTCATATATTTTTCAAAAAACAATACAATTTCTCAGTTTCAACATTTAAAATGTTGTTTTTCGATTAAATATAGTTTAAATGATTTGCACATAATTGAATTTTATTTCTATTTACTTTTTGCACAGCATCCCAACTTTTTTTGAAATGGGGTTGTACTTCGATACCAAGGAAAAAATTCTGACTAGACAGTTTTCCTTTAGATGTTTCAAGCATCTAATTCTGCTGTTTCAATCAAAACTTAATAAAATAAGAGTATCACTGCAGTACTTGGAAAGTTATAAGTTTTATATACGACATTTTAAAGATGAATATAGCAGCAAACAACTATTTTCTATGTAAAGATATAGTGGAGTAATTGCATCCTGAGCAGCAAATGAAGCCACGCTGCCTCTGTTTTAGTTGTAATCTAAGTTTCTCTTTTTTTTTGTTTTCGTAGCCGGTCCAGCCACTTGTGCATATTAGTCCCACCCTGTGCAAATGTTGGCCCTCCCCGCATTTTATTTTGCCCTCCCCAGACAGTGATCAACCACACAGCATTGTGCATGCACTATTTAAAGCGGAACAGGAAAATTTGAACAAAAAGCTAAGGCACTGAATGTAACTGCTGCACCTTTTAAGGTTAAATAGGAAAATTTGAACAAGAAGTTACAATGAGAGTTAAAATGAAAAGGGATGAGGAGGTTGCTCCTGCTTGACAGGTGGGTGACATTAACTCATTTTTGCACAGAACCAACAGGTCAGTATTCTTTTGTCTTGTTTGCTAATGTATGTGATAGCAACTGGTTAGCTTCACAGCAGCAATTGTAGCTTCAGTTTGCTAAGTCACAACCTAGCTAACATTAGTTCATTACTTACTGTGTGGTTGTCCGCTCTAACGTTATATTCTAGTATTAGTCTGTGCAATGTTTGCGAAGAGTTTTATGGCCACGAAGATCTAAAAAAAAGTGTTGTTTACCATGGCAATGCACGGCCATGAATTTGGGGAGTGGATCTCTGGAACACTGAAGGGAGGGGTGTATTTGTTTTGCTGTTGAGTACATATATTAACAGTCGCTCTACAGAATCGTAGACTGCTCCTTTAAATACAATGAGCATGATGACTATATTCGATAAAAATGAACTAAAAATAACACAATTATTTATTTTTTTCAAATCTATGAAAAAAAATGGCAGGCTCAAAACACCTCAGTTTGAAAAACAGTTTAGTAGCAAAATTCAGAAAAAATACATTTTCAGACTGGCTATTTTTCTGCATTAAATAGGTTACAGTTTCAGCCATGTTGGTTTTGGATGTGGAAAGTGTCTTCTTAGCGCTATCCCTGTCTCTGCCTGTGTTGCGCCTTACGGTGCCGGTTTGTGCTACATTTGTCATAGAAATGTTGTAGAGATGAAGCAACTTAACTACCCCTCAGGTTCTCAGGAAATAAGATAATGCAATGATGTGCTTTCCAGAGAGTAATATGAGCCATTGTTGTGGCGCTCCAAAGTGCACAGCCGCCACATATTTGAACCAGATGGGGTAAACAATGGCCTGTTTTCACAGTGTGAGTGCTACATTGTGAAATGAACCCATACAATAGCTCTAATCAAATGTGAAGTGAAGCCATGTCACCAAAAATCTTGGACCTGTTCAGTCATATGTCTGGTCTCTACACTCACTAGCAGCCACTCAGCTTCCACTCAGTGGATATTTTAGCTGCTGTTGAGATGCAGACAGGAGGGAAAGGCCACAGCGGTGCAGGCCATGGGTAGACTTGAAGTACAAGGTCCAATTCCAGCTTCCTCCAGAGGCTCTGAGCACACAAACACAGAGAACAGACTGACCAAGTAAGTCCCTACAAGGCAGTTACACAATACATGTGGAGAGCTTGTTTCTAACTGCTTCAAAGTTAAAAATATAAATTTAAAAAAATCTTTAAGGACAAAAAAGCAATAGTCTGATATGTGAAAGTATTAGAATGAAAAAGGTTGATTTAAAATAAAACATTACAATTAGTGTTGTATTTATATCAAGTTAATATTTCAGGTCAATTTAGTAATTCTAAAAGTGGGTACACTCAATATTTTAAGGGCCTATGTCAAGGGTCGGCAACATGCGGCTCTTTTACTGCCCTGTTGCAACTCAATGGTGGAATTACATTTTTAGGCAAAAATAAAATATTCGTTATGCAGTAAAATAAAGTTCTGCTGATCTTTCTAACATAGTTTTAACACGAAATGGTTGTAAATGCTGGAGCTAATGCAGCCTATAACTGCTAATTCACCCTTTAACCCTGAAGGTTGGCCCACAGACTGCTGTTCACATAGCAGTCAATCACACAATGCAGACAATGATCTCGCCTAGCTAGTAGCTAATGAAACAGCAAAGAAAAAGATTTAAGATAAACATCAATAATTTAGAGACGAACGGACAAAATTATTTCCGTTCATAAGCACTCAGCTGGTTTCCTGATACGTTCTGCAATGAGAAACTGTCAAACACTAAAAAGTCACAAAGCTGCAGTCACTTACTCGTATGAACTTTCCTGTTCCACCTTAAATGGTGCCTCAGTTACATTCTGGCACCTCAGGCACCATTTAAGGTGAAATGGAAAATTTGAACAGGAAGCTGGAGAATGAGAAGCTGACTTCAGCCTCGTAAAAAGTCAAATGTTGAGAGACATTTTACATGAAACTGTTCTACTTTTGTGGAAAGGTTTCCTGCCAGAGATACAAGAAAAGTGATTATAGCTGAGCTAAAGCTTAAAGCAGAGCAAAGTAAGTCTGCGTTCTTGTTTATATTTTAGCCTTTACTAGTACATTAGCATGTACTAAGACATATTTACAGCCAAGATGGTAAAATGGACATAAAATGTTGTGGCTCCCAAAGTGGTTTGATTTTTGTTGAAAGGACAAAATGGCTCTTCATAACATTTGGGTTGCTGATCATTGGCCTACGTCATGGAAAACAACTTCTTTGGAATAAAAAGCATATTAAAAAAGTTTAATAGCCATCCACTCACTCAGAAATCATGAGTCTTTAATGAATTCATTGTTTTTGTGATATCATAAAACCTATGCTTTTACACATATATCTTCCTATTCAGCAGTTTAGCCCCTCCCATTCATATTGAAGTTATAAGGAGTGTTTCAGCCAAAACTACTTCTTCAATGATGCACATACAAGACAGCCAATCAGAACAGAGCTCATTGATGTATGTCAGTCTTAAAGGCACAGCTATAAAAACAGCCTATTTAACTACCTAAGCATAAAGAGTGGTTGGAAAATGGTCAAGAGGCATTTTAGATGGTTTAGAACTGAGTTTTAAAGGGCCTATATTCTACACTTTCTTGTACTGTGTAAATGTTTAGATATATATGATGTTCATCAGTGCACATTCCTCATAAAAATATCTCAAAAATCTCACACATTGCCTATTTGGTCATTACTGTGTTATGTGCAAGACTTTTTGCTAGGTTGTGCTTTGATCAGTACCCCACACCTGCACACTTTTTTGGATAATTTGACAGTGCATTGATTCCTGTTTTGAATTTTATTACCTTAAAAGCCTTTTTCATTTTTGGAGCTTTTTAAACACCAGTCTAATTGCCTCATTCAGTGCACATGCAAGGACATCATTCATTTGAAACACAAACAAGGAACTACACAGATGTTCAACAGCAAGGCCGATCCTGGTCTCTTTTACAAAGAAAGCCAAGTAACATCTGTCTGACACACCTCAATAATTCTCCAGGAAAGTATTGGAAATACAACTTTAACCCTACCTTACCTTAGATATTGGCATAAACATGTTCACAGACTTTGTTTTTGTTCCCTTTAACTCAGATCTGGCCTGGAGTAGTTGTTCACCTTGGGCACAGTAAAATGTACATTGTTATCACCATATAAAAGAAATATGGTGCTGCCTTTATTATTGAATGCACTTTGCCTGTTTACAAATTCAGAACAGAATTCAGATTTTAAGAGCTTATTATTGATTTGTTTCATCAGAGTAACAATAAAAGATAACTGATGAGTAAAGTATGTTCCTACTCATTTGTTTGCTTGTTCTTTACATATCAATATAAATGTGACAACAGCATTGATAATTAACATTACTAATGGACAAGAGGAGCTAGTTAAGCCCTTAAATGGCCAGGTAACTATTTATTACACACTCCTATAATTGAAGAATAACACTGCCAGTTTGCATTGCAGTCCATGTTACAGAGTATTATACAATAGTTACAATGGCACAATTTGTTATTTGTAACTGTATAATTCTATTGAGCACCTGTTGTTGTGTCTCTAGAAAGACTTGACTTAGCAGCTAAGGATGGTCGCATTTCTTGACTGTTACGACTGTGAGTGCAGTGTCGTTTTTGTAGGATCCTTCAAATGCAGTTGAGAAATACGTCCTTCGTTTGTGATAAATGAAGGTTTCAACTGGTGTATCCTTCGAGGCCTTCAGTCACCATAACACTTCACATGCAGTACAAAAACAGCAAGATGCTGCGGTACAATAGTTTGCAATAAAATAAACCCCATTTCCAAAAACATAAATAAGTGTTTAGGAACTGAGGAGACCAATTGCTGTAGTTTTGAAAGTGAAATGTTTTCCTGTTCTTGCTTAATAGGATTTCAGCTGCTCAACAGTTCTGGATCTTCTTTGTTGTATTTTTCATTTCACAATGCGCCAAACCGTTTTCAGTGGTGACAGGTCTGGACTGCAGGCAGGTCAGTTTAACACCTGGACTCTTTTAATATGGAGCAATGCTGTTATAATACATGCAGAATGTGGTTTGGCATTGTCTTGCTGAAATAAGTAAGGCCTTCCTTGAAAAAGATGTCGTCTGGATGGCAGCAAATGTTGCCAAAACATGTATATATCATTCAGCATTAATGGTCCCTTCCCAGATGTGCATGTCATCCATGCCATGTGCACTAATGCACCCCTTCACCATCATGAATACTGGCTTCGTTGGACCACAGGACACTTTTCCACTTCCCCTCAGTCCATTCAGCTCAGGCTCAGAGAAGGTGGCAGCATTTCTGGATCCTGTTTATATATGATTTCTTCTTTGTGTTTTAGAGTTTTAACATTTGTGGATGCAGCGATGAGCTGTTTTCACAGATAGTGGTTTTCAGAAGTGTTTCTGAGCCCATGCAGTGATTTCATCTATAGAATCATGTCTGTTTTTAATGCACTGCTGCCTGAGGGCTCAGAGATCATGGCCAGCCAACACTGGTTTTTGGCCTTGCCCCTTGCATTCAGAGATTTCTCCTCTTTTAAGAGGAGTCTTTTAATGTTATTATGTACCATAGATGATGAAAAGCAAAAGTTCTTCACTCTTTTACGTTTAGAAACATTATTCTTGCACTATTTGCCTTTCACAGAGTGGTGAACCCCTCCCTATCTTTACTCCTGAAAGACTCAGCCTCTCTGGGATGCTCTTTTTATACCAAATCTTGTTACTGACCTGTTGCCAATTAACCACCAGGTGTTTTTTTTTGTTTTTAGCATTACACAACTTTA
Source organism: Colossoma macropomum (assembly GCF_904425465.1). Taxonomy (NCBI): domain Eukaryota; kingdom Metazoa; phylum Chordata; class Actinopteri; order Characiformes; family Serrasalmidae; genus Colossoma; species Colossoma macropomum. The sequence goes on from NW_023494805.1 coordinate 11,918,865, forward strand.
CCAGCCTTTTGTTGCTCCCATCCCAACTTTTTTGGAATGTGTTGGCATCAAATTCAAAATGGGCATATATTTTCCAAAAAACAATCAAATTTCTCAGTTTCAACATTTGATTTGTTGTCTTTTTACTATTTTCAATGAAATATATGGTTTACATGATTTGCATGTCATTGCATTTTGTTTTTATTTACATTTTGCACAGTGTCCCAACTTTTTTGGAAATGGTGTTGTAAAATGAAGTGCAAAGTTAGATTTATACGTGTCACATTATTCATGTCAGGAAGTTATGATGTGTCAGTAGAGTCTGGTCAGATCATCTCAGTTGTGCATGAGTGAGCACTGAAGAGGAGCTTTGGTGTACCAGTCTTATCAATGCCTCTCCTACTTCAGTCTTCAGTCTCCACTTTGAGCCATGTCTTATATTTCTACTTTCGCACATACAAAACATAAAATAAATACAAATACAACTTCTATAGCATAAAATTTGACCTGCAGACCTTTGGCCAGATTCTGAAAAAGACTGTGACAGTAGGACTACACCAAGTTGTAAACCTGCCGTTGCACATAAGCTAGCTTTTCGGTTGACAGCTGTGATGGTGGAACAATTAAACAAACTGGAATTTGCCAGAAACCAACAGAATGCAATTCATCAAACAAGATGGGCTGTGAAATTAACTGGAACAAAACCACACTCAGGTTAATCTGACAAGCTATGAAAAAGCTGAGCTCACCCTGATATTCAGACAGTTTTATGGCTCTGTAATGCAAGGATACTACTTTTTTGGTGAAAAAAGTATTGCAAAATTCTTGAAGCACATTTGATACAATGTTTGTGTCTTTACTCCTACTTATAAAAGCAATAGAGCATGCAAGGTCATATGCTGAATCGTAGCTGTGGCTTTATTCATGATAACACACAGATAACACACATCCTCTTGTATTCTATAGATTAAATATGCCTTGCAATATAAAAAGACAGGGGTTTTAAGAGGTCAAAGATCTGATCTTCAGCATTCTAGTATAAAACAGCATAGTTCCATAATATCTTTCCATTAATTTGACCAGCTTGGGGGCTCTGGCTCCCTTCTTGAAATGTGATAATATTTAATAATGACCAAAGCTTAATACACGTTGAGTAAGCAACCCAGGTGGTACGAGTTCATTCATGTGCTTTGCTTGGCTCCAGCTTGCGCTGGAGTAGTAGCAGTCACCACTGTTTCACATTATCTCTAAAACCAGCCATAAAGAGGAGTATTGTTTTCAGTGCTGAGGATCAGTGATGCATGCAGGCTTTTGGTTGCACTTACCTAAATCCTGATGCACATGCACGCTCACATCTATGCACTTGTATACACATCCTTGCACCAAGTGCCTCTGCTGCACCAGCTGATGCAGAGCGTAATTGGTATTTACATAATGGATATGGTCACTCAAGGTTTGCCTGAGCAGGAGTGCGGCAGTGCATGCGTGTGAGACAGAGGATTTTGTGTGAAAGTCAGTGTGATCAGTGCAGAGAAGCTGATGATGTGAGGTTTATCCTGCGGGTCACGTTTCTGTTGAGACTCTGAAGGCAAATTAGGCCAGATTGCACATTTGGATGCTTCTAAGAGTGGAGTGCACCTCTGCGAAACCTCTGCCGCTGCCTCTCATGCAACCAATCAGGTGAGAGAGTTGGATCAGAATGGACTGCAGGTTGGTTAATTAGGAAAGAACATGTTGCTCTACAACAGTGAGTGTTAAAGAAACAACAAGCTGGTTGGATCAAAAATCAAATGTAAACAATTTACTGCTTACATCAAATACAGCTGATCAGGCAAGAGATGTTCAGTGCCAGAAGTTTTCTTCTTTAGTTTTGTGCTGGAGCTATGAGTCTAATGGGTAATGTACCTAACAAGTAAAAGAAGCATACAGCCTCCAATTAGCATAATGAAAACCTGAAATAATTCTGCATTCTCCATTTTTATAGACAATACTATGTCCTAAACACACACACACACTTTCTAAGCCGAGCCTATCCCTGTGCATATTGGGTGGAAGGCTGGAAACACCCTGGACAAGTTGCCAGTCCATCACAGAGCAATTTCTTAAACAACATAAGCAAATCTATTTGAGATTACTTAAAGGGGAATTCCACCAATTTTTAAACATTTCTTCACAATTCATTGTAGAGAAACTTACTGATTCTTTTTTTTTCTTTTTCTTTACAGTGGTGGTGGTGAAAGGAATCAGCCCAGCTAGAATGTTTTGCTCTAAAAATGTTCTGAGAATATTACACACATGTTGTTTTGTTCCCGCAATGTTCTTCTAGGAACTTTCTTTGAAAAGCATTATCATGTAACATGATCTGTGGCCCTGGTAATATCCTCAAAATATCCTTTGAATTTTGCAGTTAAAACATTATGTCTTAACATTTAACCTTATAGGAACATTATTTGAAATGCTAAATGTCCTTAAAGTGTTCTTTGAACATTAGATTATAATGTTTTCTTTAAACATTATTAGAACTTGTTGATAATGTTAGCCAAAGTTATGGGAACGTTCCCTGCTACACTCTCAGGAAAAAAGGTAGTAAACTGTCACTGGGGCAGTACCCCTCTTGTCACTGGGGTGGTACCCTCAAGTACATACATCTCAGTCCCTTTGGTCAGGACACATAAATGTACCATAATACATTGACATTATATTCTCTAAGGTGCATTGACTCCACACACCCTGTCTCTTCAGGCTTTTTAGTTTTATTGTTCTTTTTTAAAACATTAGGTTATGAAAAGGTACAAATACGTACTTTTCCACTGGAAAACCTATTTAAGGTTCACAATTGGACCTTAAAACCACTGTTGTACCTTTGAGTGAAAAGTTTTGTTGTTTGTACCTTGATGAACAAAACATGTACCTGCACAGAACCTGTATTTCTAACAGTGTAGCTTGGATGAGTCACAATGTCTACAACACAAATATAGCCATTTTATTTGCTATCCAAAACTACTACTGAACCTACATGTGTCTTCTGAGTGTTTATATGTATTGGTGATGATGGTTAAAGCACATACCTTTCCACCTTGAATCGATTTAAAAAATATGTTTCCTCCACCATATGTTTGCACCCCCCCCTTTCTCTCTCTCTCTCTCTCTCTCTCTCTCATTCTCTCTTCATTACTCCAGATACCAAAAACCGCTCACAGAAACAATGCCTGCCTGTTCTATCACATGAGGACGAGATCATTGCTCTTTTTAACCACCATATGCTACAATAGCTTTGTCCTTGTGTTTGCTGGTGCTGTTCTGATGAATAGAGCTAATGTGATCACATTCCTCCTAATTTAGCCCCTGCCATTCACAGCAGGCCAACACTTAACTCTGTTGGAGTATCATGTATAAGAAGGACTGTTATTAATTTATGGTTCATGCAATATAGATACAGTCAGATGCAAAAGTTACATTTTTTTATTTTCTAAATAAAAATAGCTTAATACATCCACTATAAAGAACACACTTCTGTACATTTTTAATGCACAGTTACTGTTTAATTGCTAACCTTCACATATTTGGGGGAAAAAAAAGAGAAAATGTGGCCTGTGCGAAGATTGTGGCAAATTTTATAATTTATGTTTTCTAATATGTTAAATAAATAGACTGAATAGAAGTTGTACACTGAAGTTTGCAATGTGTGTAAAATGTAATGTATAGCATGTATTGGCTTCTTTTCACTTAGAAAACCAACAAAATGTCATTTGGCCAAAAAGGGTCTGCTGTTGTTACAAGCTTGATATCATAACAATAGCAGAATCCTTTTTAGTGCTGTATAGAACCCTTTTTAAAAAGGCATATACGACACATTCACCATCAATCTGAAGAACTATTTGACTATGTAAAGAATCCATTAAGCATGCAAATGGTTCCTCAAGTGTTCATGATTCTATATAGAACCAGTATCTTTACTAAAGAACCCTTGAAAAACCATATTTATTCACCTTACAGGATAAAGGCAGGGTGGCGCAGTGGACAACCAGGGTCCTTTCTGTGTGGAGTTTCGCATGTTCTCCCTGTGTCTGGGTGGGTTTCCTCTGGGTGTTCCTACGGTTTCCTCCCACAGTCCAAAGACATGCAGTCAGGACATCTAGACATGCTAAATTGCCCCTTAGTGTGAATGTGTATGTCTGTGTGTCTGCCTGGGTGTTTCCTGCCTTCCACCCGATGACCGGGTAGGCTTCAGCATCCCTCGCAACCCAGAAGGATAAGTGGCTTGAAAATGTGTCTGTGTGTGGTAACAAGCAAAGGAAATAGTTTTATTCAACTCAAATAAATACTGTAAAAAAATATTTATTTCAGCTGAATAAAACTAGTTTAATTACTTGTTACCACATGAAGTGATTTTTTTAGCTTGAACTGACAAACTGTTTCTTACAGTATAGTGAGAATAGATGGAATTTATTACTTCCCACATCTGAGGCCCACTTACAGGCTCTAGCAGTTTAAAGACATTAACCTCATAGTCAGTGTTTCATTTCCAACCCACTGTGCTGGAGAACAGATCCACAACAACAACACTGTCAGTGCTCACCAGCTGCACTGCATACTCCACATCTTTGTGATGTGTATTGTGTCCAGAACATTGTGAGGTGTGATCGTGCAAGATTCATGTTGGAAAGGACGAACAGCATTACAGAACAACCATTACCTGTCATTACTCGTCTAACCACTTTAGTTTTCTCCTCTCTCCCTCCCACTGTTCCCTCCCTCACCCTCCGCTCCTATCTCATCTGACAGTTTCTCAGGCTTTCAGCTCCTCTCCCTCATCCGGGGAGCTCGACTGGAATGCTCTTTTCATTCTGCTCAGGCTCGGAGATATTGCTCCAGTATTTAAACAGGTCTCTCCTTCAGCTCCTCATTGTCATGCATGTGCTGCAGTCTTTATCACACATGAGCACACATGCTGTAGCGGTGACGTGCTGTAGCTCTCTGCTCTCTCCTCTGTCTCTCTCTCTCTTTCCCTCTCTCTCTCAACCTGTGGTTGCTTTTTTATGTCCCTCTCTGTTTGCTACATTCTAGTATGAACGGTATTGGTTTTCTGTGTGTTACACTTTATTGAATTGATTGGGGAATTTCTGCTAAGTGACAATTTGTCTTTATTATTTATTTACAAATTAAGTTAAGGTGGACAACTTAATAGGCAGATCAATTTCATTTGTCAGAGAGGATGAAGTTTTAATGTGAAGAATAGTAAAAACTTGAATAAAATTTGAATAGACCAAGACAAATTTTTCCTCACAGGATATTACATTTATCACCTGATGCCCAAAGAATCCAAACACCCCCTCTAATTAGTGAATTCAGCTACTTAGCTACTTTAAGGTGCACCCATTGCTGACATAGGTGTTCCATTGCACACTCCAAGCTTGTGTAATCTCGATAGAAAAGCATTGACTAATAGAATGGAATGCACTGGAGCAGTTGCACATGAGCCTACGGTCACTATAAGCAATGGCAAGCGTCAGCTAGAAGAGTATAAAGTCCCCTATTGAGCTGAGGAGCAGTGAAACTTTTAGAGTGATGGCACACCCTCCACTACTTTTGGAAAGAGTTGGAGTTGGAGTTCAATACCTGACCTCACTAATGTTCTTGTAGCTGAATGCAATCAAATCCTCACAGCAATGTTTTAGCATCCAGTGTAAAGTCTTCCAGAAGAGTGGAGGCTGTTACATTTGATTTCAAAAGAGAAGTTGGATAAGCCAGTGTCTATAAACTTTTGTATGTACAATGTAAAAGTGCCCAGTCCCAGCCTATTAAACTTTTATAAACAAAGTTGACCTACTCAGGAAATAAATACATACATTTCTGTAGGAATGCTACAGCCATCCATAGCTGGGAGTCTAAAAGAGCACAACTGACCTGTCTCTGGGTGGGTAGGATTGCCCTGCCTCCCCCCATCAGTCAGTGAAGTGCTAGCAAATGCAGGTGATGTATTAGATCTGATGGTTAGCGTTCTCCTCCAAGCGTGTTCAGTTGTCCAATTATGTTGTGTTAGCGGCAGTTCAAAAAAGATGCAGTGACTGGCTTTGTATGACTCGGAGGAAGCTTTTGCAAGCCTTTACCCTCCTAGTGTTTGTGGTATTGTGTGATTGGGGGAGACAAGTGGGTGCAATTAGACGCAACCAGGAAGAGAACTATAAAAAATGTAAAAATCTTTCTGTAGGAATGATGGCCAGGGTAAATCATGGTTTGTGTGAACAAATCAATAATTGTTTATCTTCTGCTGCATATTTTTAGATAAGCACCTCATAGACAAGGCTTGTAATCACTCACTTGCTCAATCACTCACTCATGTATGTTTAGCAGGCTGAAGATTGGCCATCAGTAGGAGCTTTTAGCACTCCAGTGGCTTTTGTTGCTTTGTAAGAGTGGTGCCATGTCCCTATCTACTATAGAAAACCTGAAAATGGCATATTCAATGGCATCTCAACCAGAAAGTAAACTATTGGAAAGTAAACCTCAGAGAGTTTACTATTAAAGAAAACATTCAATGGAGTTTTGTATTTTATATTGTTTATGACAGGTTGTGCTTCCATTCTCATAAAATTGTGTAATAATGCAACAACTTATCTACTGCATTTGCTCCATTATGCTTGCAGTCCCTTTTAAAATTGTAATTTAAAAATCTATAAAGGATGCTTGAATTAAATGGTCATAGACAGATTGTGTGTGAAACCTGTTCTGAGGGCATGATGAATCTCTAATATGGATCCTTTTATCATTTCAATGTAAAAGAAGCACTTGTACAGGAGGAAGCTAGACTCAAAATACCAGAATGTTTTCTTTGAGATTATTTAGCCTCAGGTGATTCAATACCCTGTGAAATAACACTCTCCTGTGGCAGCAGACATATCAGAGTGCTGAGGAAAAAGGCTTTGGGTATCTCTAATTTAGCAAAACAGATACATAGGCAAAAATTTCATTAGGCTAAAACATTCATTCTTAAACTTTAACCTAAACACAAAAGATATTGCTTTTACCGTGATATATTTATCAGAACATCCAACAGCCATGAATTCCCTATTATTCAGGCAGTTGTAAGCAGCAGGATGTATCTTCTGACTCGTATGTTTGCTGTTATTTTTATGAGGAGATATGCTACGTTGTGTGGTGCTGAAGGTGCTGAAAGATGAAAAAACTGTCATTGACGAGTCATACTCACCATGTCTAATAAAGTGATACCATGTGTTTAGCGTGGTGCTCCCTGGAAGACATCTTGAAATGATTTTAGTTTCAGGAGGAAGAACAGCTAAATCTTTTGAGTTCACCTATCAACGCAAGGTTCATATTTTGGTCAATAAAGCTAGCTTGAAGAATTCTAGAGCATGAACAGATGAGTCCTCATGTTGGAATCACAGCCGTGCTTTGTCTGTACTTAAAGTGACATCTGGTAATGAGTATGTATTGGTGTTATTCTATTTATTTATTATTTATATGCACTTCTATTATGTTTACACTTTGTGATCCATTTTGATCATGTAAAGCTTTAAAGGCCAAAAATGTACACAATATTTACATTGACATGGAAGACAAAGAAATGCCACATTTAAAAAGTGCAATCAAGACCTATTAATAAAAACATTTCACATACTGAGGTGCACTGAATCCAATTAAGTGGGACTAATTATGCTCTCTATATGCTGTAAAACATAATAATTGCACTATTTTTTTTTTTGCTTTACATTACTTATTTGTTAAAATTACTAATACAAATCTAGTAACACGTACCATTTCATGTATAATCCTTAGTTACTGAGGCAAATGTAGTTAAGATCACTTGATTTGGATAAGTTCTACAGACTGAAGAATCTTTTACCCGAAAAGCTTTCCAGTGTGTTGTGTTGGTTTCTGTTAATTAACCCTTATTTATCTAATTTATAAAAAATAATTCTATTTGCATAATGTTATTTTTGTACCATAGCGAACTCACATTAAATGAGAGGTTTGGATGCATTTTACATGGTTTTGTTATTATCACCATAATGGTGTTTTGTGTTCAGGTTTACCAGTTCAGCCTATGAATGCTAACAGAATGACCAACATGCATTAAGCTAATGGAGTCCTCGGAAATGAGTGATTCTAGTCGTTTCTAAGCCATTTATTCTTTATGATACAAAACAACTCATTTAATATAATGGAGTTGTTTTAACTGATGACAAAACATTACAAAAGGAAGAGTATTTCAAGTTTAAGCAGAACCTGAAAAAGTAGAGTACTGCCAGCTCAATGGACACTGTATATAATTATTGGGCTGAGTTAACCTCACTTGCTGTAGAAGTGTGGATCACTTACAATTAGAAAGTAACTATAACTTCTATATAAAATTATCTAAGCTTGAACCTGTTTAGTTACTTAATTTCTTCAAAGCAATATGTTATGATTTTTTTAGTGCAGTTAACTAATTTAAGTTTACAGTGCAGATACAAACAGGCTTTGTTATGTGGATTCTGATACTATATCCTGTACTGCTGCCTCTACAAATGAACAAAAGTATAATGCATGGTCTGAACTTTGTCTGTGTTGCTGTTCCATTGTAATGGTTTCTTTTCTACTTTTTAGAGAGTTCTCTATGTGGATGACATCCAAAATGGACCATGTAGCTAAAAACAAGACTAAAAGTCTGAATCTAATCCATACTTTTGTCCATTTTTGAAGAACAGCATGTCATACAGTGTCAGAAACCACATAAGCACGTCTTGTTGAGTTACTTAACAATTTTAAATGCAGTTTACCAGCAGTGAACCATGACTATTAGACCTAGGCCTTCAGTTCTGCTCATAAAGGTTAAAACTCAGTCAAAGCAAGGAAAAACATCTCAATAGTGCTAATTTCTGCTTGCACCTCATGTTAGTGCTAAGCTAATGGCAATTCACATTAACATTATTTATCTGTTCTATATTAAACACCAACATTTGACACTTATCAAAGACATTCCATATGTTTAATTTGAAGCTTGGAACAGACAGTAACAAATATTATGTCTTTGCAGTGAGTTTTGCAATAAAGAGCCTTGTGGTAGAGCTGCTGCTGACTCCAGATCATATTCGCAGTAAGTGTTGCAAATCAACTTTGCATCAATTGTGAATCCCCTGTCCGTTTCTTCTTATGTTAGTGGTTTGTTTAAGTTTCTGTTAGCTTTGTTTAAGCTCCTGAAGTCCTAAGCAATGTGTGAGCGAGCTTAGTTGTATCTACCTTGATACTACAAAGAATAAAATCCTGATTGTATAATTTTCTGTTGGCTGACTCAAGAATGTAACCTTTTATTTCCAACCAAACTGAACAACGAAATAAGAGCAGTACGGCAATAGTTTTACCAGTTTAAATACAACAAGAATGAGGAATATATTAAATAAAAATGACATTTTTTATTTAACAGAAATCATTCTCTCAAGTTTACACAGAGCTATTTGGTGGGGTATAAGCTTCCATTACTTGTTAGCTACATTAGCTTTGTAAGAAGCAAAATTCAAACCAAAAATGATCAAATTGGTTGATTTCAGGTAAGTAGAAAGTTGTGTAAATTAGATTTTTGGCCAAAGCAGTACTCCAGTTGCAGCTTGTTTTTTGTTAATTAGGCACCTACACTTTTTTAAAGGGGTGTTATTCTACATTTTTTCTTGTATTTTATATGATAATTCATTTTTATATGACCATTTTCCAACCTCTCTTTTTTGCATAAAATTAAAGAGGCTGTTTTTACTACTGTAACTTTACCAGCTGCTGTAGTCAGAATTCTTTGTGAGAATCTGCCTCTCCCTTTGGGTTAACCATTCTGTTATTGCCCCTTGGTTGGCCTGTTCTCCAGCTAAATAACTCTGCTTACTGAGAGGCCCTGAGGGAGTGTGAATGCCTCTGCAGTGGCATTCCTGTCCACTCCTCTCTTGGACAGCAGCTGAAGGTGGCTGTGGCACCTCAGCGGTCACCACAGGTCAGCATCTGGAGCGGATTAACCCAACGGTGCCTATCACCACAGCTCTGCTGCAGACTGCTCACTGTCCTTCATCAGCCACCACTCTGTGCCTACACACACACATACACTTTCACCTCTACTCATTCACACTTTCCTCCATCTCTGTCTCATTCTTTGTGTTTCAAAAACTTGCACATACACATGAAAACAAAGCAGTCAGAAACGGTTTCCGTTCAATGAATAGTTCTTTAAAGAACCCATTTTGTATAACATTTTACAGGAACTATATGCACATACTGCATTCACGCCATATTCATGAACAATACAGTAACATCCTATTATGTTTACATAATCATTTAAAATGAGAGCATAATCAAATTAATGGAACACACTTTCATTTTTCACACATTTTATTTTATGTATGCATGTATTTATTTATTTATTTATAGATTTATCCTGAGTTTAATTTTTAAATAAAAATAACTTGTGTAGAAATAACAGTGTAGAACTCATCAATCTCATCATGAACAGAACATTACATAACAGCAGTTATATACACTTATATCAGTTATTTCATCTACAAAGATATATTAATTATATATTAAATAAATATCTATTAATTATAACATACAGTGTGAACTAATTGAAAAACAAAACACTGTCATTGTTAGAATAATAAAGCATGTAAAATACATTCAAATATATCAGTATAGTAGGACAAATAACATTTTAAAGTAAAGTCATGGAAAATTAACTGCAGAAGAAAGAATTAAAGCAAATTATCAACAACTAACAATACCATAAAGAATGCTGGGAAGCTCCACCCTGTTACTGTGATATTCAGAGACAGGCTGCTCAAGACTCACTTTGACTTTGAACCAGTTCAGTATAATTAAGCAATAGAACATGAGAGGTCGTGTGTTATTGCGAAATAACATCACGGCTGTGATTTGCTTGCACAAGCCATAATGTTATTTGCGATAGCACACGACCTCAAGTGTTCTATTGCTTTTAATACAACAGTTAAATAAATAAAGTAAGAAATAAATAAACTGGGCTGTGAACGTGGCATTTAATATGTTTTAATGTTAGCAGTTCCTTCCGCCAAATTATAGTTTCTTAACAAGCAACTTGTATGTCAGATTAACAAACTCCACTCACTCGCTGCACTGTATGCTGTAAGCCTCGCCTTTTGAAATAGGGACTGAGCCATAAAACTGCCGCAATATCAAGTTTAGCTCAGTGTTTTCATTTTTTGCTAAATCAATATTAATGTTGTTTTGTTCCAGCCAGTCTGTAAAGCATCTTACAGCCCATTTTGTTTGGCATTTTGAATGGTATTTGGTTCATTTCTGGCTGATTCCAGGTTATTTAGCTGTTCTTCTGTCACAGCTGCTGACTGAAAAGCTGCTCAGTGGTGATGACAGTTTGGGAATTTAGTGTAGTCTCATCTTCAGAGTCTGACCAAATCAGCTGTGGGTCAAATGTAAACAAGTAAATGAAAGAAGTAAAAATGTTCAAATGGCTTGAGCGTCTCCTACAGCTGTCAAAGTCGTTGTTTAGCAATGGCGTCTCAGCAGAGTGATATAGTGTTTGTGAAAAAACCATGATGTTATGGTGAAATAACAGCAAGGTTAGAACACTTCTCAACCAATCAGCTTGCATGACTGGAACTAACTGTTGTATAATGGACCATATACATCATCATATGGTCATGAGTAAATTAAAATCTATATAGAGTCTATGATACTAAGCAAATGTTCAGCTCACTCAAGAGAGATCCACATTCCGTTAATTACTGTTCAAAGTGTTTATGGCCAGGAAGTAGTGTAGATTGTCTCAGTTCTCCCTGACTGGTCTTATAGTACTATAAGATGTTTGAGACTGTTTGGATAAGCTAGTTATTTCTGAAATCATCATCAAATATATAATTGTTACTTTTATTACTGTCTAATGTATATCATACATTTAAGAAATATTCATTAATTTTTTTGTAAATTCATACACATTGCATGGGCATGTAAATAGCACTGTTACATACTATGGCTTATTATTCAGTAACTAGAGGGACTTCAATTCTTAGATTATAGAGGCGTGTAATAAAACTTTGAGCCTCGCCATTTGGGAGGTTAAAGTTTTTTCCTAAAACTGTAAGTATAAGTCAAGAACCTTTATTTTTAAGTATGTGTAACCAATGTCACAGTGAAGTGCAGTGTCACAATCTCAGCTGTTCTATCTTCAGGGCCTAAGCAATAGCAGATGGTGTTCTTGTGAAACCACTCATACCTCTCAAGGCCTTTTGTACTTAGCTGGCTTTTCTAGGTCTCAGACCATCTGACCTTGCTCCAAATACTTCCTAATGGTCAAGACACACCCACACAGAAGCAACATGAAAAACAAAGTGAAAAATAGGCTTGCTCTGGAAAATGCACAGAAATGTACATGCTCTGAAAAAGCAGGAGCAATTTATAGAACTGTTGTAACTGATGAATTATGCAGTAATACACAATGTCATGCTCAGCACTAGTGTGCTGCAACTGCATATCAGTGATTATGCACAGTTTTATTATTTATAGATTTATTACTAGATTTTGGCTTTCCAGCACATGTAGATTGTCATTTTTCAGCATGACTAACTTCAGCCCTTTTAGAGTAAATTTAAGTGCAGGCTGGTCATTAATCGCTTAATCATTCAAATCGAAAGCAATTTTTTCAAAGGCAAAAGATTTGGTGAATTTGTGTAGGTCATTTGAGCAGGCTTGTTACTTGTAATTTAAAACCTATTATGTTTTTGCAGCTGTTATTTTTATTTGCAGTGGCTGGCAGTCGTTGCTAGGTTACAGAAGAATAAGGTGGAATTACACTTAAGGAGATTTGGTTGGACTGCCACTATCAGGAGATCCTGGCTCTCAGAGAATGTCTCTTAGCCGAACACATTGCGAAGTTGGAACTATCTGTGGTATAAATCAATGCAGAAATCCCCTGTATTTCTATGCAATATAATATGTAATACATGTGACACTTTATTTTGAGTGGTACTTTTTAGATGAAACAAACACTCAACGGCTTCTCAGTAACATGTCAAAAACATATGAGGGTTAGGATTAGATTTTGGGTTGAGGTTAAGGTTAGGGTTAGGATTAGGGCCTGGGTTAGGGTTAGGTTTTCGGTAAGGTTGGGTAAATGGGAAGTAATGGAAGTAACATATTAACAATACAGCTACTTAATGTAAGTAATGTATCAACAAAACATCTATAAGATATGTAAATCTTAACTGTTACATAACTCCTCATGCACTTAAAAATGTAATGATGTCATTTGAATAGTATAGCAGAATAAAAGTCATATCTCTTGACACAAAACAGTTAATTATTATTACAAAACTTTGCACCCTTGCCATCCCAGCCTCAGAGAGAACTCTGCCTTCCAGATACTCCATGAAAGACAGATAATCTCTTAAATCAGGTTCAGATAAAAGCTCCACATATCTGTGATCTGTGTGGTTTGAAGTCAAAAGCAGTCTGCTTCTCCCAGACACTCCAAACTGGTTTATGGATCAAATGGATGACAAAGCAATGTTCCAGGCACTGCATCTTCAACCTCTGCTTTGATACTTTACCTTAATGCAAAATTCAAACAAATCTCTTTAATACTTTGATTAAGACCTGTAATTACACACCAGCTTTTCTTACTGAAGTGAAATTGTGTGACTTTTTATTCACCCCTGGAAATAGTTTTCACCAGAGATGATAAAAGCATGGTTAATTCTGTATGAGTTATTTCTCACTCATATGTCCTTCAAACAAGGGGAGACATTTTGATTCTGTTTCAACTTTAAGTTGATACCACATTTGTATTTATAAGCTGAAGAGAAGATATTTCATCAGGAGTTGAATTTGAAGAAATTTTTTTGTAGATCCCTTACATTTTGTCATTTTTGTCATCATTTGATAATAACTGTGTTTCCATTGTCCTTCTGCATTTCTACCTCTAAATGCATTAAATACATGCAATAACGTTATTATTTAATGAAAAGAAGTTTTATCGACATTCACAAAAATTTTTGAAGTAATGAAACATTTTAAACATAAACCCTGTGAATGGAAAAGGCACGAATTTCAGTGCAGACTCAGCCTGTTGAAACAACGTGAAGTAGATGTTGTTACTGTGTAATAACTATGTAATAACTTGGTAATTACATAACTGATGATTAAATAGCATACATAGATAAAAATATTCTTTGAATATAAATTGAATGTGTAGAAAAAATAATAATAACTTCAGACTTCTGTGACATTTCTTTGTAAAGCTTGGTTTACTTTCTTTTACATTATTCTAAACAGCAAATTTCCCACTTCTGTATATGCTAGAGATCCAGTGTGTCTATAATATACATCTTGAGGTTCTGCACCATTCAAATGATTTATTCAGACTAGGGAGTTTTAGAAAGCTCTGCTTTAGTTCATTTTCTGTATGTCCAATTCCTCATGCAGAATGTATTCATGGAATTTTGTTCATGCCGTTGTAAATAACAAGCTATGAGACCCCGAGCCCACATCCATTGGCCTTGCTACTGTCCACTTTCAGAAATTCACATGCTGCACCATAATGAAACTGCAATTCTTGTCTGACCTTCATGCTTGCTGGACTGCCTTGGGTAGTTAGAATCGCTGACAAAGTCTCGATAACTATAAATCAAAAAGACCTTAACAACAGCTTTAGACTGGGATCAGTGTATAATGATGATAATTATGTTCTTTGATCCATTGTGTCGAAGTCGTGCAGTGATGACATTCCAGCATTTAATTTAATCATTTTTCTTGGCCTGCTGTCCATCTCCCTATTACATGTATGGTATGTTGATTCTCTATTGGCTGCACTGAAAAAATCCCACTTGTTAAATGTTTGATAAGTTCACTAAATAAGTTGCTGAGATTGAGTTAGCTTGTGTACCAAAAAACAGTGCCAAAATTTTCAAATATACTGTTTACCCCCCAGAATTTTTGTGTACATGTATGCATTCAAATATACATATACATATACCTGTGTGTATTTATAAATAGCTGTATGCAAAAGGTTGAACCTGGCCCGGTTAAATTATGTTTTGTTGATTTTCTAAGTGAAAATATAACCACTAAATAGCTTTAGGTTGAGTAAGTGGACATGTTGTCATATGCAAAAGTGTGGGCAATATTCACATTTTAATACACGTTTATGCCTACTGTTTTTTTGCTGAATGTAACACTTTTGAAAAAAAAAAAAACATAAAATGTTGCCTGTTGGCACGGTGGCGCAGTGGGTAGCGCTGTCGCCTCACAGCAAGAAGGGCCTGGGTTCGATTCCCGGCTGGATGACCAGGGTCGTTTCTGTGTGGAGTTTGCATGTTCTCCTCGTGTCTGCGTGGGTTTCCTCTGGGTACTCCGGTTTCCTCCCACAGTCCAAAAACATGCAGTCAGGCGTGAATGTGTCTGTCTGTCTGTCTGCCCTGCGATGGACTGGCGACCTATCTGGGGTATGTCCTGCCTTCCGCCCAGTGGCAGTTGGGATGGGCTCCAGCGCCCCACCGTGACCCAGAAGGATAAGCGGTTTAGATGATGGATGGATGGATGGATGTTGCCTGTGCAAAAGTTATGGCACATTGTATACTTTTTATGGTTTTTTCCCTGAAATAAATAGAATGTTTGGCATAAAATGATCATATTTAAAGATGTTCCATGCAATGACTGCTGGGATAGGCTCCAGCCTCCTGTGCAGCCCGGGAGGATAAGCAGCTTAGAAAATGTGTGTGTGTGTGTGTGTGTGTGTGTGTGTGTGTGCATATTTAAGGATGTGTTAACTTAACTGTTATTAGGCACAATACAGGGCAGCCAATCAGAGGTCTTTTTACAGCACTTAAGTGAGTATTAATTGAAATACTTATTGAAATGTATTGTACTGCACATATTAAAATGTCTTGTGTTGCGCTATGTTTAATTCTGTTTCTGTTGCTCTGGGTATCAACATTAGGCTTTTGTTTATAGCAATATCTGGGCTGAGGAGTAGGCTTTACTCTAACCTATTTGTAACTAGCAATGATACTTTGTCTGAGCAGACAACAAAGCACTTTTGTAAGTCACTCTGGATAAGAGCATCTGCTAAATTATATAAATGTAAATGTCATTAACATATATCAGACATAAATGTTATGTGGACCCCAGGATAAACAATAAAATGTAGAATATGAGCCTTTGGTTTTATTTACTGGTGCCAGTTACTAAAAGAATTTAAGTTTGACAACCCTATTTATTTTCACAGCACATACTCATTTGAGAATTGGTGTTCATAATGATTTGAATTCACAAACTAGATGTGCAATGTTGCTATATACAGTGATGAGCTGTGATGTGAAAACCACCGCCTTATATCTACACTCATTGTCCATTTTATCAGCTCTTTGCACTTTATAGTTCAATCACAGACTGTAGTCCATCTGTTTCTTTGCATACTTTGTTAGCCCCCTTTCACCTTGTTCTTCAATGGTCAGAACCCCCACAGAGCAGGTATTAATTGGGTAGTGGATCATTCTCAGCACTGCAGTGACACTGACGTGGTGGTGGTATGTTAGTGTGTGTTGTGCTGGTACAAGTGGATTAGACACAGCAGTGCTGCTGGAGTTTTAAACACCTCAGTGTCACTGCTGGACTGAAAATGATCCACCAACCAAAATATCCAGCCAACAGTGTCCTGTTACCACTGATGAAAGACTAGAGGATGAGCAACACAAACCGTGCAGCAACAGATAAGCCTGCTTCATGGTGGTCCTATGGGGGTCCTGACCATTGAAGAACAGGGTGAACAGGGCTAACAAAGTATGCAAAGAAACAGACAAACTGCAGTCTGTAATTGTAGCACAACAAAGTGCACCTATATGGTAAGTGGAGCTGATGAAATGGACTATTAGTGTAAAAACAATGAGGTGGTTTAATGTGATGGCTGATGGTGTATATTTGAAGTTTGGTCAAGGAAGGAGCAAATTCAGTGTCAAGACTGGCATCAGTAACATGGCTATTCTTATCCAGACAATTAGGAAAATTACATATAATGGAGGTGGACAGGCATCAAAATGTGTTGTCTGCTTCTGTGAGACCATGTTGTATTTTTAGTTGGATCTGTCATTTTCAGGAATTTAGTTGGTCTAGTGCCACTTGAATCACTGAGCCAGAAAATGGGGAGAGTTCCACAAAGCCATATCCAGAGCACAGATGTTGGGCTTTCATATTTCATACTGTCACAGATATTATCTACACTTTCCTATAAGGAAATAAAGCATGACCTATACTGAGTGCTTATTCAACCTTGAGCTCAGCCTTTTACCCATATTAACAGTGAGGTCTGAGTCATATCGTCTTGTCATAGATTACTGTTTCAGATCAGTTTCAGTCATTAGGGATTGTTTTTTTTCTGACAAGGATGAAACTCCATCTAAGAGAGTCTTATGAGCAGGGACTCTCCACTGAAATGTTTTTGTTGTCTAAGACCAAGTTTAAACAGATACTCCAGCATTTTTCAATCAAATTTTCATTTTTCTTTCTGATGCGCATGTAGCAAATGTCTCCATTTTTGTTGATTTTTCTACATCATCTCTACATGGCAGCTGCACTTTACTTTTTGTCATGATGAATGGAGGAATAGTATTTGGTATAGTGAAGTGGGTAACACCTCTAAAACTGCCTTCTACACTGTAGATTGGGGTTCAATCTCCTGCCTAGGCAAGCACCCTATGCTATACCAATAAGAGTCCTTGGGCAAGACTCCTAACACTACCTTTGCCAATCTGTATAAAAATATTTAAATTCTAAGTCTCTCTGGATAAGAGCATCTGCCAAATGCTGAAAATGTAAATAGAAATGTTCCAAAATCACTTGAAATCAAACCTCTTTACATCAACTTACATTACAAGTGTTTTAAGAGTGTTTTTGTCTTCTTCTGTAAAGTTTCTATATTGGACATGCATGTTTTTCTTCAGACAGCTACAATATGGTTGATCACCATGGACAATATTTTTCCTGATGTTTCCCTGATTTTAAATCTCAAGGCACACTTAATAATACCAACTACAGGGCAGCTGCTGAATTGCATGTGTTTATGTGAAATGTTTGTGAATTCAACATTTCAGCCAAGTATTTTACAGAAAAACTGTACACCTTTATAAGTCTCTGCTACAGAGATGGGACTATTTTGAGGGAGGAAGTTTTGGGAATATGTTAGCAGTGCTAGCAAAGTTTTCACAGGCAAGAGTGACCATATTTTCAAAAAAGGACTCTGGAGTCAGGAGGGCAGCACAGGATACTGTAGAAAGCAAATATCAATATAAAAGCAAAGCCAAATCCTGTGTATTCTAGGCAATTTAGACATCCCAGCCGGAAGCAATTTTTAGGTCCCAATAGAGGACATGTCCAGGAAAAAGAGAACGTATGGTCACTCTCAGGCTCCTGCCTGTGATAACTTTATTTAGATGTTGTCTCATGTCTGTCACAGTCTAAGACTTGTGCTGTTATAAAATAATGGCTGTAATTTTGAATTCACATCGTACATTGTGTGCAAAAGATTGGGCACCCTCTGGTCAAATTATATTGATTTTCTATGTGAAAATAAGCTACACATCCTCTACAGAGAACACACTCCTGCACATTTTAATGCACATTTACTGTTTATTTCCTAAATTTGACATCCCAGATAGCAAGCATGTATCAGTCTGCTGGCTTGATAAGGTCGGCACCCCGCTGACTGTGTACCACTGCTGGCCTCCCTTCAAACCACCCTGACTACTGTCCTTCATACAAAGTCTAAGTAGTTTTTTATGTCCTCAGACAGATTTTAAATGCATGCAGCCCTTTATTCGTGGAAAATAAACAGAGTTTATCATGCTGAAAATGTTGTTGCTTCTAAATTGGTTAGTGCTGTTTATTTATGACACTGCTATCAAAATTATTTTTTATAATAATTAATTAAGGATAACAAAAGAAACAAATGAGAAAAGGAACAATTGATCAGTTGAACAGTGTGTGGAAAATAAGAGATGAAAAGTAGCATTGTATGTAATAGCGCTGTTAGCACTGTACTAACTTTTTTATACAAACATGTAGTCATACATTTCAAGCGTCATCTAATTTTCTTGCTGCTGCACCTGAAGCAAATCACAAATTCAGCGACTAGCTGTTATTATAAGTCAGTTTCAAGGTAGAGTTTTTTTCTGTTCTTTTCTCAATAAAGACAAATGTGTCAAAGTTGTTCTCCAAGGTAATTTACAGTACAATACTGATGCAGCAGATAAAGAAGTTTAAAAAATGCTGGCATATTTCTTTAATCTGTCAAAGCAAAACTTCCCTTATGCACAAATACAGTAAACCTAATTATGACCAAGATTTTTTTTTGTGTCAGTACAGAGTTTAAAACATTCCATGTGAATAGAAACACATGCTCAGATGTCTTGTCCAAACAACACATACTGAATTCTGTAAAGCTACAATATTCTCGCAAACAAAGGTGACTGTAAAAAAACACTAATGGCAGTTTTGGCCTGGAATGGAAAAGCAGTGAAGATTGAACCCTTGATAAGTGAACTTCACAGCTGACAAGACAGGACTATTGAGCGAGACCAGTGGAGTGATTGAGGTTATAGGGTGAAAATGCCAGCTTTTATTCAGCCTACAAGCCTTCAGATGTGCTCATATATAAAAACGACTAGTTATAAAAGCTGCAGTTATGAAGCGAATGCTGAAAAAAGTTATTTGAATTTACTTGATTCAAATATGTACATGATTTCCACATAATCAAATAAATTCTAGCATAGTTATTTCCATAAATAAGTAAACACATTTGAATAAATTTAGTGCATCACTTTAAGGCCACACTCTTGAGCCCTTAAACTCTAAGAGTCTGTATGTGGGCCACATTTACATATTAGTTGCATATTGGTTACTAAATAATTTATATTAGTTACTGAGTCTAAGTCTGATTGATGTAGGAAAATGCATGAAGTGGAGTAAATCATTTATCAACCTATTGTGTTATTAACACATTAACACTGACAGCATTAGATATGACATATTTGTGTCACATACATTTCTAAGTATAAATGCATTTGAATGTGGTTTAATGCACTGTGATTATAAATCTGTATTATCCAGAGTTGAAGGAGTTGCAGAAGAAAGACTAACAAACATGAGAATGAAAAAATAAATAAAGTAGAAGGGAAGTAGATGTTTAAAAAGAGTTGTTTTGAGCGCGACATTTCCCAAGACTGTCATGGAGACTTCAAAAGGTTGCAGTGACCCTGAATCTTCAGGAAATAAGAGAGTTTCTATCCACCAAAAAGAAAAGAAAAAACACTGTAATAACTTTAAGTAGTGCTGGGTCACATCAAACTGCACACAAAAACAAAAGAATACTGCAAAGAGATATTTTGTACACGATTGAATGGCTTACATTTGAAATGAATTTTAGAACCTTAATGATATTTTAGTTTTGTTTAATTCCATAGAATCATGCTTGTATTTAAACTCTGTTAGTATTACAGTACTACTCTTAAATTCCTGAAATACCCAGCGTAAAATTATTCAGTCAGGAATTGTTTTTCTCTATGGCATCTAAGCAGATAGACGTAAGAAAGCTCTCCCATTGATTATGACTTCAAGAAGTCCTAATGTATTAGATTAACCATCAGCATAACTATGAACTGACAGATGAATCAACCAAGCATGTTTTGATTTCCTATGGGTGGAAATTTCTCAATTTCTTGAGAAAGTCTGGAAGTTCTAGATATATCACTGTCTGAGTATGAGAAGCAGCCTTATGGGTTGTTAAAAACTGAAAACAGCAGCAGCAGCTCTGTACCAGCCCTTATGAACGAGTCACTGTGAAACTGCTACAAGGTAAAATATATGTTTTTATGTCTGTGACAAGCTTAAAGTAAAATATGGAATGTCTTTTAGAAGCTTTAAATGTCTGTGTTTAATGTAGAACTGCATTTCTGAATTTTCTGTTCCACCTTAAACACTGCAGCAGTTACATTCTAGTGACTAAATGCACCAGTTACCTGCCACACACGTAAGAGTGGAATGGAAAATTTGAACAAGAAGCTAATTCAGGATCATCAGAAAGTATTTCTGCAAAACTACTAGAATCCTATTAGGATAGTAGCAGAAATTAGCATTATACTTGAGGTGTTTTTTTTTCTTATGTTTTCACTGAGTTTTGAAATTTATGGCCCAAGGCCTAGCTCTAACAGTCAATGAAATTTCTCTCAGTTATTCAGTTGCTCCATAAGACTAGTTATTCCAACAGATTTGTCAGTCACAAGTGAGTATTTGCAGGAGCATTGCGCATATTAGTTATTAGTTATTTGCATATATAATGCATTTATGAGCCTCACTATATTCCCTCATTTAAGAAATATAGACTTTTGATTCATTTTAATTCACATCAAGGATGTTATGTGCAATTTTGACAAGCTTCATTAATCAAAAAGTAGTTATTATGAAGCCACACATTTGGTAAATAATAGAAACAGTAAATTTTTTATGCATTCTATGTGTGCCATGGGCAGTGATACACATTTAGGACCCAACCCTAATCCCCAAAACCTACACATTGTAGCTTTAAGAAATAAATTTGAAGTTTTTTGTTTGGTGGTGTGTGATGCAGAGGCGTGTGTGGACAAGTAAGAAAAAGTTGGTATTAGTCTTCACGCAAATATAAATTAGTATAGTTGTGGGCAATTTAATTTACAAGGATGTGAATTTGGATGTTTTAAAAACAATAAATTACAATGCACAGGAACTTGACTGATTGGCAAGGGAAATTTTCCAGGTCTTTGACATCTGTAATAATCGCTTTGCAGATCTAAATGAAAATATAAAAAGTAAAGTTTAAAGTGTTTTTTTTTCTCTTACAATTGAGTAAACATTCTAGTCATCAATTTCATTGGCCAAAAGTATGTGGACATCTGATCATCACAGCTATATGAGCCTATTCCAAAACCAATGGCATCAATATGGAGCTGGAGTCCACTCTTCCAAGAAGGCTTTCCACAAGATTTTGGAGTGTGTCTGTAGGAATTTGTTCCCATTCAGTCAAAGGAGCATTTGTGAGGTCAGGCCCTGATGTTGGACACCCGTTAGCAATGAGTGTGGATAAAACACTTGAACTCAATAATTTAAAGGGCTGTCCACATACTTTTGCACATGTAGTGTACTGCAAAATACAAATCTTCCAAAATAATACTTAAGTATTTTAAGAAAATATAGTTACGCCTGATTTTATCAGCAAATTCACACAGCAGGAGCGCCCAGAAAGGTCAAGCATTTAAATATCCAAATTAGAACCAAGAAAAACACAAAATGAAAAAGCCAAGAAGAGTTATTTGAGGCAATGCCAGAAGAAATAGAAGAACCATTCTTTAGTGCAGTTGGCCAATAGAGAATCACCATACCATACATGTAATAGGGAGATGGACAGCAGACCAAGAAAAATGACTAAATCAAATGTCAGAATGTCATTTTATAGGTATGGAGACTTTGTTGGAGATTCTAACTACCCAAGGCAGCCCAGCAAGCATGAAGGTCAGACAAGAAATGCATTTTCATTATGGTGCAGCATGTGAATTTCTGAAAATGGACAATAGCAAGACCAATGGATGTGGGTTCAGGGTCTCTCAGCTTATTAATTACAACAGCATGAACAAAATGACCATTTAAGGGGTTAAGCAACCAGTTTTGCTGATGAGATGTGTGAGTTTGAAGTAGTTTAGAGAACCTTCGCATAATATAAAGGTACCATTTATAGGTTTTACATCTGAGCAAAGAACCATATAGGAACCTGAATGTCTTCATGCTCCTGGGCCTGTAGGCCATTGCACTAACAAACTCCCTTAGTGTTATCAAAGCTTGTTTCTAATCTGTCTGCATTCCCAGATAAATAGGTTTTGATAACCTGGTTGTGATCCTTTGTCTCCATTAGCAAAGACATTACCCAAAATTCCACTGCACCACGGCAGGCATTCCAGAATGGACCACACCTAAAAATGCTCTTTATCCAACTCTTGACTGTTTCTCCTAGTTTTACTCTTAGCTTTTTCTCCTTCATCACTTTCTGAGACCAGACTTTATTATCTTCACCAATTCTCTAGTAGTTCATTGAGATTCCTGTGCTGTTGTTGTTTTGGTCATCTGTTTGTCTGTAGGTATAATTCTCCATAAGCATTTCAATGGCCTTTGGGACATGAACTTCCCAGAGCTATCCCTTCAAATAAATCAACCTTTTGCACTGCTCAGGCATGAACCCCAAAGGACCTATAGACATTTATAAGGAAGGGCATTCTTTAGTAAAAAAAAAAAAATCAAGGCTTAGAAAATGATCTGGATGACTATGCAGTGTGTAGGTATGAGCAGAGGTGTTCAGAGATGCAAATGTGTGTTATTTCTCAGAGGTAATGTGACTGTATCTATACATTACAGTACTTAAGAAATGTGTCGGTATCCAAAAGAAAAATAATGAATGATTTATGCTTTGAGCTTTCATCCAAATTCTTGTGTGTTATGGAGTTGCTTTTTTCATCACAGGCTAAGCTGCTGGGATTCTTGTGGACACAAAACACCCACTCATCTGTGAAGCTGAATAGAACACCCTTTTGTAAGCTTACCTCATGATCCAGCCTGCTGTGGTCTTCTGATATCAGCTACGTACACAATGACAGCTGCCTTATATGCACATTTCACCTCATCTTCAAGCACAATAGCAATATATATGAATAATTCAGTTGGTGAGCTGATACATAATCAATCTAATGCAGCATATAGATCATTCGTGAAGTTCTTGTGAGTGTCCTCTTTAGGTGGCAAGTACTTATACTTAAACAGGAGGTTTCTATCTGCCCATCCAGCTGTGAGGTCTGTTATGGACCATTAAGCCCACAGTGACTACATCTGCATTCATTAGGAAGCTTTCAGAAAAAATTATTCAAACTCTTTATTTTTTCTGTGGTAGTGTTCCCCAATTTTTGTCTTCTTCTTATGAAAAAAAGGTATTTAAGCCATAATAAGTGGGTAATGAAACTAGATCACGTATGCAGGTCTGTTTGGACAACAGATGGACCAAGAGATGTGTTTTTCTATTTTTGATAAAGAAATATACTTTCTACACTGTACTCAGAGAGCAACCTTTATTTATTATTAAGTAATTCATTTCTCAGGAGATTTTTCTGGGGAGATATGAGACTTGCATAAGTAAGGAGAAAGTCAAAGGAAAATAAGTGGAAGAAAACAGGAGTTTCCAAAACTAGACTTCAAAAAAAATAATCAAAGATACAGAGAAAATGGGACTCCTAATAACTGTGCAAGACATGGTCGACCACTAAAATTGTCCCACATCAGCTACAATCTTGCTTCTTATCTAAAATAATCCACTGTCCATCCTTCCACTATGAGAAGACAGCTCAACACTTTGAGTTTGAAAGGATATGTAGCGGTCAAGAAGCTGTTACTGTGAAAAGGAAGTAGACAAAGAACAAAGAAAATTTGCTAATCAAACAATGAAGCTGCTGCTGCTCTCAGAACAACAGACCAGCCACCCCAGGGTCCAGACCTCAACATCACTGAATGTGTTTGGAATTAATTGAATTGTAAAAAGCAGAAAATTTAACCAACCTCTAAGACTGAACTTTGGAGGTGTGGAAAATTATATCTGCATTTTTCTTTGAAAAACTGAAAGTCTCTTGAAAAGAACAGAAGTTGTAATAAAAGCATAAATGGACATAGTAAATACTGAAAAAAAATATTATATTTAGTTGTTGGAGCTTTTATGCAATTTTCTGTTAAAAAACATGATTTCCTGTTTTTTTCCTGATGCTGAAAAATGAATAAATTGTATTTAATTAAATAAATAAAGAGGGTCTCTGACTTTGGCATAGTTCTGTACATCATTAAGGTGACCTTAGAAGTCACCAATAAAAAAGCATAATGTAAAATAAAATTATTTCTCACAAGAAGAGAAATTCTGTTGAAAGCGCAGGTTTTAAAATTTCAATCAATACCACATTTTCGAAAGAATCTATTCAGTGATATCCTATATATTTTTGCCATGCTTTTGTCTTTATCTAACACCTAGCACAGACTTAGAGCTGTGTACACAGAATGTAAACCAAATGTAAATGAAATTCAATGTGTAACTCACTATGTTATTAAACATGCAGCTCTGTAATTACATTTTAATAGTACAGCTGTAATTCTAGATAAGTAATAACTACCAACATCTAAAGCGCAAAGGATGTAATGAAGGCTACTCTTGAAATTACACATTTCCTTACAAGTAGTTTACATTTAGACAAACCTCCCCTGTTATGGACTAAAATCTTTCACTACTGAATCTGTGGATCAAAGATATGACCCACTGTCTTTAATCAGCTTTGATGTGTTTTGAGTCTGAGTGTCTGGTTCTCATTACAGTCACGCTGATATGCCATATCTCAGACATAGGTAGGCAACACAAATATCTCTAGGTTTTAGTTCCACAAGGTTAATCATGTCTAATCTTCTCAAATTAAATCTGCTCGCCTTCGGTTTGACAGCATTTTGGTTGCAAGCAGGTAGGTCCAACTGTTATTAACCTCCACAAGCCCTGAAGATGGTCACAGCCTGTTACATGACTGTCAGAATCCAAAGCCTCTGATGCATTATAAGTGTGTGTTAGATTTTGCTGCAAATTGGAGCCTCAAGCTAAAAAAGATATGTTGTAAATCACAGGACAATAGAAACTGGTCAAGACATCTTGGATGTGGGACAATTAGGGAAAAGATTAAATCCAGAAGGTGAAGTATGTCTTTAAAAGTGTGTTCGGGCAAAATATTTGATCCAAACCAGTGCAGCAGGTTTGCTCTTTGGAAATTTCTTAATGTCATCTTTATGTCTTTATGTACTGTTTTCTACATTGTATTATTGGCTTCAGCAGAATTATACCTTTTAAAATGAATCTGCATTAACTTTAACTTACTGGGTGTGTTGGCAGAATAGATACTGATCTCACTATAAAATCTGAAGAAATTGATTATGATTTATTTCAGATAAAAGTCCATCAATTTTGTCCAGTAAAATTAGGACATCTAGCTGCACAGGTTAAACTAGTAGTGAGGATTCTGCATTATATGTATTTTCTGTCTCTATAATCATCCAATACTGCATAAAGTCAACATGAAAAAGATGGGTGAGGCAGTTTTATTTTTTTATGCACCAGAAATAATGGAGCAATTTATTAGCTGTAGCTAAACATATTTTTTTTACAAACTTTCTTTTTCATTGTTTTTCTTTTTTACCTACTTTTTATTACTCCTATTACTGTTTACTTTTACTGTTTTTTTACTTTTACTGTTATTTCTATTATCTTTTCTTTTACTTCTTCTTGTTCTTTGTATTGTTCTTATTGTTGTTGTTGCCTATTTTGTTGTTTTTATGCTTCTAATTTTTATGCTATTTCACCACATGTCCTTCATATGAAGGGATCACTAACATATTCATTACACTCAGATCCAGTTAATCCAGAAGCATCATCCAAAAGCTCATCATAGCTGAAACGATTGATTCTACCTCTGGATACACACTTGGTGTTTTGAGCGATGGCATAGTAGAACCACTTTTGGTTCCCTGAAAATCAATCCAGCTAATTATTCTTTAAAGAACTATTTTTTTTGTAAATGAGGTAAGGTCTGAGTGTGAAGGTCATTTGTAAAGTTTAAACCTATCTCTGCATAACATCAACATATTAAACAGCTTTATATGTCCAGTTCAAGAACTATTTAAAAATATTTATGTGTATACGTTTCTGGTGTCGATGTAAGATGAGGATGCCCTTGCCAATTCTATACTTTTAAAGGAATAGTCTGACTGAAAATATGTTGCTAATAATTAGTGAATGCTAATAGCCACCAATTAGCATTATGTAAATAAATCATGTGAGCTGCCTGTCCCCTCTTGGATTTTTACCCAAATTTGGCCAGCTCACACCAACAACTAGGAAGGGTGAAGGCTAGCATGTGCTTCCTCTGAGACCATATCTCTTTGAATTGCCACTAATAGAATTGGCTCAAAGCACATTGAGCTGTCACTGGATAGCTCAATGCACTTGGAGCCAATTCTGTTATGTCAGCTAACAGATGCCCTTATTGACTAGTATCATGCTGAGTGATGGGGGAAAAAGGAGGGCCATCCCACCCACCCAGAGACAAAGAGGCCTGTCATGGACTCTTGGAACTCTTGATCTCCCAGTGATAGGGCCAACACTTAGTAGTGCCACTCAGCAGCCCCACTACTCCTAGCCAAACCACCCTACAGAGCCCAGACGCCTTTTTAAACATATAGCATCCCATGCCTCATGTTTAAACAGAAGCAGAGTGTGCTTCTGAATGCATTTAATTGACAAGTAGGTAAACATGAGCAAGCAATTTGACTTACACGAAAGACTCAGATGAGCCATACTCATCAGTTTGTGCTAGTATTTATGCCAATTGTTGTACTGCTATAGGTTTTCTAAAATAGCCCAAACAAATTTTTCCTCGATTGGTGACTAGAAATAAGGCATCCTCGATATCGATCAGTCAGCTGTGATGACGTATGGT
Source organism: Colossoma macropomum (assembly GCF_904425465.1). NCBI lineage: Eukaryota > Metazoa > Chordata > Actinopteri > Characiformes > Serrasalmidae > Colossoma > Colossoma macropomum. Next base: position 11,946,446 of record NW_023494805.1, read on the forward strand.
GGAGTGCTTTTCAGTCACTGTGTGTGTTGCTCCTTTGATGTCAATTAAAATAAGCATACTTGAGAGAGTTTAAAACAGCGTCATGCCAAAACAGCAGTGCCACTAGCAGTAACTGAACCTCATTCAGCATTATATCTGAATATTCAGTCCACCTCTGGAAATGTTCCTGTGCTTGACAGACCAAAAATCAGAATAATCAAACATGCCATGGCTGCTGCTTACTGAGAATTCTATTAGAACAAGGGGCCCCCAGTGCCCCCTTCTCTCTTTCTCTCTTCAGTTATCTATATCCTCAGGGGCTGTTCTTGTTTATATTACCTCTTTTTCCTTCGTTCTTCTCTCCAGCTCCAGTACACTTTTTTGAAACACAAACAATTCCCCAAATTCCATGCTAGTGTCACAATGTCCCTGCAATCAGTTACCCCAGGGATGGGGTACTGTTTAGCCCTACATATCATATTTTTCACTTCACATCAGCCTCTTTATTTTTTCCCTTTTAAGGACGTGTGGGCGTCTGGTGGACCCTGGGGATTTGACCTTCAGTCTGAAGCTCTAAGTCAAGCTTAACCTTTGCCTCTCTAGCTTGGATCTTTTCGGTTTATCGCTTCTTCCTTTCAGATGACATGTTATATTTTGGACTGGACAAGCTACCATTATAGTGAGAAATATGTGCAAATATAGCATGAGGAAGGGGCTTCTCAGGCTTCTCTGTGGCTGAGAATATGGATGACTAAGTGGCTAAAAAATGTCCCTCAGAAAACTCACGTCTTGCACGAAATCCTCTTGAGATGTCTCAAGGACATTTGTCTAAATGTGATAAATGTGGGAGTCATGCATACAGTTGTAGTCATACATGCTTCTTTTAGAAAGGACATTGGTCACAGATTGACCACACTCTTAATTAATGTTGAAGTCAAGACCATTACAGGCGGGACTGAGTCATGACTGAGCAGGTCTGTGCACAGACAGGGAAAAAAGGCAAACTAAGTGTGAATTTGATTTGATTTACTGCATTTTGCAAAGACTCTTATGAAGAGAGAAAGTCTTTCTGAGATACCCAAATGTACTATTAAGAGTTTGTCCCAAGGATAACAGTTATATTGCTTTTCTACCCTAACCAGCATTTAAACTCCAATCTCCAGCATGCAAGGTGTGCTTTAGAGTTGATATCTTTTTAAGAGCTCTAAAAGTCTCACAATAACTCAATTTTTTGGTTAGCAAGTTATTTGTGGATTACTGGCAATTGATTGTTGTTCAAAATAACCATATTATACAATGTGTTGCCTCTTTAAAGAGATTGTAAGTGCTTTGGTAGTGGGTTTTACAGTGTTTTAGTGATGTGTCAAACTTAGGTTAGATTAATGGAAGTGAAATCTCCACAGGGGCTAGCACTGCACCAGAGCGGGCAGTCAAGAGCCGTGAAGCTCGATGAACCCAAGTTGACACATGACCTATGTTTCTGGTGTGACGCTGAGGTGAACCTTAGTAAGTTTAAAGACAATTTTCATAAACGCCCAACAAGAGGGCACTTGTACAGTCTGACGGCAAAGGGACCGCGGCTTATGCCCCCCCCTGGGGCCTATCTGTGCCTGTGGCAGAGAACAAGATGAAAACTGAGGACTGAGTCAAGACCAACCAAGTTAAGACCAAGACTAATAAATAATTAAATAAATAATAATACTAAGTTAACAAATAATAAATAGTCAATAGAAGTGAATGATTGTAAGGTCAAAATCATATGTCCCTTCTTCCTGCATTCATATTTTATTTTAGACATAAATATGTATAGATAAATATTAATATTTGATGTTGACATATTGATATTAGGGCTGTAGAGGTGGCAAATTTTCAACAAAGCCATATTTGCATACAGCCATGACATTTAAGAGCTGTAAAAAGAAAAGGCCTACGTCTTTGCATGAGGCTAACTTGGTTAAATTCTGGTTAACCTACTGTGCCATATTTATCAATGAACATAATAAATTATCAGTACATTAGGCTCATATAAGCTTGCTGTATACCATGAGTGACACAGCATGGCAGCCAAGTGAAAAGTGTCTATTAGTAGTGAATGAAATGTGTCTTTTTCTAAACACTTAAGGGCAAACTACAACACTACTCTTAAAAATCGAGGTATCAAAAAGGGTTCTGATGAGCAGTATCCATAGAATAACCACCTTTGGTTCCCTAAAGAACCTTTCAGTGGATGGTTCCTCAAAGAATCATTTTTGAAAGTATGTATTTGAGTGTGAAGAACATTTTTAAAGCTTAAAGACGTTAGGTTCAGTTTTAAACCAATTACATTTTTTTCCCAAAATGGGATGTCCAAGCAATTTAAAAAAGCATTGTGTAGTTGTAGACTCCACACTTTCCTCTGAGCCTTAATCTATGGAGCAAGCTGTGAACATTCTGGCATCTCTCAATGGTTCCTGGGCCCCTTCAGTGGCGCCTTTAGCAATAATTCAAGCGCTAATGGAGGTTACCCCACCCCTTATCCTCTGTACTCATTCCATTTATCTGCATGTCTCTTGGTAACAATTTATCCATTAATGTAATTTATTATCCCATTAATTACACAGATATTAATATGTGTATAAACACTGAGCTGTATGATATCTCCGCTGGACGTCTTGAAAAGCAACAGCTGCATCTCAAAGCCCATAGTTGTGTCTTGTTTGTGTTTAGTTTAGTTACCATAAGAGTTAATGGCTATGAGCTATTATGAAACCTTTGTTATAACTCGAGTTGCTGATGTGCTGATGTGTGGCGTTTGTGGAGTAGAAGATGTTGGGCTGTTGTTGTTTTGGTATTTATGGTGTGCCGGAAGATTCTCAGCTGGAGGAACGGAAGAGCTAAAAATAGTAAGCAATGAGAAAATGAGGCACTCTCACCCGCACATACACACACGCACCCTCTTATAAACAAACACATTGTTGCCCTCACCACCCTCCAAGGCTGACCGCTCCTTCTACTATGTGACCCCTCCACTTCCTGCCATATTTTTGGGGATGCTGAGTGGGAGCGTGAGAAGACCTCTGGCTGAAGTGACATGGGTCCTAGAGCAAAGAGCGGATGTCGTCCTACTTGCTTCAGCTAAGAACCAGTTTTACTCAAATTCATTTCACTTGCTTTCAACTTGATCTAATTACCTGAACTCAGTCATGTCCTGGTTCAGCCCAGTTCAGCTTAGCTCAGTGTTCCTGGCTTAATATTTCCCCAAACTGCTTTATCAGTCAGCCTATAAAGTGAGCATAAGTGTGTCTGGGCAAGTTCCACATCCTCTCCCTTCAATTCATCTTATTCTCACTGTTCCCACACTTACAATAATGTCATTTGTGCCTCATGTGTCAAAAGTAATGAGCAATCTTTGAAATTGCCTCCATGTGTAACTGAAAGAAAATTTCATTTCTCTTTTGGGAATCAATTTACTCTTCCTATTTGGCAGAAGTGTTTTTTTTTATCTTTCCTCCTCTCTTAGAACTCCTCCATAACAAAAAGGTGTTAATGAGATTCTCCTCTTGGTCACTTTTTGGAGATACAACAAGCACACAACCTTGTTCTCACCAATTACTCACAGCATGACATTTAGCTAATAGTTTCCATGTGTGTCAATGAGGAGGTCTAAAGGGCTGTATGATGCACACAGATATCAACCCAAAACTGAGCCAAAATGGCTCTTGTACACGTAAAAGTAATGGTTCTTGGCTTGGATGTATGTATGCACAAAAATCCTTGATTGGTCTGGAAACTTCATATTATAGAATGCTTCTCTAAACTTTAACAAGGTTTTTCAGTCACCACCTTCTTTAGAAAACTGGTGCAGCCACACTATTTTTAAGGAACACAAATTGGGAGTCTAAGTTCTTGTTCTTTGTTCAGTAAAGCACAAATTAGACTCTTCTAAATGTATCATTCCCTATGTATTATATTTTATTCATTATGACCTGTATTAGTACATTTTTGGAGGTTTGTTGTGTGAAAATGACTTGTAATTGCATCATTAGTTGTAATAGTGCACAATAAACACTTTGTTAAGACAGTATTATGCAAATTATTGAGGATGAAGTAATCACCTAAATTCTTCTCATCTTAGGATATAATATTATATAAATATTTTCATAGCATAAAGCAGAACACTCTTCCATACAAGGTCACATTTATGGTTGGGATAAACTTATAATATTTCCAGTTTGTATGTTTTGCCTAAAAGCCATTAAATGATCTTTACTTTATAAGTCGGGATATTGAAAACTTGTTTAGCACATTTTTGTGTCTAATCAAATGATTTTGTCCTAAAACTCTAAAATAAACCACTTTCAATTTTCTATTTTTCTTTTCAAAAATGTGTTTTATTCAAAATTGTTACAATTAGATATGTAACATTTTGGAATTAAACTCTTTAATTAGTGATGACTAAAATTCTACATGCTTAGAAAAGGTGGTTCTTTAAGGGTTCTTTCATAAAGCAAATGGTTTTACATAGGACCTTGAACACTCAAATAACCCTTTGCATGATTAAAGGTTTCTTTGCATCATGAAAGTGTTCTTCAGCTTGATGAAAAGTGTGCTGTATATGGTTCTACATAGAAACTTTTTGAAATAGTTCTATATGGCACCAAAAAGCTTTCTTCTATTGTTACAAGCTTTTCCAAGCTGTTACAAGCATTTCCAAAAGGTTCTATATGGAACCATGTGCTTTACTAAAGGGCTCTAAAGAACCTTCTTTTTTAAGAGTGTAGAATATGAAACATATCTTTAAGTATTAGTGACATTAGTTCTAATGCAAGCCACTTGATGATACCTGGGAACTATAGGATTAAAATCTTGCCAATCATACACTGATAAATGAATTTAGATGATTACTTCAGACTTGATAATTTGCATAACAAGGTCTTAACAAAATGTTCATTGTGCATTATTACACTAATTATGCAAGTATTAGTGATTTTCACATAACACTTATGTGCTAATGCAAGTCATAATGAATAAAGCTTAATGTGTAATGAATAACGCATTTATAAGTGTCTAACTCAGGCTTTACTGAAGAAAGAACGAAACTGCACTTAATCCCTGATATGTGTTCCTCAAAATAAAGTCATGCCAATGGTCCTTTAAGCATTGGTCCACTGAAGGGTTCTTTAGGGAACCAAAAGTGGTCCTTCTCTTACATCAGTCCAAAGAACTTTTTAAGAATGTGGGATAGAAACAGCTTGGTTCCTGCCATTACGCTTTCTCACTCCACTGCTTTTTGACATCCGGTGTGGGAACAAAAGTCTTCCACAACAGAAGAAAGAAATCAAACAAGTTGTGGTTCTCCAGGCTGGATGAATTAAGGAGGGCAGAATGGCCAGGAGGGACGAGGGTAAGCGGTCAACCGCCTGGCAAGCAACCCCCACACTGGACATCAAAAACTGTGCTTGCTCTGCTCATTGATCCCTGAGTGGGGTCCAGTACCACAAGCAGGCGTTAAACGCAGCCGAGCAGAACAGAACATCCAGCAGAGCTCAGCATGGGCTGATAGGATAATGAATGTAAGTTGGGAGTTTGCTGCTCCATTTTTAGACTGTGGGTAGTGAAGTTAGAGAAGGTACTGTCAGCTCTGCAGTTACTTTCCGTATTGATATACGGAATGTAGGTCTGAACATTTCGGAATTTCAGAAGAAATGCATTTGTGCACTAAACACTGTGATGCAATAAATTGCCACATAACTAAAATATATTACACCAACACAGTCATTACCGAAAACAAGGAAACGCAATGCAATGCAAACTTACCTTCATGAAAGTGGTGTATTTTTTGGAGATACAACCTTGTTCTCACCAATTACTCACAGCATGACATTTAGCTAATAGTTTCCATGTGTGTAAATGAGGAGGTCTAAAAAGCTGTATGATGCACACAGATATCAACCCGAAACTGAGCCAAAATGGCTTTTGCGGTCTTCAAAATAAGGCTTTGTAAATTGTTCTCAGATTGGATGTATGCATGCCCAGGGAAAAGAAGCTTGCAATAGTAAGAACCCTGGCATTGTTTTCCAGTTCTAACAACTGAGTGAAACCTGGATAGACTACAGCTCGTATTCACAGTCAGTGATGTATCTAGGACTTCCAGAGAGCCTGGAGTGATGTTTTGTCTCATGAAATTAGTCCCATCCTTTGTAAATCAAAATGTGATTGGTTGATTCCACCCATTATTTTGGTGGTTTATCTCATGAGTTAGACCTTCAGTTCAGCTCCTGAAGTCCCAACCAGAGGGTGAGCTGGCTTGACTGTATCTACCTAGATACCATGGGAAAGAAATTTGTCATTGGGCCATTTTTTTGTTGGGCATTTCAAGAATTAGAAATTTTCTTTCCAACCAAAATCTAACAATGAACTTTGAGCATTTCTGCAATACTTGCAGAGTTTAAATACAAGCACAATGATTCTATCAAATAAAATTAACTAAAAATGACCAGAAATCATTAGGGTTTCTCTGAAGACTTAAAAGGCCCCGACACAATCCAAAAACTGCACAGATACATTACATCACACTATTTTATAAACCCAGTTGTTAGTAACCAGTTGCACACATTTAACACAGGCACCTTGACTGACTTTCTCCATGAAATGAGCACCACTAGTCTGGACTGCACATCAGATGTGATATGAACATTATGGAATATCACAGATCAAGGTTGGCCAAAACAACAAATGTCCTAGGAATAACTCTGATATTTCAGAAAGCACAAGTACACATGCTGTAAATTTTAGTTGGTGCATATTGTTCTTTGAAAGTGTTTGTTACTATGCCACAAACAGGCCTGTTATTTCCATTAGAGTCTCAAAGGACATGCAAGTTTTCCCCTAATACTGTTGCTCCATACAGGGCAGATCTGCTGACAGTCATGTTCTTTTCAAGATACACTGTAAAAAAATGACTTATCTATTTAGATATTAGGCGAGAGTTGTGTAAACATTTTTGCGTTGGTGTTTTTTTTAAAGTGGAACCATGAAACTTTGCAAGATCATAGAGCCTATACAGGAATAGTGTGTTTGTGTTTTTGGGACTGATTGCATATACATTTTTTGTACAGCATTCATTCAAACACAGTTTTTTCCCATAGGAAATGAATGGCAGAACGTTGAGACAGGTAAATCTAATTGCCAAGCAATCTTAACAATGACCTGGGTTTCCATAGCGAAGACCCAGCAATACCTTAGCAACTACTTACGATACCATAACAATGGCCTAGCAACACAACGCCCTGAATACCATTGCAATGGCCTAGCAACACAACGCCCTGAATACCATTGCAACAGCCTAACAACACAACCCCCTGAATACCACTGCAACGGCCTAGCAACACGACGCCCTGGATACCACAGCAACAGCCTAGCAACACAAAGCCCTGGACACCATAGCAACAGCCTAGCAGCACAAAGCCCTGGATACCATAGAAATGGCCTAACAACACAACTCCCTGGATACCATTATAATAGCAACCACTTGGAAAAACATAGCAACAGTCCGGCAACACCTAGCAAAGGATTTGTCAAGCCAACTTAAAGTTAATTCACAAACTTTCCCCTTGTTGTTTTCTTCTACTCTAGTCTAGTGACACTTTTTACAGTGACTTTGTGTAGGGTTGAAGAGTAACAGTATCCTGATCTGTTTTGGAGACTGTGTAAAGCTTTGGAAGCGAGAACCAACCCGATCAAAATGAAATGTAGCATATACACTTGTGTCTGATAGGAGGAGGCTGTCATGGCTGGATTTTGGTCTAGCTGAATTTTTCTTCTGTATCTTTTCATGATATTGGAAAGAGCACTACAGTATCTGAGAGCAGATTTAGTGAATTCGTTAATCTATTTGACAGTACAACTGATATTGCAAGTTTTTTCCGGGTCTGGATGTGTTGCAGAGATGATAGAGTGTTCAGTGGATCAGTGGGTGGTTGAGAGAAGGAAGGCAGGCTGTGGGAGGAAATAGCAAGGCTGCAGTTTAACTGCACTCTGTCATCACACAGATTTGTGGTTTCACCACACTCCCCATTTTGTAAAACATGATTTGTGAAGCTTTCAAACCAGCCTACATCTCAGCCGTAAACCAAAGGTATAAGCACTGTCGTCACCAGCACAGTGTCGTAGCCACCAAGTAAACCATTAGCACTGTCGTCAGCTAAAACCTCCAATGTTCCATGGCAGATTTTTAGTACCTACTTCCACAGAAATGCTACAGCAGGTCTCTGAGACCATCATTCAGTTTATATATGCTATGAAAACCAGTTCTTAAATTTAGTGTTTCTTGTGCTTCTTCGTGCTAAAGGTTATATTGATTATAGTCAATAGATATTTGTTGTTTTGACCATGATGGTGTTTTGTTGACAACTTTACCAGATGAGCCTACATCATTATTTTAAGGGAAAACAACTGATAGTTTTATCTGAATAGCTTCTGCTCAGACTGGCACAAGTGCCCAAAACCTCTGAGAATCCCCTGAAATGGGTAATTCTGGTTATTTTGAAGCCAAATGCTTGTTATTAATGGACTACTGCTTAAGTAACAAACAGTTGTTTTTTGACATGACATCCGTTCATGACGTATCTTCTGAGACAATTATTTGCCACAAAATACTTAAGAAGTCACTCATGTCATTTTGAGTTGCAATTACTTTTGAAGCTTTAATTGCACTGACTTAAATACATTGAGTGATAAGAATAAACATTTGAGTTCTACTGAAAAAATATATATATATATGTAACTGTTCCTAAATCTGCAAGCTCTACACACACCTGAGTTTATTAACTTAAAAGTGACATAGAAACTGATTACCTTCATTTGAGCTATGCTAACTTACTAACCTGCTAACCTATGTAGGTTTGCAGCATATAGAAGCATCACCAATAGAATGGGATGCTCTGGAGCAACCATGAGCCTGAGGTCACTATGCTTAATGCCAAACATCAGCTAGAGGGGTATGAAGCCTCTCAGCATTGGGCTGTGGATGAGAAGGTGTGTCTACAAACTTTTGGACATACTCACAAGTCACATCCTTCTGATTGTAGCACTGCAATTATAGCACTGAATAATGTCCAGTGTTCTCACACTTCCAGTTTTGACCTGATATAGTATTCAGGTACTCAGCATTCAGAAACTTTTGTCTACTACTTGGTAAATACCTTCTCATTGTCATGGGGTGCTGTTTTGGCATTCAGTTAACACCTTACATGGCCAGGGCCCATTGGTGGGCCCAAAGTTTTATTACATACTTCTGTAACCTAAGAATAGCTCAGCCAGTTTGCACTGCAGTCTGTGTAGTTATTGAGTAATAAGCTTTAGTATGTAATAAGCCCAGGGAAACAAATCCATCCTGCCAACACAGAATTTTTTCATAAATATTCATGCTGCATTTTTGCTTTACTTCTCAATCTCTGTTGTGAGAAATGTTATGTAGTAAGTAATAAATAAATAAAATCCATATACACCAAACAAAGAAAGTATAAAAAACAGCAACCTTACTGGATGACATATAAAGGCGAACACCTTATTTACTTTTAATGTAAGTTTATGTAAAGATATTTTATTCCAAGCAATTCTGGAGCATTTTTATTGGTCCATTCATCATGAATGAATCAGTGGCTGTGCACAAACGATGAAGAAAAATAAAAAAAAGAAAAACTATATGTGGAAATTTCACTCAGGATACCCATACCCATAGCCTTTAAAGTTTCTGTAATAAACACATAATCATTGCTTAAAACGAACAAAAGCCATTTCTTATAAATGTACTGCGGACATATTTTCATCAACTTGACTTTTCAAAAGTAAGACAGTTAACACGGGTAAGACAAGGGTAGACAACTTTTTTCAGTCATGTGCTTTGTTGAAGTCTCACAGCCAGGAGATTGGCAGCTACTTTAAACATTTTTTAAGTATGGATTACAAGGGATTACAGTCACCCGTCTGAATGTGGAGCAGTTCCCTTGTTTCTCTTGGATGTAGAAAGAGCACAGCTGATTCCTCTCAGCTTTAACGATGAGTAGTGTAGACCGCACCCCTTTCAAACAGCATGACTGTTGCTATTAGAGCAGCGAACAGTTAATGCTGGTTATATGCTCTTGCTAATGCAGGCATAGTCTCGGCCCTGTAGCACGCTACAGCAGTGGGGAGCGAAGAGGCAGACTTTGTCTTGGCTGTGTGTACAAGAACCTCATAACATGATAGTGAGACCTGCCAATACAGCAGAGTTTACAGATCCAATCCAGTATGAATTTTCAGCATTTACATGCTTGTGAACCTGAAGAGGTCATGTAGAAAGGCATTCCTTGGAACGCTTCCATAGAAGAACCACTTTTGAGTCTCTAAAGCAGTGATGTCTAAAGTCCAGCCCACAGGTCAAATGAGGCCCGGGGACAGATTTTAATTGGTCGCTCTTAGCATGCATTACAGGTAGCTCCCCAGCTAGTATGGTGAGTTTTTTTCTTCCTCTGGTCGACACAGCCTCATTGCATCAATGTACCAATTTTTTAGTGGCTGTTACAACTAGCCCTGCCTATAGGGTAACACTTATGACAAAAGTTGCAACATTTGCACTCACTTTAGTAATAAATTTGCAAGACCAAAACTAAAGTACACACTCACACTTAATTATCAGTACCTCTTAGCAAATGCTTATAAAATACCTGGAAGAGCTCCCAAAGAACTAGTTATATTTAAAAGAGCTTTATCAATGACCATAACTAACACTGCCTTAGTAAGTGCTAACAAATAATATTTTTATTTTTTGGACTGTTACATTAGACATTAGCTCCCAGACTTTTATTAGCTCAAATACTGTAAAGTAAGAAAATTGAAAGTTATTGTAAATTGATTTGTAAGTTAGTGCAAAATCACACTGTTCACACTTTGTGATGTGTAGATGTGATCATTTACTAGCATTTACTAAGGTGTCTGGTCATTGTGAATTCAAATAGTTATTTTCTGTTCATGCTTCTTCATTAACATCACTTCATGTATGCTTGCAACTGAAAGATTACAATTCATCAACTTTACGCTGATCAGTCAACAAACGGTTTATAACTCATTTAGAGAAGACCTTATTAATACATCATATAAGCACATTTATAGCATATTTCTGAGCTTGCTGACAAATTATGTGTTTGTATTTAATAGGGTATCATTAATTGTTTGCTAATAGTTAATGCATTGTTAAGAAGTAGACCTTAAAATAAAGTGTTACCAAAATGGCTTATGTATTCACACATTTTTGTGTGTTATTTGAGCCAAACGCTACAAATTACTGATGTAATTTTGTCATGTTTTACCAGTGATTTCAAATATGGTTTTTGAAACTGGAATGTGGCTTTCACTTTCCAGCTTATATGCTTCTCTTCATTCAAAGAAATAAGAGCCTGCTCTTGTATGATTGGAAATAACTACCCTTCCTTATAATACCTCTGGTTCTGCTAACTAGCATATCTGAAGAACATCAAATCTTAGTTTAGTTGAGTAGCAGTAGTAGTAGCTCTAACTTCTATTTGACTTTGTGTGACTTTAAATGCATCTGATGCATCTGCCAATCAGCATCAGGGCAGATCTTTTGAATAAATCTGGAAAATAACAGTGATGTATACAGTAAAAAGTTTGGGCACCCCTGGTCATATGGCATGTTTTGTTGATTTTCTGAAAATAAGTGACACATCTTCTTCAGAGAACACTTAATTACACATTTTAATACAAAGTGACTGCTTATTTGTTGAACTTGGCATTTAAAAATAAAACAATAAAATGCAGTCCTTGCAAAAGTAAAGGTACTGTTTATATTTTATTTATCAATTTTTTGCCAATGTGTGAAACTTAGAAAAGAAATAGTAGTTGTGCACTAAAATTACAGAAAATTAAAAAAGTGTTCTATGGAGAGAATGTACTAACTAGTTTTCACTTAGAAAATCAACAAAATGTGTAATTTGACTGGGGCTGTTCAAACTCTTTGAATAATGTAAGTGAAATATAAAAAATCATTGGTGTTTGTGGGTTGGTGAGTGACTGGTATGTAAATACTGTGGTGGTCACCACTTGCTTCATGTTACAGACAGGAATTTGGGATATGTTATTAAAGGCTGTGCCCCCCTCTCAATGAAAAGGACATTGTTGCTGCTGTTGTTGTATAGATGCTGTTGTTTGTTAGTTTTGAATGTGTTTATTGTGTTGTTTGTGTTTTACTGTGTTTGGCTGTGGGGTTGGGGAGTGTGTTTGTATTGGTCACCGTCAGCGGGTGTTTTAAGGATAGAATTGACCTTCCTCGCCATTCTGGCTATTTAGCAGTGGCTTTTCTGCCTTGTCCTGAATAAAGAGCATCTGTTGAGCAGAAATTATGGCCTCTTCCTCTACACAACTCCACAATACATTTTAAATAAAGCCAATCAGATGCCCTGAATTATTCAAGGCCACGTGGGATAAAGCGTAGGTAAGCCCATTCATAAACTCAACTATGATTTCATGTTAATGTCCTGTATGTACTAGCATGGCTTGGTCCAACCTTCTTCCTGCAACTTGTTTTTTTTTTGTAAAGTAAATATTCCTCACTCTTTTCTTCATGGTGAAAAGTTAGGGAGGTTTTGGGGTCTTAAGGGAGTCAAAAGTGTAGACTTATTCTGACAGTACATAACCACGCTTCCTCCAGCACAGCCCAATAAATGGCCTCCCTCAGTCCAGTAAAACAAACTAACGAGTCTGCCTGGGGTTTGCCCACACACTGCGTGAATTAAAAGCCTGAGCAAAGCCCGGAGATCTGTAAACACTCCTCCATGGACTGTGTGCATGTGAAGGAGAAAGAGAAATGTGTGTGTGTGTGTGAGAGAGAGAGCATATATGTGTGTGTGTTTGAGAGAGAGAGCCTGTAAATATGAAAAGGTGACAGCAATTAGGTCTATGTATTTTAATAGGTATTACTGGAGATGGGGCAGGAGGAGACAGTGTGTGAGTGTAGGTGTGTGTGTGTGTGTTTTTGAATGTATTTAGGTGTGTTTGAGGAGTATTTAGACCTCCCACACAGCCATGTGTGCGTCTGTGTAGCTGTTGTCCAGTGGGGATGTACTCCTCACTCCTCAAAAAGTAAATAAACAGGCTGAAGGTGGACAAATGAGTTGAAGAAAGGGACGTTCATATGTGTGTAGAACTTAAGCGACATGGTAGTGGCCACACATGATCACAGCACTTTGTGACCACAGCACTTAGTGTTGCTATTGGTCCATTTTTCATGAAATGTCAACATCATGTAAAGGTAAACTGGCAAATGGTGTAAAATCTAAAAATGAAAGGTTTCTAAATTGTTCTTGAAAGGAAAAAACTGTAATTAGTATAGAACCTTTATGTTACATGGAAGATTTTAAAAATTTCCATCTGATTTGCAGGCCCCACTACAGTGAAATTGCTGGAATATATTTTTGATGGAAATGGTATATGAATTTTTGTCTACATAGGTCAGCAAGCATTTTAGATCGAGTTTAAATGCTATTTTGTACTGTGGCAATTGTATAAGATTGTTTGATATGAAGAAAGTTTCTGTTGTGCTGTCCTGACATGTTTTCATAGCAGGCAGATCTCACTCCTCCTCATTCACCCCTCATTGCTCGCCAGCAGCCCAACACAGAGTTATAACATTTCACAGTGATCCAACAGTGTCTCAGTAAATCAGATAACAGTGTTACAGCAAAAATCTTTTATTTTCCTATATAAAAATTGTCGTTTCCATTAGATTTCCATTCAGCTGGTGGAATGGCCACTGGAGGGCCTGCAGAAAGAAGCTACAGAATCATCCATTGAAAGGTTCTTTATTTGGTCCTTCTGTGGCAGAGCTCCAAAGAACCCTTTTTGGTATCTTTATTTTAGTGAACGCTGGGGACAATTTACTGATTGTGTAAACATTTAACAACAGATATTCCTGAATTGACCTTTAGCGCCAGTGTTGAATGAGTTGTGGTAATATTCAGTGGGAGGTAGGAGAGCGGGGATTGAAAAATGCTGGTTGTCGATTCCTTCTCTGGAACATTATTAGAGAAACCACAGGTGTGATCTGCAGGGGAGATGGGGGAAGTGATGATTTCTCCCAAACGTTCAAAGTAGATAATTTGTTTTTAAAATGAGCCGCACTGCAGTTGGGCTCTGCGGGAATCCCTCAGTTGTGCTACTCATGTCAGTTTTCACAGCTCACAGTCTGGCTGGCTGAACTGACCCATAAACTCACCTCCGCTCAAATGCACAGCTCACTCTCAATGCACAGATCACTTCAGTCTAAAAGCAAAAAACTTTACATTGAGTTTAAAGGAATATTTCAGTGTTTTTTAACGTAATCCATATCTGCTGCATCTGTAGTGCACAGTCAGTTACCATGGACACATTTATAGTACAAGAAAATAGGCAGTTGTTTTAGCTGCCCGACAGCTTATTAGTTGATTTTGAGTCAACAAGTTTCTTATACTAAGTACAAGGAAGTGTCAAAATTATTGCCTGCAGTAACTGTTTGCTAGTGATGTGGCAAATAGAGATTCCATTTAGGTTTAGATAACACCTCCTTCCAAACCAGCTACACAGGTAATGTGCTGTTGTTGCGCATAGCTACTAGGGTGCTTGGGGGAGTCTAAACCTTCCCAGTTGGAAGCCAGATTTATGATGGCTTAAAATACAAAACAACAACAACAAAAGATAATAATAAAATAATAATAAAAATTATTAAAATTGAAAATTGAAGTGATTATTGGTCAACCTGGTCTAAATTAGTGGTGTGTCCTATTGCTAATGGAAAACCTGGTCACCAGGAATGGCAGTGGCAGCATACCACAAAGCCCAGAGGAACGTCCAGCTGAATTCACCCAACAGCTTGCACTTTTTTTGTTTTTTGTTAATAACTTTTTTAATTTTGATAGTAAGCACACAAACAACATTCTCTGCATATCAATACCATAGAAGGATGGGGGGGGGGTCTTACATACATACAAGCACATGCATATATATATACATCAAATATTTATACACATTCAACAAAAGCAAGATGTCTATGATTACAGAGTCTTAGCATAATTAATGGCTTGCACTTTTATAACATGGGATGAACCCAAAGATGCTCAGGTTGTGCATCCATAGCATTTTTCCATCTCAAATAAATAAAAAACACGGCAAAAATTCTCTTTAGGGCCGAAATTTTTAACATTTACTATCACAGTTACAGTGTGTACGTGCTATCAGTTGTGCATCAGAACTGCATTTCTTAGGGTCAATATTTAAACACAGTAAACAATTTGACTGTTTCTCAACAGCTGAAACAGCTATGCCCTGCTAATTCCTATAGGCTACTTGCCTCAGTAGGCAAGAGTTAACAGTTGACAGTAGAAAACAAAGGTCTGTACTCAAAAAAGTGCAATTTTATTCTTATCCAATCTTATTGTTACATCCTTGTGGAGGCATGAATATGCTGCACAATATGATTATGCCTGACAAAATGTGAGGCATTCAAGTTTTCTGTACTTTCCACTTCTCCATTTCTTTATGTACACATTCTCAGTGAAATGTGCATGTTTTGATTACTTTATGGTGGGCTTGGTGGTGGGGGTGGGGAGGGGGTCGGGGTACAAACAATGTAACAAAACAAAACAATCTCCCCCCAGAAAATGTCTGGTAATGCCACTGTGTTACAAAATGTGCTTATGCTGCTTCTAGTCTTTCTTTATCATACATGTTTGTAAAATGTTTTAAATATATACACCAATACTGAAGGAATATGCAATGTCATTTTTCCCAGTCTGTCATATTTATCACAAACAGCTAAACCTTGTGCTTGTGATGCACATTATTATGCACACTTCTTTCACATTTGTAAAAAGCAGTGTCATCTATCTAGACATATGACATGACTGTATAATGGCACGACATTCCATTCTAAGAAATTTCTAAGGGCTGGAGGAAATTAATCAATTTGTCTCTATTATCATGTGTGCTATTTAGCATGTAGATATGAAGTCATGCTACAATAGTATCTGTCGGTGCATTTTCATAATGCTTCACTTATTGAGCAGAAAGCCATTGTCTCAAGATTAATCTCTTCTCATTTCCATGCCATGTGTAATATCATGGTACTCTGACATTCCCTTTCAGCTTCTAGCTTTTGTTCATGCTAATGTTGAGTCACTGAGCAGTTGTGTGTGAGACGTGACCCTTTTCAGCCTTTTTGTCTTTTGTTTGCTTGTCATCTTTTGTTTATGACATTTGAGACTTCAGGAGACAAAAATGCTTTGTTTTATCCAATTCATTTGATGTTTTTGGATCACACTGCTGCTTGGCAGCTTACGACATTATGCAGACCCAGACTGTGGCAGCAGGAGGCAGGAAAGAGGTAAAATAATGTGACCTATTCGTGTGTCAGAACCTTAAATCACTATGGGACTACCTGACTGGGGTCAAAACTACTGCCTAGTTAAAGTTCTAATCAGGACTGAAACCAAGTGGGATCAAGTCTGAGTAAAGACTGGGACAAGATAGAGGGATTCATCAATGTCCATCAATACAGCTAAAAAATACAGACAGTTTGTTTCTATATTCAAGACACCGAACAATCTCATTGTCCTTATTGTATGAGATATTGACCTTGAAAATGACTCAAGAATTAAGTCAGATCAAATAACTTTTCAGCCATAACAGTGGTCTTTTGGTACCCTCATGGGCTATATGCTGTTAATAAGTAGGAGAGGAGATATTTTGTTATTATATTTATATTTATATATTATATTTTATTATTTTATTTTAAATATCTCTTTCATTTGCAGTGTATCAAGTCTGTAACACATCAAGTCTGTCCTCCCCCCCCTCCCTGGACCCCTACCAGTTTGCATATCGGCCAAATCGCTCGGTTGATGATGCCATCTCCACCACCCTCCACTCAGCCCTAAAACATCTGGACACAAAAGATTCTTATGTCAGAATGCTATTCATAGATTTCAGCTCCACATTTAACACCATTATCGCCCAGCAGCTCATTCTCAAACTGGACAGGCTGGGGCTAAACACTTCACTGTGCAACTGGCTGTTAGCCTTCCTGACTGGGAGACCACAGGCAGTACAGGCCGGCAACAACACATCCCGCACCATCACACTGAACACGGGAGCCCCCCAAACATGTGTACTGAGCCCCCTCCTATTCACTCTGATGTCCCACGACTGCACACCGTCGCACAGGTCCAACCTCTTCATCGAGTTTGCGGATGACACGACTGTGGTGGGTCTCATCAGCAGCAACGATGAGACAAACTACAGGAGCCGGGGGAGCCGCCTGGCCTTGTGGTGTAGACACAATCTCCATCTGAACATTGAGAAGATGAAGGAGATTGTTGTGGACTTCAGGAGAACGTGCGAGCAGCATGCTCATCTGACCATCAACAGTGCTGCTGTGGAGAGGGTGAAAAGCACCAAGATCCTGGGCATGCACATCACAGAGGACCTCTCCTGGGCCAACAACACAGCATCACTGGCCAGAAGGGCTCATCAGCGCCTCTACTTCCTCTGCAAACTGAGAAGAGCCAGAGCCCCAGCCCCCATCATGTGCACCTTCTAGAGAGGTACCATCGAGAGCCTCCTGACCAGCTGCATCATTGTGTGGTATGGCGCCTGCACCGTGTGCTGCTGCAAGACACTCCAGCGCATCGTGAGAGCAGCTGAGAAGATCGTTGGCACCTCCCTCCCCTCCCTCCAAGAGGTATACAGCTCCCGTCTCACCCGGAAAGCCCTCTGCATGGCAGGTGATCCCACTCACCCACTACACAGCTTCTTCAGCCTGCTGCCATCAGGGAGGAGACTGTGGAGTCTCCAGGCCAGGACCAGCAGACTGGGGGACAGCTTCATCCACCAGGCTGTCAGGATGCTCAACTCTCTCCCTACTTTGCCCCCCCCTCCCCACCTTCTGCCCCTCACACACAAAAAGTTTGGACCCAAATACAGGTTCCTGACCCCCACTCCCCAATACTGAACTCTGACATTCCCAGGGACTGTTACGTACTCGTCACTTTCTGTTAAGCACTCATCACTTTAACTGCTCCATAAGCTTATTCTCATTGCACTACTGTTTAGAATTGCACTATTTATACCGACAGACCCTAATCTGTATGTGCCTTATGTCACTTATGTCACTTTATTGTTAAATTCAGGGACCTTCTTATATTTATATTATTTTTTTATTATTCTATTTTTCTACAGTTAGTGTTTATTTTTACGATTAGTGTTTAGTGTTTATTTAGTTTCTATTTAATTCACACATTTCCTGTTTACTGTCTATTTAATGTTATTGCTACACCATGGGGTCTGAGAGTAACGCAGTTTCAATACTTTGTATGTCCTGTATATATTGTAGTATTGACAATAAAGCTGACTTGACTTGTAAACTTGAACTTGTTGACACAAAATGTAAATCATGTGTAAGTGCATGTTATTTATGTAACTAACTGTATCATTAATTAATTACATTGTAATAATATAGTAAGACAGCAGTAATAACTTTGTACCTATAAGGGTTAAATGAGAGTAATTTATACTACTCTAGTTAACCTCTGCATAGGCTTATTAAATAACGTTATGGTAGCAGTTGGTGCTCCTGGCAAGATTTCTATGTTTATATTTTAGGCTTATAAAATATATTTGATCAAAATGATCTGTTCATCTCAGTTTCCTTCTCCAGAGCCCATTGTTCCAAGACCATTTAGCCCTTCTTGTATGATCTGTAAAAATATGTTGTGCTTGGCAATAAGTCAATAAAATTGCAGCAAAACTACATGAATAGCTGATTGGAAATGAGCTGTCATGTTGGAGGGCAGTAACACGCATTCATGATTGTGCAAATATCTAATAAATTAATTTCTATATTTCTAGATTACTTGGCTGTCTACCGAGCCTTGGAGCCTAAGGAGTGCTAATTCAGCTCAGATGTTAACTCCAACACCACAATTGTATGACAGATACAATGCTTTGATAAGTGTTGTAAGACTTTTGTGGCTGCTAATGTATACAACCACTTATGTTAGCTTTCAACTTATCAGCATCAAGGAAGTGGTTAAAACGCCTGGACATTCTATTCAGCATTACTGCCTTAGCCTTGGTCTCCCTTAACTGAATTATCTAAGTGTTTTGAATTTTAAAGCTGAGGTTTGACTTCAGAGTCAAACAAAGAGACAATGGGGAGTGTTATATTTCATACCACATTCGAATGTTTTGCTTATAGTCTTATTCTTTCAGGAGTTTGGTTGCCATGGACAAGGGAGTAATAAAGCTGTGTCAGCAAGGATTCCAACTTGCTGAAAATTCCTGGCAGTTTTACAAACAGCGGAGTACATCGGGGAACATATTTTTGCTAGAGCTGAGGGGAAAATGAAGGAATTTTGGAATGTACACACTAATGGAATGTATTTCTACACAACATTGGTTTAAGTGGGAAAGTGTTAGAAATACATTGTTGAAAAAGAGAAGGAGAATGAAGGAAAAAGAGAAAAACAGAGACATCCAGCAAGAGAAAGAAAGTAAAGAGGGAATGAAAAAGAGTTGGGGAAGTGAGATTGGATTTCACTTCAGCTGAAACAATAGCACCATTCACCCACAGTGGGACCACTCTCTTCATCTGCACTCACAGTGTGATATTTAAACCAGTGGCCTACAGGAACATCCAGCTGCTCCACAGAACATCACCCCAGTGATGAGTTGGTGCGTCTGCCTCCATAACTCTCAGCCACAGGATCTCTCTGTTCTATAGAGCAAGTGTCAAGGGAGAACTTCACTGACAAGATTTAGGGGCATCACGGGTCACTCCTAGCAAACCACTGAACACTAAAGCCACAGTTCAGTAGGAAATATCAGGCATGTTTCAGTCTAGACTTGTAAGGGTGAGTGAAGGACTAATGGAATGCCATGGGCTGAGGGTTCTAATTAGATTTATGTGTTCTTTAGCCTGATTTGTATGCTTTGAGACTTTGTTTAAATGGAGCACATGGTAAATGGTACATAGGTTTGTAATGAAGATGTCATTTGGGTGTAAGTAATAGCTTTATTGAAGTCCACACCCATTTAGACATCTGAGACTCATCCAGTCAAGTGTTAACATCTTTAAAAAACTGATGATTGATGTAACCTCTTTTGGTCTAAAAAACACTTTTGGCTCCCTAAAGAATGTTTGGAATCAAACTGGTTCTTTTAAGAACAACTAGTCCCACTTTATATTCACTGTTACAGTTCGCTGTGACCTGTACAAAAATTAGTATATTAGTATATCTTAGTATATCTTGATAGTTGCTTAATCTAACAGCATATTTTCTCATAAGTAATTACATATATTGTTTACAGTATTATGTCATTTAGCAGCTATTTTTTGAAATTTTATATGAAATTTAAGCAACTCTACAGCAATATTACAGTAAAATTACATTATTCATCTAGTTTAACTGTGTTTAAGTGAAGTCTTGGTGAAAGGAGAAGGCTAATGTCTCTCAATCCAGATGGAAATAGTACATTATTTAGCTCACAATGAGCTGCAAAAGTTTTGTGTAATTTACAGGAATGTGAAATGTCATTCTTTATTACTGTTTTTTGTATCAATCATGAATGTTCTTGACTGTTATTAAGGGATTAATAACAAATGGAATATGGATGTATTGAATTCCACATTCTTACAGTTGTGAATTTTCATTGAAAAGAAATGTGAATTTAGTTTGATTCTTGAACATACCGTGAAGTACACATTGTTCATCAATGAACAGCACTTGGCAGATGCATTTCTTCTCATGTAACCCTATACAAATAATGAAAACATATTCAATGTGGTCAAGATCCGTCTCTGACCACATTCAAATGTGGCTTTAGTGATCTGATCATAATCTGATGAGTCCTGAGGGTGTTTACATTGGCTATGTGTTTGTTCAAGTGAAGTTCAAATGTGATTCAGATGCTGGAATCGTGTGTTAATGTAAGGTGCAAAATGTGTTTTCCATCTATTACATTACATTTGCCACTCATTTATGACTTTATTTAATTAATGTTTCAAAGTGTTTATATAATTATAATGCAGTGTTACTGTACTGTTAATGAACCACTGAGTAAAGTGTACAATATTAGATTCTACACACTACTGTAGAAGTTGTAGAGATGTAGAGATCAGATTCTTGAATTCCAGTAGTATCTCGCCCCTGCACTGGTAGGGATACTCTAATAACCTCTTGCGAACAGTTATAAATGGTTAAGGTTCTGTCTAGGGATGGATGTAGTTGTAGGATATGAAAAAGGAGCCAATATAGAGAGGAACAAGTCAATTAGGTAAGAGCCCATAAGGTATAACAATGCAAGGTTATTGTTTTCTGTTCCGCCAAAAGTCCATTAGCTGCTGTGGCTGAAGCTAGAGGCAGAAGGGAGGTCTTCAACTGTTGGCAGCAAGAAAATGAGAATTCAGCTTTGAACCTTGAGGGGCTACTTCAGGCTAATGACTGATATAGTGAGGTTGAGTTGAGACCCCAGTGGATCTCTGTAAAGTCAGACCCATGTGAATTCTTAACAAGGCTAGTGGTGGTGGCTTTGATATTTCCTGAATATCTTATACACTAATGGATTGAGAGGTGGAGGAGAGGGGAGGTATGGTATAAATTATAATAGCAAATGCTTTCTCTCGTTTTCTTGAGGAGAACTTCTCAAAAATATACCACAGAGTGAACAAAGTTCTAAAAGGAATGGAGGCAGATAAAACAAAACTGAAGTTAGTAAGAACTCAAAAATTTCAGGAGAAAAATGTGAGAGCAGATATATATATATATATATATATATACAAGTTTCTATAGTTCAGCTCAAGAGTTTTCAACTAGTTTATTGAATTTGTCAGTACATTGGAACATTTTTTCTAGGAAAGATTTTTTTGCTCATTTGTATCAGTGCGAGTTGACGCGTGACTGGAGATGAGGGTCACATTCATTCAGCAAGGACAAAGTGTCTTTCTGAATTGTGTAAATGGATTTTGAGAAGAGGTATTAAAATATGAGACTATTTCAATGAAAGCTATGAAGTGAGGCAGACCTTGCTTTTCATTTCTCAGACGGATGAGTCACATTTATTAAGCTGATGCTGTCAACCACAAAGGCTGATGTGTATTTAATAGGTGGCTATATCAGGCAAGACTAATAAGGCCCCTAAGTGCACACCAACATCCAGACAGTTTCGTTAGTGGGTCATTTCTCCTTTTATGGCATTTCAGATTATATCTTAGCTGCATCTGCTCTGTAGCATATATATTTATCGTTGACTTACTTTGTGGATATTTGCCAGTATTCCAGGAATCAAGGCCAAAGAACATTTCCCCTGATAGGAAGCCAAATAATGCTTATTCTACTTTTAATCTGTCTGAAATCTTGATTGCTTTTGCACTGTATGTGTGAACATATAGTCCAGCGCTGAACAAATTGCTCTTTCCTTGGGGCACATTTTCTCCTGTAAAAGGCCTTATTCTTCCTCTGGGCAATGACAAGGTGGCAGAGGGGTCACTTAGACTTAGTGTTTCAAACTTGGGTATGCTGACTCCGCATGAACAAAATGTCATTGCTGTCATAACAAAACCTTGCATCTCTGAAACTGTGAAAGGAAAATGTTGGTAATATTTCACCTGAACCCTGCCGCATAACATTGACATAAGCATGCCATAAACATATCATGTCAGATGTTATCAGGAATTGTCATGAGAGTTTTTGTCCATTAATTTTACAGATTCATTTTATCATTATCACTAATAGTCACTATCCACAGCACCTGGGGAGCAGTTGGGGGTTAGGTGCCTTGCTCAAGGGCACTGCAGTCATGTTCTGTCAGCCGAGGGGATCGAACCGGCGACCTTCCGGTCACAAGGCTGGTTCCCTAACCTCCAGCCCACGACTGCCCACCATTAAATTAATAATAAAAATTTGTTTACTGTGAGTGCTGTCAGTGTGTTAGTGATGGTATTATGGTCAATCAAACCAGTGCGCTGTTTACCAAGCTTTGCCTTCTTTTCTCAGCCCTCCAATAATGGCTTAGTGATTGTTGCTATATTGCCTCACGTATTCAGATTGTTATCAGCATGCCAGTGTTTAAATCAGAAGCTCCAGATGCATCTACCAATAATGTATTTCTGTCTGGTCTGTTGATGTGCAGTAATATAAGAATATTCAAGTCATTTTGCACAACAACAAATAAAAATTGAAAAAACATTGAGGTACAAGTCTTTGAAATGACACATCTGACCAGAAGTTTCCAAAGTCTTGCATATGACTGTGCATGTGGAAATGGCATACACATTTGAATCAAGAAAGTTCAAGACATTACCTTTTTAGGGTTACTCATAACAAATCCTTAATTCGTTCATTTGTATATTTTGATTAAAGATGATCTAAACAGATGTGGATTACGACATCATGACAGAGGCTCAGGCTTTGAAAGGATCAGATGTTTACATGGAAACTCAGCTATGTCAACAGTATTTTGGCTGACATAGTCCTGTAACCCAATACGGTTCTAATGATAACGTGATGTACTATGGAAAGGGTCTTTAGAGGATCAACACTTGTTGAAACTAAGAATGCCATTAGACTAACGTAAGAATAACAGTCGATGCTGCATGATTGGATCTATGGGTGGACGAATGAATGGTGGAACCCTGGAATCCATCATGAAGTGACCCGTCATAACAAACCCCAGAAGGCATGGTTCCTGACATGTGACCGTGGCTCCCTGGTCTGCAGTCGTCTGGTTCCCACACACTGCTTTGGTAGACTGGTGAGTGTTAGGGGCATGCTAATGGCAGTATGTTTCTCATTCACTGGGCTGTGAAGTAAAAGTAAAGATTGGGTCTTTCCATTGCTCACTGTTTACGTTTGTCCCTTCATAAAGATTTGGCTGTGCTTTGTGGCCTGATGCTCTTTTATGGGCTGTTTGATACAAAGAATAAGCCAAAGGACAAGGGTTACTGCTGAGGAACTCCAGAGGTCAGTGCTCGGGGAGGCCTGAACTGTGGGAAACACAGTGGTTTAGTTTATCTCAGTTGAAGTGCTATTACAAACTTGGTTTTATCTTGTAACTTAAAGCCACACTCATTATGCTCTCTTTGCTCTTTAGGTGCAGCACAATTACACAACATAATAAAAGCCTAGAGGCCAGCAAGCTCTTCAAAGCACAGAATAAGAAATGAAGTCATTCATGTAATTTTCTACTAATTGTTCCTCATTTAGGAAGAAATTAGACTCAGGAATTTAGGAAATGCATGATACCGTTTCTTCAAGTTGAATCTCAAGACATACATTTTGCCTATATAAATAGTTAAACTTTGAGCAATGGAATGTGCATGAACCCAGTAACCGTACGTCGGCAGTGCAGACAAAGATGTCAGATAATTTATACTTCTGCTCAGCAGCTACAAATCAAGGGTAAAGCACGTTCGCTGAAGATCATAACATGAGCATAGCCTGTAGGACGTGCTCTTGGTGAGATGAATAAACTGAGTAATTCGGTTAAGCAGTAGAAGAAAAGCAGGAATGCTCTTCAGGGGAGGTATGATATAAATTATAATAGCAAATGCTTCTCTCTTTTTCTTGAAGGTAACTTAGTTACTAAAAGAAATATTAAGTAGACAAAGTCAACAGGGGATTGCCATTAGTTAAAACAAACATGAAGTTAGCGAGAACTTCCAAACTTTCAGGAGAAGGATGTGAGAGGCAGTCATAAATTCTTTTTTTGTTTCATGTAAGAGTTTCAGCATAGGGGGCATTATAGTCCCCTTGCTCTTATTAAGCCCTATCAAGCCAATAGCTTATGATTAACAGGCTGTCCATTATTACATTATTAAACAGTAACTGGGGTGAATTAAGCATTTGTACAGAGATTGTTTATTTGTATGTTATACATTGCAATCTTTTGCACAACATTTATTGATATGTAGGTGAAAATGCTGTTTTACTATGACAGGTTAGGAAATGATTGGAATTGGCTATATTGTTAAGCACAGCTCACGCAGACCCATATTCAAATTACCTGACCTATACACACCAGATACTGAGGGTCACTTTGAGGTGTGTATATATAGTATATATATATATATATATATATATATATATATATATATATATATATATATATATAGAGAGAGAGAGAGAGAGAGAGAGAGAGAGAGAATGCATTAAGGGAGTCAAAAGAACCTGATAGAGTGTGATACTTGATCAATTTGCAAATGTTTTGATGTTTCTTCATCGTAGGTTCTAAAAAAATAATATTTTTTTTACCACAACCCAGGTCAAAGCAGGTCAAAATTACTC
This sequence comes from Colossoma macropomum, assembly GCF_904425465.1. NCBI lineage: Eukaryota > Metazoa > Chordata > Actinopteri > Characiformes > Serrasalmidae > Colossoma > Colossoma macropomum. Next base: position 11,971,771 of record NW_023494805.1, read on the forward strand.
CTATGTATTTCCTATGGAATTTTGGTAAGATAGTTAGCTGACAGTAGCTAGCTAGCAAATTTTGATGACTGTTAGATTTTTTGGACAACCTTTATATATTTGTATGGGTTCTTTGGATCATGCATTCTAGACTTAATTGTACAGTCTTAAAAATAATGGTTCTTCAATGGTTCTTTAGTAAAGACAGTGGTTCTATACAGAACCATGAACACTCCTAAAACTATTTGTGTGCTTAAAGCATTCTTCAGATTGGTGGAGAATATGTTGTTTATGGTTCTATATGGAACCTTTTTGAAAAGGGTTCTAGATAGCACCAAAAAGTGTTCTGCTATTGTTACAATGTCAAGAAAAACTGTTTTTGGTGCTATATAGAACCCTTTTCAAAAAGGTTCTATATAGAACCATAAACAACATATTCTCCAATAAATCTGAAGAACAATTTCACCATGCGAAGAATCCTTTATTCATGCAAATTGTTGCTTGAGCTGTTATAGAACCATTGTTTTTACTAAAGAACCCTTGAAGAACCATCTTTTTTAAGAGAGCAATTAAAATCCATTGTATATTCTAGAAAAAAAAATAATCTCAAATAAAAAGTTGAAGGCTTTTGAAGACCTCCACCTCCCCTCTCCAGACTGTACACTATCATGTTATAGAGTGATTCATCTAAAAGATCTCTGCTTTCATTTGAGAGGTAGGAGCAGAGGTATGCAGAGCCTGAACTGAGTCCAGAGCTTTTGTTCTCCTATGTGTGGAGATGTCGTCTGCAGCTGTGAAACTGGTATTCTTCAGAAGATCACCAGACACACGCTATAACCATTAGACAGGTCACACAGTGCTCTGCCTTACTGCTCTCTAGGCTGAAGATGAGGAGGGGTTAACTGCTGCAGACACACCAAGACGTCTGATCTGAAAGCCAGACACAGAGAGAGGGAGAGTGAATGAGGGAAGAAAGCAGAAGGAAAGCAAACACTTGAGAGAGATTGTTCTGCTTGCTGTGCTTAGAGAGAGGTTTAGAAGATACTGTTTGTGTGTTTATCTGTATGAGCTGGGTCAATTCTGCATCAGTTATATCTCTTCTCTGAAATCTAGTGTCTCTGCAATGTGCAGTTTTGCTTATTGTAAAAAGATTGCCTTTGAGATTCAGGCAGTGTTACATTCATGTACATCTTCAGCGAAATAAATACATTTCAGGCAACTACAGAATATCATCATATCATTTCAGTATTTAGACAAATAGCTTGGCTGAGGGGTGGGATCCAAATCTTCTGTTAAATAGATGCAGTCATTGTACACACTTAAAGTGATGGTTTTTCAAAGGTTCTTTAGTAAAAAGAAGTTCTGTATAGAACCATTTCATGCTTCAAGGGCTCCTTGCATGGTGAAATGGTTCTTCAGATTGATGAAGAATATGTTGTATATGGTTTTTGAAAATTGTTATATAAAGCACCAAAAAGGATTTTACTTACATGCTTGACATCGTAACAATAGCCGAACACATTTTGCTGCTATATAGGTTCCATATAGAACCATATACAACATATTCTTCATCAATCTGAAGAACTCTTTAAGCATACAAATAGTTCTTTGAGTGTTCATGGTTCTATATAGAACCATTCTCTTTACTAAAGAAACGTCTTTTGTGAGGCTGTACATATATGTGTATAGCACCAAACAGGGTTTATCTATTATTGCAAGCTTGACATCATAACACTTTCAAAAGGGTTCTATAGATAAACATATAGAACATATATCCTAAAGAACCTTTAAAGAACCATCTTTTAAAGTGTGTAGGGTGAGTGGGGTTGGTTGGCACAGTTTTCACTCTCTTCTGCATATCCTATGTATCCCATACATTAGGACAACCCATGTAGCAGCTAATGAAAGCTGAACATCTTAGCCAAAAAGCAAACTTTCAATGTCAGAAAATATGTCCTCTTATTAGTGCATTCATGTTTCAGTGTATGTTGTGCTATTTTTGTTGTGCACCATGTTGGGGTTGGTTGGTAGGCCATCATTTTTTTTCAATGAATGAAGCAAATAAATAGAAATAACCACAGCTTTTACTGTGGTTACTGTTACAAACCAAACCATAAATATAAGCATCACATGACAACCAAACAACATTTTGAATCAAGTAAATATTAGCAATGTTTCATTTATTTAACATTGGCCTGTTTATTTTATCATGTGCCAAACAACCCCACGTACATTAGCACACAACTGTATTTACATCATGTTAGCTAGCTAGCATTACTTATTGTTGTCAATATACAACCATTTCTACTAACCTAAATGGGCAGATTTTCAATACCGCTCAATAAAACATTTCTACAATGTATTTAATGTATTTGCTTTTATTTAAACATAGAACAACGATTAAATGGATGAATGCTGGTCAATAAGGCAATCATTTTAATGTTATATTTGTGTGAGTTCCACTAACCAAAAATGACCACTGTGCCAACTAACCCCTGTGCCATCCAGTACCGTCCTCCCCTATTCATTTACAAATCACACTATATTTACAGTGAACCCAAGATGATCATGTAATTACCCTAAATAATAAGTCTACACTCTTAAAAATAAAAGGGCCAGAAAAGGTTCTTTGGAGAGACGCCACAGAAGAACCACTTTTGTTTCCCTAAAAATCCTTTCAGTGGTTTTTCCTAGAACCATATGTCCAAGCCAAGAACCATTGAAGAATCATCATTTTTTAGAGTGAATTTGTAGTTTTACCTCTGAGCTAGTGTTCATTGCTCTGTGCAGTCCAGAATAAGCAAGACAATAAGCAGTTTAGGAGAGTATCTGCATGCAGGCCAAGAGACATAAGACGGTCAGCAGTGCCTTTGTTGTCTTAACCTCCAGCTGATTTTAGGAAAATCTGAAATGAAAAGCAAATTGTTTCTGCTGTCTGGTAATGGCTTCAGACAAATCCTAGCAGGGTATATGTCTGAAATATTTGTCAGTGTGAGAACAGCTTTGTCTCCCTGCTTACTTTACAGTAAATAGATTCATTAAAACAACTGCACTAGAAAATGTCTGCCTCCCAGAGACTAAAGCTGTTTTTGTCCATTGCTTAGTGGGCAATGTGGGGACGCTTTAATACATTTCTGCCCTCATTTACCTTTTTAAATTTCCTTTTTATATTAAATTCTCCCTGTATGCTTCTCTGTTTTCTCACTGTTTTGCAGGTCCTCTTTCTACCTCCTCCTCTTTCCTCTCTCTCTCTCTCTCTCTCTCTCTCTCTCTCTCTCTCTCTCTCACACACACACACACACACACACACTCTTTCTTATATGGATAGATTTAAATCCCACATACATATGCGTGTGTATGTGTTTGTGTGTGTGTGTTTGCGTGTGTGTGCGTGTGTGTGTGTGTGTGTGTGTATGTGTGTGTGTGTGTGTGTGTGTGTGTAACTACAAATTATTCAGTAATTACTATGTAACTACTACATTTCATATCTCAGGCTTATTGCAGTCTAAGGCTTATTTCTCAGTGGCTACATGGAAAACGATACTGACTTAATAATTCTGAAGTTATAAGAGTGTATAATAGAAGTCTGGACCTACCAGCTGGTCTGGCCATTTAAGGGGTTAAAGGTGTATTTATTTATTTATTTATTTATTTATTTGTTGCAAATTGCAATTTGTTCATGGCAATCTTTGGATGCCAAAATGCAACATTAATTTTTTTATTTACAAGCCACATGAACTCACTCGACCAGTCACTGTTGTCTCTAGCCTTGTTATGGTGACAGCTGATGAATTTGTTGTGTTCCAACATCTAGAACATTTTCACAAATGTCAGAAGAATTAATTTGTCTTCTGCTATGTTATGTGTGGAGCTGCATCTCGAAAAGCAGCTCAAACTGACTTACAGAAATGGTGTTATGTCTCGTGTAGTTTTTAATGTGAAAAAATTGGGGCAGAACATTTCACATTTTTATGTTGTTTATTCGCTTTGTGTCATAACAGCCTTAAGACATAACGTTTCCTAACTAGTTCTTAGCTTTGATGTACGTTTTATGGAAAATCTTTAATTGGTGTAGAACCTTTGCAATTTAAGGACCCAGATTTGGCCTATGTCCAAGCCAAGTTGTGATTCACCATTTGTGCTGAAATTTAGTCCAAGACTGGGCTTAATCTATGTCTGAGAAACAAGCTCTAAGTGTTCTTTAAACTTTACAAATGTTCTTCACACTTACTAATCTCACTTACACAAATTGGCTTTTTTATTGATTCATTCAAGGATTCTTCAGGGAATCAGAACTGTTTTTTATCTGGCATCACACCAAAAACTCTTTCTAGCATCTTTTTTTTCCAAGAGTGTATCTCTGTTCCAGGATGTGTGAGCATTTACAGGCCTGTTAGCTTGAGCGTATTTAGATTGTAACATGTGGGAGTGCACGTGCCTGTGCTTTGCTGGAGAAGCAGTGAGGGCTGTAGAGATGTTTCCCTTACAGAAGGTGAAAGTTTGTAAAGCTCTCTTCTAAAGTCGTGCTGAAAAAGTAAAGATGGTGGTGCTTTAGGGGCTGTGGTTTTTCAGCATTCTCAAGTACAGTAACAGCATCTTGCCTTTCCTGAGTTAACTATGTGGAAGAGGCAGCAATACAGGCGAGCATAATGTTGAGAACTTCCATTCGGAAAGGATCCAGCCAAGATAAGAAGGCCTGCAACCTCAAACTCAGACCAATTATCCGAGAGGGTTAATTATCATTAATTTCACAGTATTAGTGATGCATGCTAAAGATAACAGGAAACACTCATGGGAAATTTCATTAGGCTCAGTAATCTTAGAACACAAACAAAAGATTGCGCTAAACCCTAATCAGGCATCAGGACAGGTCACCGGCTTTGCATGGGAAATGCATGCCATTTCAAAATGCCTAGCAGAGATAAAGCAATAAAGATTGTTCACTCTTCATCCAAAATTCCTGAGCTGTGAACTAACTACTGAATGGGGTTGAGCATGACTTCTTGTTTTCATTTTCACCTTATTTTGAATCTCTTTTTTCTTCTTTTTAACCTATTTTTTTAATACCTTATTTTTCTACATTACACTCTGAAAATAATACATGATGCTACAGAGGAACCATTTTAGGTACCAAAAACCTTTCAATGGATTGTCCTTCAGAGATATGTGAGTGTGGAACCTTTATGATTATTTTTGAGAGTGTATTATGCAAGTGATCTTGTTTCTCTTAACATGAATTCCAATTCATTTAACTTTATAAAATATGTACTCCAGGAAAAAAACAAGAAAAAGTGGAGAAAAATTAATTAATCAATTAATTGGCTACTAGTGGGACATCAGACCAAGAGTTATATGATACAGACCAGCCCACCCTTATCAAAAGCCTGCAGATTACAGCAAATCACTTTCTTTCTTTTCTAAAAATTGCTACGTTTTACTAGCTAACAGCTAACTGAAAGGCTAGTTAACTCACCACTCAGTCCCTGAAGGTATGTGATGTATTTGCTTGATACAGTTAGCTAGCTAATTGTGTCAAGCAAAGACAGCCTACATTTAGCTATATCTTTTTGAAAGGGACAATTTGGTAAATTATTAAGCTTTTTACGGCTGTCTGAACAATTGAACTTAGCTTATCATCTTTAAGTTGCTTTATTTTTTCTTGTGCCTGCCGTGACTCAAAAAAGTCATAAATGTCTTCTTCCATGACAGAATGATGTAGGATTTATATATATATATATATATATATATATATATATATATATATATATATATATATTCTTTTTTTTCTGACCACATAGTATATGGTGCTCATTTGATAATGTCAATGTTTTTTTTTACCAGTTTTAGTTTTAATAAATAATACACCACATCCCTTAAGGGACTCATCATCGTCTTCATTTTCTACTCTATTTATTTGCTATAATGAATTAAACAATCCAGCTATTTATACAATTAAAACTGGAGAAAGCTTTTATATTTAATGTGACACAACAGTTAATATGCTATAAACGTATACTACCTAACTAAGTTAGTGTCAGTGTTTCACACTGCCTACCTGCTCACAATATGCAGTATTTTGCAGCATTTCACTGCATTTTCTTCAAGTGCTTTTTTTCTTGCCTTCTCTTGGCTTTTTCACTCTTTGCCACTGTTATCTATCTTCATATGATTCATGTATTGAAACTTCTTTGTTAGTAACTTGTACAAAAAGTTACACACTCTGTTGAACATTCAGGAACAGATTCCAGCCACCATGTTGAATATGAACAGGTGAATAGAGACTCATTAACTGACCAATTACAATCAGCAAAACAGGGCTGTACCACTTGAGGAGGGCTCTGCTGATTTAACCCCTAAATTACAAGAAATATGGACTTAGTTAAGATTTAAACTTCACAATTGCTTGTGTTCTTGTGTTTATATGTGTGAGTTTATATGCTACAGTAACAGTCCTAAAATGTTACCAGCCCATGGGGAATTCTCATGACTCTCATGATTGCCCTCTGAGAGGCGGAATGCATGGCTTCTTGATTTTGTTTTTCAATTCCATTTTTTCTATCTGTACATAATTTTAACTCTTTTTGTCTCAATGAATGTATTTTTAGCACCTTATTTTCCTCCATTATTATGGAGCTGATTTTGCATCTCCCAACATGCCTTCAGATTAACTTTACCAGATCGGAACAAAATAATTTTCAAAAACCTCTTTTTTAATTAAATGTTTCTTATGCCCTTATAGTTTTCATTTGTTAAGCAATAGTTTTGGAAGACACAAAAATGGAGAGCACCAACACAAGCTACACATCTCTGGCTCTCTTCTTATAATGGTGTACCTCTCCAGACACAGATGAGCCTGAATCCAAAAATGGAGAGTCAGTGGAGAATCCCTGTTAAATTCTGCAGCTTTGCTGAAATAGCAGTACATCAGGGCTGTGAAATGTAGATCACTAAGCTCAATTTGGACCCAGAAACCTATACATTATCAGACACCTCAAATACACGTTCCAAGTCGAAAATATTCCTCTCCAGATTAATGGCTGTCAGGAGCCACTCTGTGACAGGTGGATGTCCACTGTGTGTGTGACTGTGTATGTATGTGTATATAAATGTGTGTGAAAGTTTTGGCTGCAGCCCATTAGACTGTTTTCCTGTCCTGGCCACTGAGCCAAAATTGAGATTTGAGGCCCAGATATAAGATGGTGATGCTTTCAGTAGAGCAACTCCATGCTTTCCATTTTTTTCATGTGTGCACTATGATCAGGTTTCTGTTAAGATCATTGTAGTTTTCCACTCTTTTCCTACATCGCTGTGAAATATGGAAGTTATTACTTACGTGTAGAGGCTGTAACTCTCTTAAGCTGGATTTCAATTCAACTATTTATGCTCTACCTACAAATGCGTACCATTCGAATGCATTGGATGTTGACTTTTTGCCATGTAATGTGAGTTATTATTAGCACGTTATGATTAGTCATTGTCATTTCCAGCCTAGTTTTGCTAGGTTGAGCGTGAATATGTGGTTGGGAAACTATTTTTAAGAGAAGAAGTATTTTACTATGAATTGGCAAGCTGATGTGAAATTGTAAAGTGCATATGTTTTTGATATTGTGGCGATGGCAAACAATAAGATGCAGGAAAGGCCATTATTTCTCCCACGAGAAGTGCTCTTTTATTGACACCAGCAGAAAAGGCACATGAAATACAGCCAAACAATAAGGTCACTTATAGACATGTAACTCTGGGTCCATGGTAGACACTTAACCCTCTCTAACTAAACCCATTCCTTGACACAGATTAACACAAATAACACATACATATGCTTTAAACTAAGGAACAACAACATAAACAACAACAATAAATGTCCATTTCACATGGGTGGGGGGTATTAAGTGCTCACAGCTCATGGCGCAGCTTTGCATACCATTCCCTTATAGCCCCTCTCTCAGAACTGGAGCAAGTGGCCGCCGCCACAATATTATAAATGAATCAAAGTTGAAATGCGTTCAACAAGCAGCTTCTGCATTGCTGTGCATACTTATTCTGTTCTGTTTTCTCTCTCTCCTAGCTCTCTCATTAGCTGTTGGCTGAATCACTTGTTCAGTTACATCACTGACCATTTCACACTACAGGGTTTGTGAAAGTTTTGAATTGAGTTGTGTTTTGAAATTTGAATTTTGAAATTTTGCAAGCCCTCCAGTCACCTTGGAGCGAGATTAAAAGGCTAAAAGTTGACTAAAATTTGTTGGAAGGGGCAAATCAGGGTTAAGATTGGGCTAAATATTGCATAGTGTACACCTAGCTTTAGCTGTGCTGCTTGGTGGTTGTTACTGAATCCCGATTGGTTGCTAGGGTTTTGCTATTGTACTTATATCACTTGTATCATGCATAGCATAGCATTTCAAAATGGGAAACTCAAAATTATGAAGTGACTCAAACAGATTCTCATTAGGTTGGAAGGGATCTTTTCCAACTGTAAAACTTAATTCACAACAGTGGCTATGAAAAAACTCATAAACAGTGGGTGGAGCAAAATGTTAGGGTTAGGGTTACTTGTGTCTGTAAGGTAGACATTCCTTATATTTTGAACAGTCTGTGTTTTTAAGTCCATGCCTTTTAATGTAATTTTGTTCTTTGAACATAAGACATTGATGTTTGAACTTCTGCCTACTTCCAATCTTTTTTTGTGGTCCATAGTAAGATGTAATTACCATCTAAGGGTTATGTAAGAGCTATTTGACTTTAAAGTTATTTTGAACCTGGCGCTGAAACACTTTACACTGCTTTGAAGGTTGTCACTTGGTACACAACATTCTCACAGTGTTCATCTGTGTCCAGATATTGTTAAATGAAAATCACTGTTGTTGATTCAGCACTGTAGGTGTTAATTTAACACCAGGGATTTTGCTGCAGCCACAGTGAAAACACTGTTATGACATTTTGGAACGTCACACAGAAGAGCTGGTATGCACTCATGACATGTACCCTTTTTTAGTCACAACATGTAGATAAGAAAAGAGAGAGAAGAAAAGATGCAAGGTGATGTGTGCATTATATGTGATTCCCCCTGTTAATGTGATCCCATCAACATTTCTAGCTGATCAAAAGCCTTCCAGGTGTGTCATCTATGCTGAGTTTATGTCACCCAAGCAATGTGTGGACTGTTTGACCTCAACTTAGTGAGTGTTGGTGTGTATTAAGCTCATGACTGTGTTTACTAGTTCATCTGAAAAGTATTTGAGGCTAAATTGCTTCAGGTGAAAGTAAAGTGATTTTGACTCTACATAGTTCTGCTGAAATGTATGGTGACAATTAATATGTCAAATAGAGCTCAAGCAGTATTTTGTTCTAGTTCCAGACTCTGTCCACTGACATCCTGGTGTTTTTTATTTGAATTTAAAATTGTATTTTCATCTCTTCAGGAGAGTAGACACGACAAGTTTAAACATGGCAGTTTTTCACAACCTGAAATGAATTGGGAGTGCAGTCGGAAACAAATTATCCATACTCTGCATTTTTCTTGTGTTTAATTCTCACTTATTTAATTCTCACTTAAGTCCACTTATTTAATTTATTTAATGTCAAGTCAATTTTACATTTTTGTGATTTCATCAACCGAAATCATTAAAATCATTTCATAACCATTTTCTAACTTCTCTTAACACTTAGAAATAAACAGGCCTTCAAGACGGATTTATGTAAATGATCTCTGTTTTGATTGGTCGCTCTATATTGCACCTTCACAATCAGTCCAGACTGAAACACTCCTTCTAACTTCATTGTGAATGAGTGAAACTAAAGTGCTGTGGGCTAAAGAGATGAATGTGTGTAAATGTGATGGTTTTTATGACATCACAAATACACTGAACTCAAAGTGAATGTTTTTGCAGCTTACTTTCCATATATGGCGAGTGAATGATACGTTTTGAAACAATGCTTAAACACTACATCAAACTTGTTCTGGTAGGTGGCAGAAATATTACATTTTTGATGTGTTTTGGTGAGCTGTGAGATGTGAATTTCCTACAAACAAAATAGTTCCACCAGTGCTACCAGTTATAGTTGGTATTACATCAAACTAATCAGTTGTCAACTTTGGCCCTACTTTTCAAGTTAAAAGTAGTGGCAGTTGCCATGATGATTTGTCAACTACCGCATTTGAAGTATTTGCATTTGTTCTGGTCTACAGTCATTTATGCTGTTATGATGAGAGAAATAAACACCCGCATAGGCTTATTTTCTGTATTTCAGTGCACTGGGACACTGTGCATTAGATTACTAACCTTTTCCATTTTCTTCTTGCTGATAAACTGGAGACCAATGATTTCTCTTAAATCACTCTGAAAAAAGGTTTAGGTCCTTTGAGAATGTCCCCTTAAAGAGGCTTAACTAACTAATTGGGTTTTGCCTTAGAGTCTATGATTATTGTAAATGTTTCAGTATGTACTATTATCCTTCCCTATTTGCCTGCTCTCTCATTGGGTAAGAAAAAATACTACCACATTCAGTTTAGCTTTATTGATATATCTATATATAAAAAGAAGAGATCAGGGTGGTTGCTACATGGGAAGGCTGTTACACTGCTCATTTCCAAACTTGTAAAGGGTGCAGACAGAATAATGTTCACTCTCTTCTGAGCTGCAGGCTTTTTGTTTATGTACATACATATTCTAACAGTTTAAGTTGGACAGATCTCTAAACAGAGCTCTTCCTTTTATTTTTTGATGATATATCTGTTGATATTAACAAATCTTAGAGTTTTTGTCCCATGCTTGCTGGGATAGGTTGTCACATATACGTTGTCACCTGGCTATTATTATTAGTGGTTATACAGCCAAAGCACCAGATATACAGTCCTGTGCAAATGTTTTAGGCTCCTGACACTATTAGAAGGAACTTCTTTCCAGTGACATTTTTCCCATATCTTTGTTATCAGATTAACTAGTCTGATAATTCTCTGTGTGTGAAATGTTGTGACTTTGTTGAGCTGCTAGTGAGCTATGAGGGGAGGAGAGCAATCCCCTTGCATTGGAAACAATTCACACCTCTCCACAAAGACGGTTGTGCTGCAAACAAGTAGATATTACATTTTGTGGCTACTGTGAAAAAAGGTTAAAATGCTGTTTAGTCAAATAAATAAATTAGTAAAAAAAATGGATCTGCATAATAAAAAAAATACTGTGTGTGTCTTCTACAACCCCTAAAGCATAACTACCAGTGACATATGCCGAAAATGCAATTAAAAAAGAAAAAGTGTAGGTTTTTAAATGAGAACCATAATATATTATCCTAATTTTGTCCCAGGTCCTAAGAGAATGCTCAATAAACAAAACAAAAATATCATATTAAACACAGGAAGTTTTGTATTGGAATCATTTGTATAGAATCATTGAGACTGGTGAAAAAAGACTGTAAGTTGTGCCAACCAGCGCCAGACTCCTCTACTGTCTACATAAAGAATGAATCTGCATTATGTAATTCTGATGAACCCCTCAAACTAAAGCCAAGGCAATAGAAACAGGCTGCGTATCTGGCAACTGACAAGTATGAACAGCAGCAGCACCACTGCACAACATTTTAAAAATGAAATTAAATTCCAGGCAAGCAGCATTTTCATGAGTTCTAACTACATCTCATTCTGATCTCCACAGGATGCCTTCGATCTTTATTCTCAGCATGTCTGATTACTCTTCTACCTCACAAAACTAACAGATGTTCATCAGTGTCCCAGAAGATAAAGTTACTGATTTCAGCAGAAAGGGTCAGCGAGTTCAATCACAACAGAAATAAGAGGACAAAGGAGTGCAGCTCAATACTGCAGAGCCATTTTGAACAAGGGATCTTAAAGAAGGAGAGAGAATGTCATTAACAGACCATAGGTGGAGAGCTCCAGGAAAAATAAAGGCATGCTGTTGAAAGGTTATCCTGAAGATTCTCCAGGCTGGCTGGGTGATGACTACTATAGACTATGGATGTTTTAAAATTTGTGTACCTGGGGAGGAGTTAGGAAGCTGGTGTAGGCCGCCAAACTGTGGGGGCAAGTCAGCATTTGACCCACAACTTTTCAAAGAACAGGGGCGATGACCCACCACTTTTTGATTGAGTTTAGGACACTTACATCAAAAAATATCTCCACTCTTTCTAAATAGCATGGAGTGCTGACCTATAGGCATGAATACACAGTCAAACTCCGTAGCAGAATCAATCAAAAATCTCCATTTCAGCTAAAGGGGCAGGACATTTTTCTGCTTCCAGCTACAAACAGAAGCTGCCCAGAACTCCAGCCCAAGTTCTCAGAGTTCTTCCCCCTCCCTTGATCAGTCTTCCCTCATACAACCACCACATGTTGAAGGCATGGTCTGAACATAGTCACTGTTGGCCACCGGGTTAGCAGCAGTTTGAAAAGATGCAGTGGCTGACTTCACATGTCTTGGAAGAAGTACCAGTCTTCACCCCCCCGTTGGGTGGCATAATGGATAAGCGGAAGATCTAGCTATCAGGAGGAATTGCCCATGACTTAATTGGGAGAGAAAAGAAGAAGTGATCTGCAATGAACTTGAAGTGCATCTAGGACAGCAGGAGTGAGACATCAATTACGTTTTAACTAATAAAGGCTACTTAAACATTATTTTTTAAATGCTTAACATAAACATAACAGATAAAAAAATATAGATATACAGATATATTTGAAAAAAAAAAAAATTCAGCAAATCTGTAAAATACACCTCATGGGTGACTTTATAGAATGATATGGAATGATACGTCCTATGAAAAAAATGAGCTGGGAACTGGACTATCTTGTGGAATAACAGAGTGTATTGACTGTGACTTTGATTGTTTTTGAATTGTTTCATATAACTCTTAAACCATGTGAAGCCAGCATTATAGTTAAAATTCTGTAATGCTGTAATACACTTTTTTCCTAAGGATCTTGCAGATTGTGTAAAAACTTTTACAGTTCAGCTGGAGTATCAGTAAATATAGTTTTTTTCTGTCTTGTTTTTTGTTATATGATGCATAGTGTACTGCACATGTGTGTGTGTGTGTGTGTGTATGCCCCATTAAGGACCATTTAACCCCTTTAACATTACCCTAAAAGTCCACAAGTTGAAGTCTTTGTTTTTTTATTACTACACAACAGGGGGCAATAGGCAGGTCAGTGCTGTCTCAGGTTTTACAGCTCTGCTGCCATACAACAAGGAGTACAAAGATACACACACAGGCAGACACACACATACACACACCCCAACTTACTGGCCACTATATTAACTCCTGGTGGGATGGTCTCATATCAGCTTCCTCAGATACTGTGCTGTGTGGGTAGAAGGGGTTTTTAATGAGCTTTCACTGATCCAAGTATTTCCTCTCCAGGCTGCTGTGCAGTTACCCCCTGCAGCCCCCGATCCCTGAAGGGTTCATTTGGAAATGGAGCCCTCTCTTTAAGCGGTCCCCCGTCTTTGTTTTTCTTTTAGCAAATCTGGACCCCATTTTCACCTTCAGCACTGAAGACAATTCAGCTCCCACACTAATACTGTTGTGGTGCCTGTGAATGGTATTTGTTACATTTGTGCATCCAGCAGTTTGCTATTGTCATGCGAGAAGGTTATATAAAGGAAGCCTTGTCCACTTTTGCATGCCAAAATTTCTGCAAAATATTCTGATAGAAGCAGACCAACAATGAATAGCTTGATGCATCATGTGTTTTCATGCAAGCACACACACATTGCTGTCTTAATGGAGGATTTTCACTGAACTGTGTGGTACTTTAGTGTTTCTTTGCCTGTTCTTAACTCTAGTGATCTTTGACGTCTTTAAGTTCTTCAAATGAAAGTTTCCAACTTTCATGTTTTACCATCATTATGAGGACATTGGTCCTTCATAAAGATAGAAATACAAGAATGTATACACACTCTAAAGATTACTTTATAAAAATTTGGTCCTTGTAATTCCAGGAGAATATATTCACATTTTTGACGGGTGGCATTTGCTAAAATCCAGCATTAAAGATGATATAAAAAGAAGATCACAAAACCAAGAAAGTTTACCAAAAGATAGAAAATGAAAAGTGTTAGAATGAGAGGATGGGTTCTTGGCACGAGCACTGTCCTTTGTCTTATTCCCTGAGGATACCCTTTGCCTTCTTAAATGATAGCAGAAAGCTGAGAAAAACTGATTGAGAGTAATATAACCGGAGCAACATTGAGAGCTCGGTGGGGGAGGATAGCTGGTTGGGTGGGGTGAGATGGGGGGGGTGGTGGCAATGTCCCAAAACATTTCCATACACGTACTTATGAGAACCATACGGCACACTCTGAGAAAAAGGGAGACTGTTACACCTCCCCCAGTTTTCCAACACACACACTCACTCGCACACACATACACACATATCCCTCCCCCATCCCTGCCTCTGAAAACATACAATTCTCTTTTTTGCAACTCCCCCCCCAACCCCAGTCCTCCTCTTTGGAAAGTCAGGGGACAGACTGCAACTCAAATCCAGGCACTAAACCTCTATTAGACAGAAAAGAGAGAGGAGGGCTGAGAGAGAAAGTATTGACAGAAGAGTTTAGATGAAGTGGGAGTCCATAAACGTGGAATAGCTTTTGAATTTGTCAGCCATTCACTGCTAGAAGACGTAAAACAAGTGGGAGCTAAAGAGAAGAAGATTGAACAGACAGACTGAGAGACAGAGAGAGGCAGTTTTAAGAAGAATGGGCTCTCCTGTGCTCTCTGGTGCAACTCTACTCTCTGTACTGCTGTATCTCTGTAGTGTATGGACTCAAGATTTGAGAGACCGAGATGTACTGTGCAATGAGAACAGCTGTTTGGTGCTCTACTGGCAGCGCAAGACCTTCCTGGAAGCCTGGCGCAGCTGTAAGTTCCAGGGTGGCAACCTGGTCACCATCAAGAGTCCAGAGGAGGCGAACACGGTGGAGACTCTCTTCTCTAAAACGGAACTGAGGGAAGACCAACGTGTACGTGTATGGATTGGTTTGCAGAGGCAGCCCCGCAAGTGCTCCACCACCCGACCCATGCGGGGCTTCTCCTGGATCACTGGAGAACAGGATATCCAGTACACAAACTGGGAGCAAGAGGACTCCCCAAACACCTGTTCAAGTCCCCGCTGCGTGAGCATAAGTTATACTACTGCTGCACAGGAACGCCACAACAACTTGAAGTGGAAGGACGGATCTTGCTCAGTCCCTCTGGATGGCTATTTGTGCAGGTATGCTTTCCCTGGTATGTGTCAAGTGATTGCAAGTGAAGGTGGTGGGAATACACTATATACTACCCCATTTCAACTGATCTCTGCCTTCTTGACCCACATTCCATTTGGGTCTATAGCAACTGTACCCTGCGATACCAAGGGTGACCAGACAGTGCTGTGTGCTCAAAGAGAGGATGGGACTGTGGGCTGGAGTGCAGATCCACCTTTCTGTTCTGATGTTTTTGATCCCTGCCAAGAATCCCCCTGTGAATATGAGTGTGTGGTAGTGATGGACAGTTATCGCTGTGCCTGCCCCGACGGCTATATGTTGGCAACAGATGAACAGGACTGTCTGGATGTGGATGAATGCCTGCAAAGCCCGTGTGAACAGATCTGTCTAAATACACCGGGCTCCTTTGAGTGTCACTGCCATAATGGTTATCAATTAAATGAGGAGGGCACTTGTGAGGATGTAGATGAGTGTGCAGACTTTCCATGTGAACATGAATGTGAGAACATAATGGGTTCTCACATTTGCCACTGCCGGCTTGGCTTTGCTCCTCTGCCAGAGGATCCAGATCATTGCTATGATATTGATGAATGTCAATTTGAAGGAACCTGTGAACATATGTGCAGCAATTACATCGGGGGCTTTGAGTGTTACTGTAAAGAGGGTTATGAACTTCATCCAAACCTCTATTTTTGTACACCAATTAGTGAGGACAAGCAGTCTCCTACAGTAACTGCTTCCTACCCCTGGATCACACATCTTCCTGGCCCTATATGGGAAACACAAGACCCAGGCTACCACTGGCCCCAGGTGTATAAGACTGTTACTGAGTCTGTGGATTTGATCACAGAGTCTCCTAATGTGGAAACAGTTCCCACCAACTTGCTGTGGCTCACTAAAGCTCTCCAGGAGGAGGATGAAACCACCCCTCAAACTGAAAGCCCCCCTGGGATCATTACTGTTGAAGTGGATGACTTAGATCCAAAAACTGTTTCAGTGGAAGCCTTTTTACCTTCCACTACCTCAACTCCTGTGCCTGAGTACTACGAGGATGAGAGTTCCACAGTATCTACAGTGCTCCCTACCACTACTGTACCAGTTGGGACTTGGATGTGGTTCAGTTCTACTCCAAAAGAGTATAAAAAAAATGAATCAGCCACATTTGAACCAGAATTGCTGACCTCCACCCAGCCTCTCACAACTACTCAGGTGACAGAAGAAACTACTGAGGAAGTCAGCAAGAGTGAGCAGACTCAGGGTAGCAGCTGGCTGCTGGTTGGATTGTTGGTACCTCTCTGTATCTTCTTTGTGGTGATGATAGCGCTGGGCATTATCTACTGTAAACGGTGCACCGCTAAGCCACAAAACAAGAACGCCACTGACTGTTACCACTGGATTGCTGGCGCTGGTGAAAAAGCAGCTGCCGATATGTCAGGAGGAGGCATATCTAAGGTGTAACCATACTGTGCCAGGGCAGGGGGATGAACATGTACAAAAAGTTTTGAATGTTCACAGCAGAGGGTGGGCCAAGGACTTTAGATGAAGATCTGTCTTGTGCCATTCCAGTCCTCAAAGACATTTATTATTTGAGGATATTTATATGGAACATCTATCAGTGGTTTGTGAGGGGACATGGAGGAATTGGAAAACCACTAGCACTATTTCTCTGCTGTACTATGAGAGACAATAGGACTTATTCTTCTATTGCTCACCCTGATCAGGCCTGTGAAATGGTTGCTTAATCACTGCAACATAGCAACTACAAAGGCATAGTTAATGGGAAAGGACACTTTAGCCTGTTTGCATATTTATTTTTGGTTTTGAAGGAGCATTCCATGAGAACAGTGTTCTGTAGGTCATACAGGAGAGACCCTTAAAGAAATATCATTTGTTGTTTAAGTATTTCTTCTTTGGTTTTGTAAATATCAAGTCTTACTGCCTGTTTCCATTCTCTGAGCCAGACTTTGTGGGTTCTGTTTTTTGTTCTGCATTATTTGTTGGCATCCCAGACTTACTGCCAATAAACCCAGAGAGAAGGGGACCTTTTGCTGTACTGTATGGTTTCAA
This sequence comes from Colossoma macropomum, assembly GCF_904425465.1. NCBI lineage: Eukaryota > Metazoa > Chordata > Actinopteri > Characiformes > Serrasalmidae > Colossoma > Colossoma macropomum. The sequence goes on from NW_023494805.1 coordinate 11,989,032, forward strand.
AGGCATTAGTCTTCATACTTTCCATGAAATGGACCAAGTTGGTGACTGTGACCTTGGACATCACTATGTTCCTTAATGTGGCATAGTCATATTTAACCGTCAGTTATTAGTGTGTGGTAAGACTGTATGACCACAATTATTTGTATTTTGGTTTCATTAACTTACACACATACATGCGCATCCAGACAATGAATTAATGATAACAACCTCCTTATAAGTTCACATACTGTATGTGTACTGGAATTTAACTGTGGTTGAGTGCTAATGAGCAATTCATTTTGAGGTTTTTGTTAAACTTGATTGGAATTGCTCATTAAGAACTCTCAGTCATGTTTTTAGCCTTGTAAATTGGTGTCATTATTCATCAGAATCATGCACAGAGCTGTCTAAACACAACATTTCAGACTCCTTTGTGGCCAGATTTGCATGGCTAAGCCAAAGAACTACAAAAGCAGTTGTAATAAAAAAACAAATGAACTCTGTAAATGTTGAAGACTTTTTGTTCTTGTTTAACCACACTTTACAATTTTTGTTCATTAGAATGTGCTTCCACTTTGCTCATGATTTCATGGTTTAACAACCTCATATCATTATATTTCATAGAACTTGTAATTGTCAGCTACACACAAAAGCTCAGTAGCTTGCCAAAGAATGTCATTCATATCTCCCAACACCTCTTAGGTGGCATCAGATCAGACTAGTGACCCCGAACGATGTGTAGAGCTGTAACAGGACAACTTCAAGTGTGCTCTGGGAATGTCCCACGATAGGTTGTCTCTCTTGTGTGAGTGATGGCTGATGACTGATGCTTTTACAGCTTATACCACTGAGACTCTGTGCAAATCTGCAAACTTCACAATGCCTTGACTGCAGCAAATAAGATTGTATGTACTGTACATATCTATACCGTACAGTTTATAGCCAATTATGACAACTCTGTTAGGTTGCCAACGACAAAACCGTACACCATCACATGACAAAACAACATTTTAGTTTGCTAAAAGTACTGTCATTGGTGTAATTTCATTTTCTCTGCAGGTACTTATTTTTCCTCTAACTAGGCTTCAATAAAATGATGGAAGCTCATTCCAGGTAGAGGAGAAAAGAATTGCCTGTGTTTTTTTCAGTTTCTCTTTTTCTGGCAGCAACATGTGAACTATTGACCTAGTATTTCAAAAAATGACTTATTTTCTCAAACTATTTACATAGTTTCCAGAAATAGTGAAAATAATGACTTATTTCTTGAAGTTTTTGAGTTAATATCTCAACATCTTACATCAACTTATTACAATTTTAGAAATGTGTTTTAAACTTTTGGGCCCACCAGTGGGCCCTGACCATCTAAGAGATTAACTACAGAAGCTAACTGGCACTCTCAATATTACGTATACAGATATAATGTTTAATAAATAGCTGCCATTTTATTCTAAAATTAAGAAAATGGTAAACACAGTACATGTTTAGCTAAGAATAACTAGCTAGCAGCTAACATTACTCCTTGAGGCTGAGGTTGGGTTTTGAAAGCAGAGATCTTGGCAGGTTTTGTGTTTGGCCACTAATAATAACTCTATTTTCTATAGTTCATTTGAAAATGAATAATTTGTAAAAAGAATGTTCTTAGTGTGTGCTGGATTTTCTTTTCTTTTTTTTCCACTGAATTAGATGTAATGTTTTTGAAACTGGGAGCTGCTCTGTTTTGATTGGTGAATCTTTTAAATTTTACCGTGCTTTGTTCTAATTGGTTTATAAGCTGATATGCTCATTACTTATGCTTACTCTATAGCGTTATTAGAAATTATAATTAAAGTAGTGAAGTAAATTATTTCATTAAAAATTAACTCAAGTAAAAGTACCATGATTTTAATTCTACTCCAAATACTACAAAAATACTGTTAGAGGGAAAAATATACTCAAGTACAGTAACAAGAATAAATGTATTTTGTTCTTTCTGCCTCTCATCACACGCAAATATGAAAAAAGAAATATGTTAACTTAGTGCAAAGATGATGTTATACAATGATACAGCATGAATGTGGATTCTATCAATATTTTCAGCACTTATTTTCTGTTTCTCTGACATTTATTCAAAGAACTGCTGCCCATTTTAACTCAGTCCCCTCTGGATGTCTTTAGTTGTCTGATGCAGTGTCCAGGATGATTTCAGCAAGAAACCTTTACAGTCCAAAATACAGTCCGCAAACTGAGGCTATGTCTGAAATCACAGCATTTTGGGCCTCAGCCACTTAGCGGGGGGCGTTTGAAACCCTAGTAGACAGTTTGGTTTATGTCATTCATTAAATTTTAAACAGTTCAATGTGATTCATTATGTATAGATGATGTGCACTACTGTAGCTTAAACTTTCCTAACTGACACAATATTTTATTGAGGTGGAGAAATTTCTCAGTAGCGCTTCATTTGAACTCTGCTACATAACATTGACATAAATGTATCATAGCAGATGTCATATGCTGTAATGAGTTGCTGTGACAGACTACGTACAGTATTGTAACCAAGCTATGTAAACATTACTGACAGATGTCATAGCAGTTATGTCACATGCTCATTTTTGATATGTACTGTAGTGTACTGTAGTTAGCCACCATGACATCAAACTTGGTACAAACCTGCAGCACCCTCAGCACTTCCACTTTCCACATCCCTGAATTAAAGTGCTGCCAATTTCTCTTACAGTGCTGTGACTTTAACTATCTGGCAAAGCTAGCATCACCACATTTATCGCAATTACCTGGTTCAGTTTCCAGGATCATTGCGAAGTTCATCTGCTACATTACCAGCGTACTGTGACAATGTTTGAAAATCTTTTGCTTCGGTGGTTCCTGGTTCAGTGCTGCTTCACTGATTACTGACTGAGAGTATTTGGATACGGGGTGAGAGAGTAAATGAATAAGCAATTTTAAGCAGTGTTTCACTTTTTCAATCGAGTGCTCCACAAAGAGAATAAGGAGCAAAGTATAACATAGGATAATGAAGGCCAAAATGATCCACTACACTTGGCATCCACTTCACATGACATACAACATAAAAGTAGACTACAGATAGGATCCAACAGTAATTCTATACCTCTGTTGCTGCTGTGCAGTCTGATAGGAGTCATTATAAGAGGACCTTGACTTCAGGCTGCGTTTCCATTTCCTGTCAGACTCCGGGGATTAGTACTGGTTGGCTTTAGCGTGCCTGTGTGGAGTGAAGAGGCATTCTGTACCCTGCTTCTTATCTACCTTTCTGTTTTTCCCTCAAATTTTGCATCAAATGCTGTTAAGAAGGTGGAATTAGAGTGCTGGAATGGATATTGACGTCGTCTTGTTTAACCATATGTTGCTGTCTCGTGTTTCAACCCTTTCAACATCTGGGATTTTTCATCTCTCAACTGTCTCCACTGCGCAGGCCAACCACGTAGCTTCATGTGATTTGTGTGGCAGTAATATAATGAATCCTGCCAGTTTTGCTTCACCAAATAACTGCGCAAAACTCCCCGCTCTTCTGTCCACAACCGCAAGAAAAGCAATTTCACATGAATTAATACAGTATTTGCTCTCTTGATGTTGGGAAAAAAACATACTTGATTTTGGCAGAAGGTTGTGGAAGGTTGTGTTTTGAAACTCCTCAGACAAATACAGCTTTTTCCTTCTCCTGTTTTCTCCAAAGTCTCACCTCCAAAACATATGTACACACGGCATGTAGGCTAGAACATCTGGCTTACTGGTGCTAAGTGAGTCACAAATAAATTTATGACACGAGCGGACATCGACACAGCTGATGAGGATCTACAGAGGATCTAGCTATGTATCTTGTATATATTACCATTGTTGGAGATCTTTGGAGCTCAGAGCTCAGTTAGCTTCAGTGCTATGCAAAATAATTACCTGCTTAGCAAATGTAGAGCAAAAGGGCAGGACTCTACAGTTGAAGTTTTCTCTCTCTATCCAAAAAACAATACTTGCTTCATATTTTGGGGTATATTTTGAAGAAAGTTCTTATAATGTTGCACCTTTTTCTGCCAGACAATTTTTTTTTAAATGTTCCATCTGATTTTGCAGTAATACTGAATCAGGTCACCCCCCAATGCTATTAGAGATCCAATTAGAGAGTGCTTGACACACAGCTCTGTAGATTTGCAAGATGATGTAGTTTAGATTTTGGAAGTGTGCATGGCGGTATCTGTGGTTACCTATCCCTTCTTTGCATCTTTACACAGATACATTTATGTTGCAAGTCATCATAGGTAGCAGCTTAGTTGACAATTTTGATGCTTTTATTTTCCAGCATTATTGCCTTGAAGAACTTGTCATATCTAACAGTGCGTCTTACCAGAACTTAGGTTTGCGCTAGCTAAATCTACAATGATAACTCTAAGCTACAGCTAAGGCTAAGGATTTACACAACAAGATTGACAGGATTGCATTGTCTTTCATTAATTAAATGTTGGTGGTCCACATCATTTGCTGTCTCTCCTGTTTCTCTCCAGTGCCTAGGGCAGTAACAGAGACCAGTTTTTGTCTTATGAGGTTATATTTTACAGAAAGCTGCCAAATCACAGGGAGAATTTCACCTAAAATTACAAGTACTGTTCTGAATTTTGCCCACCTTATCATTAATGACTGTGATGTCATCGGAATGTTTCAGGTTTCAGGAGCATTACATAGTTGTGCATTTTTCTTATGCATTATGGACTGTTACTGGTCACAAATGTCAAAAACAGGCAACCCCAGTACTGCTGGAGTGGGCCATACTAATAAATCACATTTCAAATTTCACAGAGAATAAGTGCAATCTAAACAAATTAAGGCTAATTGTCTTTCAAGTCTTGAAACACCATACAGCCATATGGCATATTAATGTTTGCTTCCAACAGCATGTCTCCACTTCTGATGTGAAGCCAAAGTCATAGAGTCATGCCCTATTTTCTCAAGCACTTGGATTACCCACCCAGAACATGGAATTCCCTTTGAATAGTACTTTGAGCCAGCATTAGTCTTGTTTTCTTCTATCATCTCCAGGTCCCTATGGATCTGGGAGGTTGTTTCTCATATACAGATACTTCTACATTTTTATTAACAGTATAACCACATCTCCACACCCACCTTTCTTTAGCCCATACATCTTTTTACAACACTATTAACACATCTTGAGATATCCATTGCTTACCAGAGGAATAAAGGATAATAACTATCTAAGCTTTTCTTTTATGTCTTGCGGACAGGGTACACATCATCCACGATGTTGATTTATTTGCTTTTACAAGCCGCTGTGCAGATGTGCAGGTCATGGTACAGTTCTTTCCCACACCAACCTCTTTAATCTCTTGCACAGTGTTTTGACATCAGTCCTGGTTTAGCCATCGCTCTCTGTCTGTGAGTCAATGCAAACACAAGTGAGACGAATCCATTAAAGGAACATTCTGTCATAAGTCCATAATAGTATGTGGGTCTTTATCAAGAATACATACTGGATGATTTAACTTTGCTTTTATCATGTTTCAGAAAGCCAGCAAAGGAGTTAAAAGTAGGCTACAACTCATGTTTTGGCATACAGTAAATCTCTACAGAGTTTGTTTGTAACATTTTATTTAAAGGCTACCTTTATAGGTACTTCATAACACATGCATAGGCATTAAATAGCTTATTTGTAAAGCAATACGTGAGTATTTATGATCATCTAATGCCAGTAATTTCAATGTTTTGTGAAGTAAATGGCAGTGTTGACATAAGGTTCCTAAAACTAAGGTGATAGTCATTTGTTCTATTAATAACACTGTTATGAAGCATCATTTCCAAGGATCAGAATATTTAAGGCAGAGGCCTAATTAGGAACAATATACATCAATTATACATATTTCCACTTGAGTTAAAATACAAAAGTATAATTTCTGTAATAACTTTTACTAAAACAGTACTTTTACTTTTGATCTAAGTAATGTTGTACTATTGTACTGAAGGAAAAATGCAGACAGGAGCCATTTACGTTTACTTGTATGATATTTTGTCATTCGTATCTCTACTTTTGCTTTTACAGTGGGATCCAAGAGTCTGAGACCTAGTCTGAGAAAATCTAGGATTGTTTTCTTTGAATCCTGAAAATGAACAAGTTTTAGAATTTCAAAAAAATTAAAACATATTTGAAAGTCATGTTAAAATTTCAAGGGTTCTACTGTTCCCTCAGATTATTATGCTGATAACATAATTTGTAATGAAAAGCTTGGTATTAAAGAAAAATGCAAAGCAGAAGCATTTTCACTAGTGGTCTCAGACTATTGGACCACACTGGACTTTTGGTCTCGGACCTTTGGGCCCCACTCTATGTACAAGCATATTCATACATTCATACATACACATTCATGGAAATAGATATGAAAATTATCATTCAAGATCAAATGCATCAAAATCTTTTATAGAACTCAAACGTGGTGTTCTTAACTACTTAACTAGGCCTCTACATTATAAATTCCATTTCTTGGAAATGATGTTTCATTAAGTGTTAATATTGGAACAGATGTCCATTACTTAGTTTAAGGGCCTTTATGTCAATAAAGTTTCATTTACTTCTTAAAGATCTTATGTCAGTTTGTGATTAATAATGTAAGCTGTTCATAAATATTCAAGTATCGCTTTTTTTTAGATATGGTATTCAATGCTTATGAAGGTGGCCAGAGGTGGATGGTAATTGTTTTTAATAATTGTGCAGATACACATTAACAGTACAAGCAACAACAATATAAGTACAGATGATGTATTCATTGCTACAGATCACTTACAGTAGTAGAGCTTATGTAACCACACATACGTATCAACCAGTTTTTACTTATGTGGATAAACAGGTGTGTCTTCAAAGTTGTAGCAGCCTATTTTTTCTTATGAAACTATGCATGTGTAATAACACAGAAGTGCTGTTTTTCCAGCAAGACTTTTCTCATTGAAACAGGAGTTGTGTAATTACTTACAATATGAGAATACTTACACTACGTACCCATACATCTGCATGGGAAATATGCTAGTTACGAATGTAACTGTGGCTCTATGAATGTCGGATGTCAGCCAGAGGGCAGCTTAGCCTTTGGATAGTTTCCTAGCACGTAGCGCAGATGAAGACTTATGCCACTTAAGTCATAAGTGGCATAACCTGCACTATAAATAGCATTGTCACACATCACTCATCCTCGGAAACTTCTCACGCTCTCCACACAGCATCTGAGTGATGAGCGGCTCTGGTGGTCAACCAGCATTCTTAGAACCACAGTTACATTCATGTTTAGCATTCTATTTTATGCCTTCTGACCACCAGAGGATTGCTTAGCCTATGCATGACTACATACCAGCATAGCCAGGAGGACAGGTGCATCTCCATTAGGGCTGACAGAACTGAAGTCTGTAGCTGAGGCCATGTTGATACTATAAAATTTTGTGAAAGTGGATGAGGATGACCAGGCTGCTGCTGCACACATGTCTGTAAGCAGGACCCCTCTGAGAGCAGTCCATGATACTGAGATGTACCTATTTGAGAGGCATCCCACATTGTTCGGAGGCGTAGCACCAGTTGTTTTGTAAGCGCTTGCAATGACTGGGGCTATCCCAAGTGAAAGCCCATGCTTTGAGTAGCGCACTAACTGTGCCACTCTCAAAACAGATGGCAGAAAACCAAACTTTAGATCACAAAGAAATCTTCAAAGACAGGCTGTGTGATTACAACACAATGTGCAAACCTAGACAATCCTTTTTCTACAGCATCATCAGCAATAACATTAACAGTAGCAAAATACTCTGCACTATGATTGACAGTCACCTACATATATGGCCCCTGAATTAGTATCAACTGAGAGATGTAATGAGTTTTCATATTTTTGGCTCTAAAATCCATAGTACCAGACAAGCCATTAGCACATCTACATCCACCAATGAGCCTGTGTCCTCTTCATCACCGCGTAAAGATACCATGGTTAAAATGTCCTAGTTTTATGAAATTTTAATTGATACAGTGAGTAAGTCATCCATCTTAGTCTTGACACGTTACCATTCAGCTTTTTAAAAAATGTGTTTCACGCAATATCAGCTGACTGACAACATGTCAGACATTTTTTTCCTAACACATTAAAAGTAGTTGTGAAGCCTCTTTTAAAAAAAATCTAAAAGCAACTGTATTAAGTAATTACAGACCTATTTCAAATCGATCTTTTTTGGATCATTGAGAAAATCATTGAGAAAATAATTTTCAAGGAACTGACTGGCTTTCTGCCTTTAAATAGCTGTCTAGACAAATTTCGCTGAGGATTCCAGCCTAATCATAGTACTGAGACTGCTCTAATTAGGGTTATTAACACTTGGTGACACTCATTTAAATACAGACTCTGGAAAAACATCTTTTCTACTACTGCTTGATCTCTGTGCTGTCTTTGATAACATGGACCATAAAATTCTCATAGAAAGGCTTGAGAACTGTGACTCACATGAATTGTCCTGAAATGGTTCAGTTCATATCTGCAAGGAAGGAGCTACTTTGTTAAAGTAGAAAATAATGTTTCTGAGAGTGTGCCAGTGACCTGTGGGGTCCCCCAGGGTTCAATTCTTGGGCTGCTCTTATCAAATTTATACATGCTTCCTCTTGGCCAAATCCTACAAGACAATGGGATATATTACCACAGCTTTGCAGATGATACTAAGATTGACGTGGCTCTCTCCTCAAACAATTATGGTCCCCTTGACTCACTTTCTAAATGCCTTGAGCACATCACTAACTAGATGGGACAAAAACCTTCTGCAGTTGAATAAAGACAAAACAGAGATTACTGTATTTGGGAATAGTAGTGCGAGACTCCCTGGCATGTAACCTTCGTGTACTAATAGACTCTGATCTCAGTTTTAGCAGTCATGTCAAAGGAGTTACTAAATCAGAATTTTATCATCTTAAGAACATCAGCAGGATTACAGATTTTCTGACTAAACCAGACCTGGAGAAAATCACCCACACCTTTATTTCTAGCAGGATTGATTAATGTAAAGGTCTTCTAACACCTAAAAAAGACAAACAGCTTCAACTGTTTCAAAATGCAGCTACCAGAGTCTCACTAGGAGTAAAAGAAGGGAACACTTCACCCCCATTCTTAAATCCTTACATTGGCTGCCAGTCCGTTATGGAATAGACATTAAGACACTATTACTGACCTATAAATTACTTAATGGTGCAAGACCAGCATATTTAACTCATATGCTGTAGCAATATAAGCCAAGCAGAACTTAGTCCTGCCGAAGGTAAAGACTAAACATGGAGTAGCAGCATTTAGCTACTATGCTGCTTTTAAATGGAACCAGTTGACAGAGAGCATTAGAAGAATCACGACACTAGACTCTTTTAAATCCAGGCTAAAAATGTTCCTATTTAAGCAGCTTTCAGTGCAGCTTAAAACACTGTGAGGTCTACTGCACTTCCAACTTGTAACAGCTTCTTATTATCCTAATTTAATTTGTAATTTGATTTTTAATTAATGTTTGATTTCTTCTCTTTTAAATCTGTTGTTTTAATCCTTTCTTTTGATCCTTTTGTTTTTAATTTCTGTTCTCCTACATCATTTAAAATTTTAATTTGAATTAACTTTGTATTTTCTCATTTGTAAAGCACTTTGAATGAAAGAAAGTGAAGGATGGGTGCTTTATAAATAAACTTCCATTGCCTTGCCTTACCAAAGCAAACAAAGAGCTGGCTGATGTGATGGATAGATTCAGCCACTGACACATAATGCTTGAGTGCCTGAACAGGACATAAAAGCAAGCATTGCAATCGGTTGGCAAAGGATGGTGACATAATTTTCAGTAGAAAGGATGGATTAGGCCACAATGTGACACCAGAGAAGCCAGGCTTCCACTGTAGACAGGTAGGGCTAACAGAAAGCGCATGTAATTCACCAACCTGTTTCACAGATACTATTGCTAGTAAGAAAGCTGTGTTAAACAAGACCCACTTTAAGTCTGCCTGAAGCAGTGGTTTACTCTGGGCAGGCACAATGAATCCAATACCTGGTGTAGGTCCCACTGAGGGCTATGTGGTGACCTGTATGACTGGGAGGCACCTTACAACTTTGAGAATGCTACAGACCAGTCTGTGGGTCCTCAGAGACAAGCCATTCACTCCTGCATACCTAGCTAATATTGCAGCCATGTACACTTTAACTGTGAAAAGGTGATTTATCCTCATCAAGAAGCTGTTGGAGGAATTTTAACACCACTGGGGGAGCACAGGGTGTAGGTGATACCTCTGAAGCTTCACATCAGCTAGAAAATAATGGTTAGCATACAGCAGTCTTATTGATGGAGCTTATGCATTCTATCATAATAGTATTTGTCACTTCTGGGTCACAGTTTGCAAGGCGGTCACTGGGCCCACCCATTATTGAAGGCGCTCTGGATAAGGGAACCATATTCTGCCCCCCCATTTCAGAGAGAAGATCTGCACTCTGGAGTAAGGAGGAAGTGAGTGAAGTTGTGCGAAGATCTGACAGGCCATCATGGGGCAACCAAGAGAACCTGATGTCTGCACTGGTGAAAGGGTAGCACATGCAAGAGAAGAGGAATTGGTGGAAATGCAAAGAGTAGGCAATCTGGCCTATCTTGTTCCAGTACTTCTAGTTGTGTTCTTTTCATCATTGTGAGTAAACCACAGTTGACAGTATACAGTCTTGTTGCTGGAAAAATGTCCATTGATGCTTCAGTCTAGTGGCTCCAAATCTGAAACACAACGCTTTGGTTCAGCTGCCACTCCCTTGGATCGAGCTGCTGTTTCGGCAGGAAGTCGGCTACTGAGTTGTGTGTTCTCAGTAGATGAACTGCCCTTAATGAGGCTAATCTGGGGAATGCCCATTTCAATATGCAACATGTCAAATGTGGAGCTGGAAGGAAACAGGTTTCACCCTGGTGGTTGATATTGAATACTGCTGTTACATTGTCTGAATGAATGAGGACATTACCTTGTAGCCACAACCTTGCAGCCCATGGCGTAAAGCCATAAACACTGCTTTCAGCACCAGCAGATTTATGTGCTCTGTGGTATGGTGTAGGTTTCAGGAACCCTGAATTGCTGTGTGCTGCCACACTGCCCCTCAGCCTTTGAGTGAAACATCATTGGTAACCACTTCTCTGCACATAGGAGTAGAACCCAATGGAACCCCTGTCATTAAAAGAGTTTTTTGCCACCAAATTCTTAGAGAAGACACACATGCCTGATTGATAGTCACCAGGGCATTTTGTGTGGCACTGGATCGAGGCTGAGTTGTATTATCCAAATCTGCAGTGGCCGCAGTTCTACCAGTGGCAGGACGTAAGCAGCAGCTGTAAGTATTCCTTGGAGGTGTGAGAGCAGACTGTAGCGAATGAGGCGTCCCAGACAAATTTGCACCACCAGGTTCAAAATGTCCATGACGACAATGTTGCAGTCATGGACTGAGAATTCAGACCACACCTATCAACTGAATGGCTTGGCTTGGGGTTAGTGAGCACTTCTTCATGTATACTGACAACTCCAGTCTCCTGATATGGAGTTGTTATGCACTGATGTCTGCAAGAGCATGCCCTTGAGTAGGGGAACACAACAGCCACTCATCCAAATAGGGCAAAATTTTCATCCTGGTTTCCTTTAGAGAGTACAGAGCTGCCTGCATCTGCAAGCCAAAATCCGTCATGTTTCCAGCATGTGTAATGGCTTATTGTCACCCTCTGAAGTGAAGAGAGTATCAGCAGCTGTGGTGGAGACCACATCATTATCATCCACAAATGAAATATCCAGCACAGGTTGAAAAACTGTTGTGGGTGGTATGCTAACGGGTAGATGCACCTGTTGAGGCTGGAGCTGGACCCAATAGGACTTCTATGTTCGCCACGGTGTAGAAAAAACTTCTACCCTTATTTGAAGCTCAGATCTTGAATGTGTTTTGGATTCCTTTTTGGGTGGATGTGCAGTCATGGAGTAGAGCTGTGCAGTTCATACCACTCATGGTAGTTTGTGTTCCTGAAGGGCGGGGTTGCATCATTACTCACAATTGCAGTAGTAGCATTAAAGCAGAATGTAGGATACTAGTGTGAGCGGAGGAAGTTATAAAGAGAGATGAAACTGTAATAAACCAACACAATGAGTGTGTTTATATGCACTTAATAATCTGATAGAAAATCAGAGTTTGTCAGTAATTCTTTCAAATGCAGTAGAGTAATCAGATAATGGGAAAACTCTGGTTCTACATGAGTCAGGCAATAATCAGATTTCTGTTTCGCAACCCATCAATAAACTCACAGAATAAGGCGTGGCGTAAACATCATGTAAAACTTAAACACCGTGCTGCAGCTATTTTAAACAGCAATTCACTTTAGCGGAAAATATGAATATCATCTAGAAGATGGTATTCAAATTCTTTGTGTCTTCAAGCATGTAGTTGGTTTCAGCATCGTTTTAAAAGTGCTTTGTTGCCATCTCATGGGTGCCGTGTTAAACGCTGCTTGCTACTTCCGGGACAGCAGTCAGTTTTTGCACATGTGTAGGCTGAGAAAAGAGTAAGGGTATATATGCACTGAAAAACCTGATGACTGAGGTAAAATCCAGCTCTCTTTATCACACCTCTTAATCAGATTTCCAGGCCTTTATCCAATCTAAGAAATTGGAGTATGCTGTTCATGTGACCATGTGAATAATCAGATAATTGCTGAAATCTGATAATGATCAATTATTAAGTGGAAGTAAATGCACTCAATGAGATGGGTTTTGCGAAGGTAAAAACCGTGAAGTAGCAAAGATGTCCCTAGTATGTATAAAGTGGACTGAAATGTATTGTGTACCTTTTTACCGGAAAATGCAAAATTTAGGACTTGCTGTGTTGTTAAAAATAAATATGAGACGAAAGTACATAATGGCACATTTTATGTGGTTATTTGTGGAAAGATGTTTTATTCTTTTAGAGAAAAGGTGCCTTTTTTGATTAGTTACTTTTTAAATGCTCACATATAAAAAAATTGTTGTGGACAAATTAAGGACCATTAAGTTAGCATTTGGCTGCACATGTTTTGCATGCCAATTTGGTTATGTGACTCACTAATATCACTATTTTTGAACAACCATTCCTTGAGATGGTTTGCTAAGCTGTTTCAGCAACTATTTCCATTTCTTTCAATTGGTGGTTGGGGTCGGGGAATGATGAATTCCAGTCTCATTCTCAGCAAGCAAAATTCATGATTAATGAGGTATAAATTGGAAGATTGGCTTGGTCAGTCTAAAACTTTGCACTTATTTACTTTGAAGAGCTCTCTTGATGCATTGGCACTGTTTTGGACAATTAGTGCTCTAAAAGCACCTTCCATTAAGTCTGGAGGCGTTTAATGGTAAATAGGCACACAATACACTTTTGTCCACTTTAAAGTACGAGGAACATCTTTAGCTACATCAGTGATGACAACAACATCAACAAACTTTCTCATCACGTTGTTTTTTTTATTTTCTTGCCTAGCTTCTTCTCTCTATGTTTATCCTGTTAGCCTCCTTTCTGTTTTAATGCAAATGATCATCTTGTTCACTGGTTATTGCATACTTATACACACACACCCCAAGCTGTAGTAAATTGAAATATCACCAACATTGTTGTGTGGCCATGAAAGAATGTTGAACCTTAAATCTTGTAGTGTAATACATTATAGTCTGTGAGGCCTCTTAAAAATAATAGTTCATAAAGACTGAACAGTGTCTGAGTGACTCTGAGTTCAACTCATTATCGCTTTAGCTTGAAAACAGTGAGTTTGTGAAGAGTTAGTTAGCTGATTACCAAACATGGTAAATTTACTAAATGGTGTTCAGAAAAGTGAAATTGAGCTTGTGTTGCTTCCTATGTCCAATCTGCTGCCATAGTCCAATCTGCTGTGCGTGCATCTCCACTGGTATGAGGTAGAGTTTATTCAGTAAAACCATTATTATCACCAATCCAGGTCTATTAAAAGCTATAGTCTATAGTTTGGACATCACAGAACTCATGGGGCAAAGTGATTGCTTTTTCCTGATTAAAACATCACAGCTTTAGTTTTGTTTTGTTTAGTTTTATGGCTACATTTTATATTGTAAGAACATTGAGACAGAAAGCCTTGGCAAACTTAACAGCTCAAGAAATAGCAGAACTGTTCAAGCGAACAAAATAACTTACCATTTTGTCTATCCTCTTTTCTTGGCTGAAGAATCTTTAATAATGAATTTAAATTTATGAATTTATTCCATTTCCTAAAATCTCACTCTCAGTCCACATCAGTTGCCAGGGAAGACAGCAGTCAGTCTAATTCTTATCTAAGTGTTATTTTGGCCATAGGAGCTAACCAGTGGGCTTGCTGAAGTTGACCCCTCAGATATAACTAAAACTTCCATTATTGGGCTAATCTTTTCATCAAAGTCTGCTCTTACTTCTTTTTCTTTACTGAGCATTTTGTTTTTAAGCTCCACTCACAATTGGGTCAGAGCATCTTCAAAACAACAAGGCTTCTAGGTCAGTGATCCCAGTCAGTGTTGAGTACCTATTGATAGTGGTCTGAGGAGGGACAAACCATGACCTGGCGACAGACTGTGAAGTCCTCACAGCTCATCTATGCGCAAGGGCAACAAAGGCTATCCCCTCTGGTCTGAATCGATAGAAGGGCTACGGTGGCACAAGTCAGATATTTTTAATGAAGGTTACAGCAGGAATGTGTCATAACACACAGATCATCTCACCCTGCTGGGTATGGGGCTGCATGACAGCAGACCAGTCAGAGTGCCTGTGTTTACCCTTGTCCACCATCGAAAGGGCACACAAGCATCGGAACTGGACCTTGAAGCAATGGAAGAAGGTTGCCTTGTCTGATAAGTTTTCTCAATCCTGTTTTATTTTACATCAGGTGGACGGGTGGGTACATGTGCACCATTTACCTGGGGAAGTGGCGGCATCAGTATGCACTGAGGTAAGAAGACAAGATGGTGGAGGGATTATGAATAATGAATGTTCTGCTGGGAAACACTGGGTCTGGGCATTCACGTGGGTCCTACCAAAACATTGTTGCAGACCAGGTACACCCATCATGGCAATAGTGTTCTCCAATGCCAGTGGCCTCTTTTAGCAGGATAATGCTCTCTGCTACATTGCACACATTGTTCAGGAATAATTTGAGGAACATTACAAGATGAAGAGTTCCCTGGCCTTCAACAAATCAGCATCTGTGGGATGTGCTGGAACAAGAAGTCCAATCTGTGGGGGCTCCATCCCTCACAACTCCCAGGAGTTAAATATCATGGCAACTTCAAAGGGCTTGTGGAGTCTCGGCAATGGGGGCTGGTTGAGTAGAATGCAGAGGGCCAACAGCATATTAGAAGGGTGGTTATAATGACCAATTAGAGGCCTGGAATTATTCTGGCCTATATGTAATGCGAAGTGTGGGGAATACTTGGTAGACTGTTCTACATTTTGATAAGAAAGACATTGGGAGTGCATCCTCAAAATAGCCTTTTGTTGATGGATGTTGAATGTGTTAATACTTCTGTGGAAATATACATGATTAAGATGATATTCTTTTTAGTTATAGTCATGAAGCACATCCACATTACAGGGTTGGGCAAAATACGTGAAAAAGTATGATGGTTGAATACGGAACACACTGTGCTAAATGTATTTGTTAATGTATTCCATAATAGCACATAAAAAGTAACATACTCAGAATGCATTTAGAATATATATTATAAATACATTTTGAAAAGGCACATGGGAAAATCTTTTTTTTTAATTAATATACACTGTCCTTTACTGTTTGGCCACTGGTTGGCAGTTTTATCATGTAATTATTCTGTTAACTTTTCATGAAAAATGTACTTATCATTTAAATGAAGTTCCAAAAATTCTCTACTTTTTTTATCATCTGCTTCAGTCCCCTGCTGCTCCCACAATACCCTGAGCAGGAGTCCAGTACAACACAGATGGGAAGCTATCACTTGCATATCCACGACTGAGGAGATTATTAGTTTGATTAACTCTCAAATGAACTCAGTAACACTGACATGAATAACTGGCTCATCACACTGATTTATCAGTCTACTCAGGCTTTAGCAGAGCTCAGTAACACTGAGGTTAATAACAAATCATCACATTGATTAATCAGTCTACTCAGGCTTTAGCAGAGCTCAGTAACACTGAGATCAATAACTGATCATCACACTGATGTATCAGTCTACGCAGACTTTAGCAGAGCTCAGTAATGCTGAGGTTAATAACTGATCATCACCCTGATTTATCAGTCTACTCAGGCTTTAGCAGAGCTCAGTAATACTGAGATCAATAACTGATCATTACATTGATTTATCAGTCTACTAAGGATGTAGTAGGAACTTCAGTGTTTGTAAAGAAGCTGTTAATTGAGGTGCTCTTCAGAATTGGACTGACATGAAACTTTCCTACATATCATGCACTGATTCTAAATAAGGTTAATAAACAAGCAATGATGGTGTTTCTTTTAAAGATGGTGTTTTTAAACTTAGTGTCTAAGTATCCTAATTGTTTTTCTCCTAAAAATGTAAGAAGTAACTGTCTTCTGAATATTACCTTTACAAATGTAACTTGGACTGAACACAGGTACTTAATTTCTGTAATGTGAATACTTATTCCCAATACTTGTATTCCATTATATCCCAACCCTGTTCATTTTAGAATATGTCATTGGAAAGGCAATGAAATTACTTGTGTTTTGATTTAAAAATTTGACTAATAAAATCGTTTAATAAAATGATTTTATTAGTAAAAAAACAAGTAAAAAAGAAATATACTGGATTTGATTTTGAGTTTATGTGAGTGTGTCTATTGGGAGGGTTAAAATCTGAAGTATGTCTGATAAAGTATCACGGCTGCAGAGTCTTTGATATATTTGATTTATATGATACATATGATTTATGATTTATGACTTCCAGACAGAGGTGGAGAAATAATAAAAATAATAATAATAAAACATTGCATTCCATCTGGGCTGAACTGAGAGGTAGCTGGCATGCTGCCTTTGAATTCCTCAAGCCTGCCATCTCTGTGAAGTGCCACTGTCTGACTCATAAAAGAAGAGGCCTGACACTGTTTGGATCACTGTTTGCTATTTTATGACATCTGGATGACACACAAATAATCTTCGACTGCATTTAAAAGATAATTGTATCCTTTCAAATAGATCGCAAATGATTTTGGGGTCTTTTTGCATGATTCATTTTGTGCAGTGGAGAAGGCTGAGGTATTTTTTGGAGGACAGGAGAAGACTTGTAGAGTACTTTAAATTCTCTGCAGGTGTCTTGGCGATGCAGCTCTTCAGCTGGGATTTTCAAATATTTTACAGCTCAAGTCAGCTTTATGCTAACTCTTTGTGTAGGTAGTATTATCCTCAAGAGAGCCTTTAACACACAAAGGTAAGAGACTTATAAAGAAAAGCATTTGCAGATTACAATGATGTACAGTGTGTGCGTTCATCTGCTTATATTTACCCTGTAAATCCTACACAAAGTGTAGCCTTTTTCCATGTAGTGTGCCTTTTCACAGTGATTAAGCAGTTGCAGTTATCAGTGTCAATAACAAATGCCTGCTGTAATTCAAAATAATTATTTCTCACCCATAGCACAATAAAACAAGCAGAGAAATTTAGTTGTACGTGTGGATTCTATTGGGTTTTTTAAAAATACACACACACATTATCTAAGGTGCTTATCCATCTGAGTCGCGGGGCGTGCTGAAGCCTATCCTGGCAGTCATTGGGCAGAAGGCAGGAGTTTTTAAAAATAGAAGAGGAGATGTTTCATTATGATTTGAAATTGATACAAAGAAAAAGCATCCTTTGCATTTTTGCCATGTTTTTGTTATTTCCAGACATCAAACTGAAGTGAAGCATTGACACAAAGCTGTCGATACACACTGCGGATTGAATGTAGATGTAATTAATTGTGCAATTAAATACAAAACTACATAATTACATTGGGGCATAAATAGTATAACACAATTAAATTAATAACTCTTATTTCCTCCCTGGCTATCACATTGTTATACTCTTAAAAAAAAAAGTTCCAAAAATTATTCTTTGGATGCCATAGAATAGCCACCTTTGGTTCCTCAAACTATGTATGTTTTCTTTTTGAATGATACAATCTGTGTCCAAAAGTTAACAAAATTTAAGACTCTTCTCAAACGTTTCTTCTGAAATCAGGGGTTTTAATGAGTCTCTGCTGCAGTAACAGTCTCTACTGTTCTAGGAAGCTATATACTCAATTTTAGAATGCTGCTGTGAATATTTCATTGCTTTTAGCCACAAGAGCATTAGTGAGGTCTGGTACGGATCTTGGATGATTCTGGATCACAAACTCCACTCCAACCCATCCTAAAGGTGAATGGTACTCCATCATTCCAGAGAATGCAGTTCCACTGCTCCTTAGAAACCTGGTGACCATGGTGATCTTGCTTCACTCTTCCCATTCTATCGGTCAGTGCTTTTTTATGCAGATTATGAAAGCTGTGAGTGCACAATTGAACACTTGTGTCAGCAGTGAGTGCACCCTTAAGAAGCTGAATTTATGAATTAGAAGGGCTGTCTGAACACTTTTGGATATACAGTATACACTCACTGAGCACTTTATTAGGCTAACACTGGGTGGGATCTCCTTTTGCTTTCAAAACAGCCTCAATTCTTCATGCCAGGGATTCTACAAGATGTTGGACACATTCCTTTGAGATTCTGGTCCATGCTGACATGATTGCATCATACAATTCCTGCTGTTTGTTCAGGTGCACTTTCATGCTACAAATCTCCCATTCTACCACATTCCAAAGATGTCCTATTGAATTCAGACTGGGAATGCTATAGAAGAACACTCAATAGCCCTATAGCCCATTTCATGAAACCAGTTTGAAACGATTTTTTTGACATGGTGCATAATCATGCTGGAAGTAACCATTCGAAGATGGGTAAATTGTCACAGTGAAGGGATGTAAATGGTCAGCAACAATGCTCAAATAGGCTGTGGCATTCAAGCGATGATTGCTTGTTGTTAACAGGCCCAAAAGAAAACATTCCCCACGCCATTACATCACCTCCACCAGCCTGGATTGTTGACACAAAGTAAGTTTGGTCCATGGATTCTTGCTGTTGTTGGCAAATTTTGACCCTACCATCTGGTGCTTCAGCAGAAATTGAGATCAACCAGGCCAGGCTATATTTTTCCTGTCTTCAATTGTCCAGTTTTGGTGAGCCTGTGCCCACTGTAGCCCCAACTTTCTGTTCTTGGCTGACAGAAGTGGAACCTAACATGGTCTTCTGCTGTTGTAGCCCATCCCCCTCAAGGTGTGATATGTTGTGCATTATGTGATACTTTTCTGCTCACCACAATTGTACAGAGTAGCTGTCTGAGTTACCATAGGTTTTCTGTCAGCTTGAACATGTCTGGCCACTCTCTGTTGACCTCTGGAGGCTTTTTCTTCATTGCACCTTTCTGAGTAAACTCTAGAGACTGCTATGTGTGAAAATCCTAGGAGATCAGCCGTTACAGAAAAACTCAAACAAGCCCATCTGGCACCAACAATCATGCTATGGTCAGAATCACTGGCATTTTTCTCCATTCTGATGGTTGATGTAAATGTAATCTGAAGCTGCTGGCCTGACTGCATGATTTTATGCACTGCACTGCTGCCAAACTTTTGGCTGATTAGATAATTGCATGAAGTAGGTGTACAGGTGTTCCTAATAAAGTGCTCAGTGAGTGTATGTAATATAGCTGCATACCTTTTACGAAAATCTGCTGAATGCTATGTAGCCTTATCAAAATGCATAAAACATACCATATCATGGCAAACAACATCAGATGACACATATGTTAGAACACTTTTTGCTAACAAATGAGGAGTCAAATCCACCCAGACTTGACTGATTAATTATGCGTTTATATACATGAACGCTTGCACCAGAGCGTTGAAAAACACTTGGATGGCAATTTGAAGGCATTTGTCTTGAGTATTTGAACACCTGCCCCTGTCAGTGTATTTCTCATGTGTCATTTCTTTCCCTCATGGCTTTGCTTACTTAGTTCCAGCCCATCAGTGAACACTGACAACGAAGAGGCCGTTCTTGGATACAGTGGAAGACACGAGGTCAGCAGATATAAGAACCAGATGTGAACAGAGGAGCCAGGAGCTTCCAAAAACTCACTATACGTTTGCTTTCTTTCCTGTAGTCAGGAAAAAGAAAAGAGGATTAACCACCTCTGGAGAAAAGACAGCAGTTTTGTTTTTGTCTCTGCTCAAATGTCGGTTTAGTCGGTGTCTTTTGTTCTGTTGTCAGCTTTTGATGTTTATGAATGCCTTTACTCTTTCCTGCATTGGCCCGTCTCTTGGTGTTACTGTGATTATTATGTGATTAGTATGATTAGTCTGTCTCTCTCCACTCATCTCTGTGTGGATTGTTCTGTCTGTTTGCCTTCCTGTCTAACATCCTCTCTTTCCTCCAACTGCACGCCTGAGACATTGGACCTCACTTATAGCTCTCCATAACATTAAAGTCAATAGGCCTAAAATAATACATATTTAACATTTTGCATCACTGCTTTTCCCTCGATTGTCTCAAAATGCAATGATGAGCTCTTTAACTTTTCCCTGTCTGCAAGCAGAGATGCTGAATGAAATCCATTAGACACACTTTGCGAGTAGGGGCCCAAGGGACGCCCCCCTGCAAACACTGCTTTCCCACAGCCTTCAGTTATTGCTACAACTGGATGCAAAAGTTAGGTGCCCCTGGTCAATCGACATGCTCTGTTGATTTTCTAAGTGAAAATAAGTTAACACATCCTCTACAGAGACACATGCACATTTTAATGCACTATTACTGTTTATTTACTGAATTCACCATACTGGAACAAAATTAAACAGAAGATATGGCCTGTGATAAAGTTATGGCACATTTTATATATTATGTTTAATTTTTTGCGACATGTAAAAGCAAATAAAAAGAAATTGTGCACTAAAATTTAAATGAAAATGGCATATTTATATGTGTTCTCTGTAGTGGATGAGTTAACTTATCTTCAAAAAACCAAGAGAGCATGCAATTTGACGAGGGGTGTTCAAACTTTTGCATATGACTGTATATGTCTTCACTGCTCAAAATGACCTATCCATGCTCTGTCTACAAATATATTCTTTCATAAAAAAACATTTGCAACACTGGACAGTTTTATAGAATGCTGACAAAAATCTCACTGAACCTACTGAAGAATAAATAAGGAAACACATTCTGAAATTTAGGGTGTGTTATTGGTTTCGAATGGTATTTATTCTGCATGCGTATGAAAGGTCACATTGTAAGAACAGATCAAGTACAGTGAGTGATAGCAGAACTTGGGACTGTGAATCAGCATTAATGTTGTAGTCTACATCAGGAGCTCCTAAACATTTTCATGCCATGACTCACACATAGAGGTAGTGTTTGACCACAGAATATTTTGTGAAGTCAAATAAGACATAAACTTGCAAATGATCCTTCAGCTTTCGGTCCACCAATATTACTGTTCTTTCAACAAACAAATGCAATAGCATATCATGATAAAAGAATAAAACATACAAAGATCTGCACTGTTACATACTTAATGGTAGTGAGGAATAGAAAATAATAGGATAATAACAACATTGTTTTAAATTTAGAAGTCATTCAGCTCTTATCCTGTGTGTGAGCATTAAAAATTAGTAACTGTAATGGGACAGAATCAGTTAGATGCTTGTGAATAAAAAGAGCAAAAGAAGCTTTACTGGTCAGTTCATTATCCAAAGTCATTGTCAATAAACAGACAAAGGTCAGATCCAACAAAGATAAAATACAAAAACAGAAAAACATAACAAACAGGGTGAGGCAACCAAATCCAAATTGGAACAGGCAAGTAAAAAAACAGAGTATATAAGTCAGAACCGGAATGGAATACAAACACATGGTTAATAACGCTCAGTAACTCTAGACAGAAGAAATACCTCACAAATAACTATGACTAAAGCCCAGGCTTATAAACTAACCTTATAAACTAACCTAATCACATGACAAAGAGAACAGGTCAATAATAGGTTAAAGCAAGCTTGTTTTATTCCAAAATCAAACGTTGTACAGCAGCAAAGTTGAATGCTTCTGCAGCAATGATGATCAACGAGTGATTTATTTTGTCATTTATCAAAATCTCAAGAAAACAAGCAATTATTTTTGACATAATCAACCAAATTCTTAAGAAAAAAGATATTTCAGCATAATTAGTCATAAACTCAAGATAATCAGATGTCAACATAATTAGCCATTATCTTGATAATCATTATTATTATTTCAACACAATCAGTTAAAATCGCAGAAAAAAGCACATTGTTTTGACATAATCAGTTAAAATATCTGGAAAATAAGATATTATGCCAACATAATCAGTTGAAATCTGCCAGAAACAGAGAGGGTAAAAAACAGGTGATGAAAACAGTTTCTCCTGAACCTGGCAGTGATGGGCTTCCAAATTAATAAGGTCTTCTGTGCTGTGGCATACAAAACATGGATCTCCTTCTCAAGTGACAGTTTTGTTTTACAGGAGGTTGATAAAACAACAAGATCGATACATAAATATATACAAGCTACTGTCTTTGATTTTCTTAACTAACTAGAGATGCAGCACTGGTCTGCCTGTTGCAAATTGGTTTATCCAGTTCCAATCTGAAAACTTCCCAATTTCCCAAGAGATTGGAGGAAATAGTAAATTCTAAAATGTAGAAAAAAGAGATCTCATGTGTAAGATCTCAATAAATGTGTGAAAGAGAGCATTACCAAACTAGAAAATAGCACTTCCAGAAGAAAAACATTTTGCTGCCATTGATGCTAACATCAGTGCTGTTATCATGAGTTAGCAGCCAGCTAGCACTGGAGTAGTCAGCCAACATGGGACCCACTGAATACCAGGGGATATTTCACATGCTGTGCTTAGGTGCTTATGTTGCTAACATGCTTTGAAAGTAGCAGTGGTGCAATGGTGTAATTCTTTTGCACACATACAAAATAAGCACATATGAAATTACATAGGGCGGCACGGTGGCGCGGTGGGTAGCGCTGTCGCCTCACAGCAAGAATGGCCTGGGTTCGATTCCTGGCCGGGTGACCAAGGTCGTTTCTGTGTGGAGTTTGCCTGTTCTCCCCGTGTCTGTGTGGGTTTCCTCCGGGTACTCCGGTTTCCTCCCACAGTCCAAAAACATGCAGTCAGGCTGATTGGACATGCTAAAATTGCCCCTAGGTGTGAGTGAGTGTGTATGTCTGTCTGTCTGCCCTGCGATGGACTGGCGACTTGTCCAGGGTGTATCCTGCCTTCCGCCCAATGACAGCTGGGATAGGCTCCAGCACCCCACCGCGACCCAGAAGGATAAGCGGTTTAGATGATGGATGGATGGATGAAATTACATCACTGCAAAACATTTTTTCGTGTAGCATTACAGTAATTTACTGGCAGCAATTACACCAGTAATTTACTCTTTGCTTACAGCATAGTGAAGAGGATGATCACACTGCTTTTAACAAAAGTTAAGTACTGTTTATCAATCACACTATGAAACATCACATTACAGCAGTTATAAATGCCAGTAGTTAAGACTACAAGAATAGCAGTAACCAAACATATATTAACGATAACATTACAGGATGAACTGGTTAACTGACACACAAAACACCATCTTGATTGGAATAATAAAAATATATTTACTAAGAATAACATGTTAGAAAAAGAAGAAAAAATGAAAGAAAATAATAAGAAAACAAAAACAAAATCACAAGAAATGCTGGGAAGCTATACCCCATCATTGCAATATTCAGAGACAGGCTGCACAAAGTAACCACTTTCCTAATATGCTTTGTAAATAACAGCTAATTATAGGAAAATCCACAATCCAAAACATTTTATGCTTGACCTGTGTCTCCCAGAATGACTGCAGTGCATTACTGCAGTGATTCTACCTCTACATGGGTACTTCAGACCTCTATGATTTCTTAGTGAATACTTTATTAACAGTCTATGCTCTAGACTATTAAATTGGTGCAAAATATTTCCTGCATAATGTTTTCCTATTTCTGTCTAGACTGTCATATGCTTGCCTAGTCGAAGTGGATGTTGTGTATAAATGGATAGAATCCTGTATTTCTGTATTAATTCACTTCACTGAGCCTATGACACTGTCCTTCAATGCAAAAAACAGATACTGCAATTGAATTCCTCCTGCATTTGGGAATTGTAATGAATAACAAGAGAGACAGGACGCTGCGCATCTGCGAAGGCTTTTCTAACCTTCATGCAAATTTCAAGGTTCCTTTCTCGATTTGTTTTTTAAAAACATAGTTGAAGAGTTCAAGCCCTTGGGAAAAACTTGCCAAATATCAAACAGTGGTGTGCACAGGAGACCACTGAATTGCTAATGAAATTCCAAGGCATGCAGCAGCACAAGAACTATGCTAGCACAGTTCAGTCAGTGGAAGTTGGCTCAAAGCCCCTGTTTTTATACAGACTGTTTCAGGCAGAAGACTTGCTAGTTAATCTTTAAATCTGATGTGTCATTAAAAATATGCTATTTACTTATGCTTTTGTTATTATTTAACATAGGACATGCGTTTCTCTCCAGCTATTTAAACATCTTTTGTAAAGATATATGCTATATAAAGCTCCTCATGGGTTATAGCACCATAGAGAAACAGAGTAGTAATGAGAGAGAGAGTTGCTAGATTTTAAAAACTGCTGAATGTATAAATGTGAACTGTTTAGCTTGGAACATCAGAAGGCTGAAGATGCCTGTGCCTTTGGGGTAAAATGAAATGAATGAAAACAATCTGAAGATGTGTGAACTACATATTTATGAAATATACATCAGAAGTGGTGGTTGTGTTTGATTCGTGGTAAACTGTGCTAAATGCGCTTATTGATTATCTTTGGGCATGCAAAAGTTAGCAAGCGTTGCTCTTTATATAACTTTGTATATCCTGTGAACCATAGTAAATTATTTAGCATGATAGTATGTGTATCTGGTGCAGTGATTTAGTTGTTCGATGTTTATAATCTTTCCATAAGCAGGACACATCCTAATCACATATGCAGTCATTAAATTTAGAATATTTATGAAGACCACCCAAAACTAAGTACAGAAATTGCGTTTCATACAGAACTGTTGCTACAATAAACACAGATATGCAGAATATCACTATAGTACTTCAGTACACATCAGTATATACAAAATACTGAGAGAAATATATATATATATATATATATATATAATCGGTCATTACATTATGACCACCTCCTCTCCTTGTTTCTACGCTCATTGTCCATTTTATCAGCTCCACTTACTCTATATGTGCACTTTGTAGTTCTACAATTACAGACTGTAGTCCATCTGTTTCTCTGCATACTTTGTTAGCCCCCTTTTACCCTGTTCTTCAGTGTTCAGGACCCCCATGGACCCTTACAGAGCAGGTACTATTTGGGTGGTGGATCATTCTCAGCACTGCAGTAACACTGATGTGGTGGTGGTGTTTTAGTGTGTGTTGCGCTGGTCTGAGTGGATCAGACAGCAGTGCTGCTGGAGTTTTTGAACACCTCAATGTCACTGCTGGACTGAGAATCGTCCATTAACCAAAAATATCCAGTCAACAGCATCCTGTGGGCAGCATCCTGTGACCACCAATGAAGGACTAGAGAATGATTAGCTCATACTGTACAGCAAGAGATGAGCTATCGTCTATGACTTTACATCTACAGGGTAGGCCAAGTGAGAGTAGAGTGAGTGGAGTGTAGAGTGGACAGTGAGTGGCCATAGTGTTTAAAAACTCCAGCAGCACTGCTGTTTCTGATCCACTCGTACCAGCACAACATGCACTAACACACCACCATCAGTGTTACTGCAGTGCTGAGAATGATTCACCACCCAAATAGTACCTGCTCTGTGAGGGTCCATGGGGCTATCGTATCTCCATTTTTGTCCTTTATATATATGTGTGTGTGTGTGTGTGTGTGTGTGATAGCCTGTATAACAATAGGTTGGTCTGGAAAGCAATTTTGTTTTGTATCTCACCAAATCTTATTTTCACTAAACAAATTCTTTTCTGACACCTTAGGGTCAGAATGTGTCCCTGTCCACCTTTTACTTTATAGCCTGCTGAAACATACAGAACTACAGAAGAACTTTTAATGCAATAATTATGCCAGGAAATTATAAAATGAAAAGTCCAATTTTGGAACCAGAACTATTTTATAACAGCTTTAAACATGCTAAGTCATGTTTAAAGCTGTCATAAAACACTCAAATTACACACACATGACCGCACACATCCACTAAAGTCTGTATTAATGCTGTTAAGTTTATAAAAAGCATGGTACTGCTCATGACATAATCTTTGATCAAGTCTACTACCTTAATGAACAGCACTGCTTGGCATAAGAAATGTTTGTTGCGATTACTGTTAATAACAAATGAATTATTTAGCAAACATTGGGGTGTTCTATCAAATTATCATATTAGGTTGGAACATGGTCATGTTGTTGGTACATAAACCTGCACGGACATAGTAAGTGGACATCATGGAAAGAAATACAAAACAAGAAAAATGTGGAATGTGTGGCCCTTAAAGAACTACTTTTTGTAATGTGTGTGTTTATTGTATGTGTGATTGTGAAGAAAATGTTTTAAGTTTCAAGAACCTCCATGTAATGCAAAGTTCTATACAAGTTAAAGGTTTATCGTAGGGCCACGCACTCAATCCAAGATCAATTTAGAAACCCTCATTTTTAAGGGCGTCTGCCACTAGCGATGGCATTTATACTGGCTAAAGGCCAGGTCTGATAGCCTTACTGCTATGCTGCGGCCTGTATAGCTGCCAGAATGATAAGTATATGTACAGCAGACAAGAGTTCCTATTTGAGGTTAATTGCAGTAACATTCTTGGCAACTTACAACCATTACCTAGTTTGGATTGTGCATTGTAGACGCCCTAAATAACTGATCATGTTCTGGGGAATTGTGATAAAGCTGCATCATGTGCAATTCACAGTGTAACAATATAATGTTTGTTGTCAACAGATAATTGCTAAATGTTATGCAACATTTTTTTCATTATAGCAGGGCATTATTCAGCTGATGGCACACTTGCAGAACAGCCAGTTACTTCATCAGGAAATATTGCCATAGGTGACTGTTGTTGACCGTTGAGTCTATTGTTATCCACGTGTGCTTATCCATCCATGCAAATAGACCATTCTTTCACCACCCAGGTCTGTTCATGGACAAAAACAAGTCTGAGAAGAAAAAAAAGAAAGAAAAGCAAATCAGAGTTAGGATTTTATGCCAACAGCATTACCATAACAAAGACAAAGAAAGATTAGTCACAGAGACAATTAAAAAAAAGTACCTTAGCTGTGACTTCTAGGGAAGAAAACTTGTTGTTGAGTCTCTTGAAGTGTAAAAAAGCTGTATAATAAAGCAGACTATCATGTAGTAGGGTAAGAAATGTGTAAAAGACTCAACAGATGCTATCTGTTGGCTGTGTGGTCAGCGACAGCAGATTACTATGCTGGCTTTAATGTCTTCCACATTATCCTACCCTCTTTTGGGCTCATTTCACTAAGCTTGCATAGGTCTTCTTCATTAAGCTTTACTGGATCATGGGTAGTGTTTAAAATAGCATACTGTGTGCTGTTTGCTGCATACTGTGCTGGTACATACTGTATAAATTCTGCATACTACTCCTCATAGTAGTATAGTATAGTACCCAGTAGGCCACAATTAAGATCATGTACAGTGTATTGTCCTACATCACTGGACCACTAGATGGATATGTTCATTGATGTTGGTGATGAAAATTGGAAAATGTGTTCACCCTGTGGAAATCCTGTGATTTTCATGTTCAGGTTCATGAGAACCCAGTGTTCACAACATGAAAATAATGCTATTGAATTATAAATAACAATGTTGAATAAATACATGCTAATATTCCATGTTAATATAAGAAAGCCAAGCTTTCCAACAGTATGCCACATACCTCTGAAATCCCACATCTGACACCAGTGTTTGTTAGTTTGTGTTGGATCAGAGCATATAAATAAATTGATAATAAAGCCATGTATCACCAACTTACAGTCAAAAATGTAAAGATGTGCAGCCTGCCTCTTTTAGACTCAGGTTCTAAAGAGTTAATCATGATTAAACATTTTAATCATTTTACAGCTCGATTTAGTTTATGTAGTTATTTGTATATATTCGAAGGGCCTTCCGCCCAATGACAGCTGGGATAGGCTCCAGCACCCCACCGCGACCCAGAAGGATAAGCATATCATTGGTTTAGATATAAACAAAATCATTCAGAGTGGGTTGGTGTATAATGCACCTTTCTAGAAAAAATTACAGAGTCAGAATTGTTCACCATTATGGTACTAGGAACCAGACATCCGAAGCATTTAATGCCTCTAAAAGCTACATCCCGTTAAGTTATTACAAAAAATGGTACTTGAGACATTGTTTTATGATAGTTTTATTATAAAGTTCTGGCCTAAAATGTATTTTTAGTATAAACTACTACTCCAGGATTAGTTCCTTGTTTCCTCTCAAAACCAACTGAAAACTGAGATCAATGCACGCAACGTAATGTGCTTTTGTTGTTACTAGCCTGCAGCTACAGCTGTTCAGCATGGCTAACGCCAGCAGCAGCTTTTGTTTACAGTTTATTTTTGCAGTTTTCTTACCTATGTTGGAAGGTGGCAAAGTGTGTGGAGGACTTCAAGGAGGTCTGTTTCCAAAATGTCCTAGAGCCATATCAGTTTGAACCAGAATACACAGAGGAGTTGCAGCGGCTTGAAGAAGAGAGAGACAAAAAGGAAAGAGAGAGAGAGAGAGAGACAGAGACTGAACCCGCCGGCACCGTAGCAGAACAACCCAGGGTGAATGGAAATTGGTGATGTCAACAACAAATGACTTGCTGCTCTGCTCACCAGTTTGTGAGTTAAGATAGTGAGGCAAATAGTTATTTTATTGCATGGCCTACTTTAGACAGTCTGTAAGCTAATGACTAACAGTGATATATGCACAGTGTCTAACGACAACTAATTTATTTCACTCACAAACATTTCTCACCTTGATTCCAGTTTCTGTGGTGGAAAATACAACAGAGGGAACAGCAGTTTTCTTTCGCAGCCACCATTTGAAGAAATCCGCTTTGCATTTTTTCACTGGTCTTGAATCATCGTCGTCAGTGAAGTGATTGCTACAAACCCCAAGTTTGTAGAGTTGTTCGACTTTTGTATTTGTGTATAGCTTCAAATAAATTAGTCACAGCTTCAGGATTTCTGATATTTCTATTAGCAACCGAAAAAAATGTACTGCACTGTATTTTCTTCATTTATTTTTGCATGCTACTACAGCGCAGTTCATCACCAGTCTAAACAATTAACCAGGAAGGTGCAACTGTGATCTATCGTAGCTCCTCTCACGAATAAGTTACTCACATAAGTTATGAATTTTGCTGACACTGTGCGACACAACGCCACCAACCCAAACAACACAAAAGGCATGCAGGGCAGAGACGTACATGCAAGGGCGTTGTAAAGAAAAAGTAGTACCAACAGAAAACATAGTTTTTCGAATTTAGCACTGTTTTACCCTTATCAGTGTCACTGCTGGACTGAGAATAGTCCACCAATCAAAAATATTCAGCCAACACCATCCACTAAACTCACATTGTTACACAGACATAGTGCACTTATTGGCTAATAATACTTATCCATGGTCAAATTCTTCACATAGCATTTACACACAAAGACGTTGGCACAATGGGCTTTATATTTGAGCTGTGGTAAAGGAGCAACTTAGGGTTAAGTTCCATGCAATGAATATTCCAGCAATAAAAAGCATGTTTGTGACATTATTTGTAGTCCATAGTTCATTGAAACAAGAGGAGAAGTTCAGTTTTAAATAGATTTGACAATTAAGTTTGTAATCATAAATCTAATGAACTCTCCATCTCTAAAGGTTATTCATGGAATTCATCCTGGAAGAATCAGAATGGGGCCAGTGGTTTTTGGTGATGGGTCACTGGATGAAAGATTACTCTTCATTTCAGGTTTCTTTTTTCTATTGTCAGTTTCATGGTTTATTGCTTGCTGACGTCTTTTTCTAACGTTTCTCTTGGCAAAAGCTGAATCAAATAACCCTGGTGCACTGCAGATGAATGATGCCATATCAGCACATCAACTGATATAATGCCCTCCGCTGCTCTCTCTCATCCTTTCGTCATCATTTTTGTCACATGAAGAGCCCTGTAGTTGGGGACAAAGGCCAAAATACAAATGGAAAGCCTAAATAAAGGTTTCAGTCCTCTGTATTGGACTTATTCATGCACCCAACACATTGTAGCAAGCTCTTTCATGGCCCCACAAAGGACTGCATTTGTAAATGATAGAATTAAATGAATCTGAACAGAGCCATTCATGTTTACTCTATATCTATGTTACAAAGCCTTGAATTCAATTGTTTATAGTATTTCTAAATGTGTGGATCCATCTCGTCATTGTCTGTGTCTGTGTAAGGGATTAAAAACAGGTTTGTTTACTTTTTTGTGTTTAATAGAATACTGCACTGACAGTATCACATGGTGCTCCCTGTGAACAGAGTTCATTTTAGGCCTTGAAATGATTTAAAAATGTACTTTTTTATTTATTTTCTTTTTTCTTTTTTTTGACAAAGTATTAATCAAAATAAGTGCTTAATTTCAGAAAATGTCATTTTCCACCTCAAGCTGTCAAATCAGAACTTTCTGGCAAGAAATACAAATATTTATGAAATGCTTTTTGATTGTTTCAAATAAAAAATAAAAATCCAGTTTTCAAAATTCTCTTCAAAGTTTTAGAGTTTTTTCTTTCTAAGCAATTTTTCCTGTGTTAAGTAACTAAGTAACATTTGGGACACAGGTTAAAATGACTATTTTGTTAAATAAACAAATTAATATGGAAAATATTTTTTAACGTTAATTTGTTTGGAAATAAACCAAAGAGTTAACAAACTGCAATTATGGTGTTAGTGGAAGATTTTAATGAATACATTTAATAGAGAAGTTCAAAATCACCATATTAAAGGTCAATACAGACATTTTATGTGTTTTTGTGATTATTTTAATGCAAATTTTACTAATTTTATTTGAGGTTAAAGTACAGATCCCTTCCCCTTTCACAGAAAAAAAGTCATTTTTATTGTTTTTCAAAAGGTAATGGGACAGACTGACTGGAAAGTGCCACAGTATTATGTAGAAAGCAGACAGAATACAGTTAATGTTTCTGTACAAAAAGGACAAACCCTCAATAAATCTAACTAACTTCATTGTGTACATATTTGTACTTAGTACAGGACTGGACCTGAACCACCTTCTGCTACCCACTCATTCTGAGTCTGTACATTAAGTCTATTACACACTTTTATATTGTACAAACAATTCCAAAAAAGTTGGAACAGTTGGTAAACGCTAATATAAACAGAAAGAAGTGATTTGTAAATCCACTCCAGTATTTAAATAAAAATGCTACAGAGACAAGATAATTCATGTTTTAGCTGATCAACTTCATTATTTTTGTAAATATATGCTCAGTGTGAAATTTATGCCTGCAACACATTCCAAAAAAGTTTGGACGGGGCAATTTAAGACTAGCAACACTGAACATCGCAATGTTCAGAGACCACTTTAGCAGAGGTGATATAAAAATGCTTGGGTATAAAAGGAGCATCCAGGAAAGGATGAATCCTTCATGAGCAAGATGGCCATTTTACCATAAAAAAACACCCACCAACAAATAATCCAAGTGTTAAAAAACAATGTTCCTTAATGAGCATTTGCAAGGATTTTAGGTATTTTAACCCTCTATGGTGCATAATATCATCTTTGTGTGGAAAGCAAGGCCAAAACACAATTGAATGCCTCTGACATTCAGATGGCACCACATTGAAAACCGGCATGCTTTTGTGGTGGAGATCACTGCATGTGCATGTTTATTTGACAAACCGTTGTCAATAAACACTGTTTGTCGCTGCAAGTTAAGAGTGTACTATGCACAGCAGAAGTCAAACATCAACAGCGTCCAGAAATGACCTCTCTGAGCTTGAGCTCAGCTGAAACGGACTGATGCACAGTGGAAATAATGGACGTCATGTTCTCTGGGCCAAAGAAGTAAAGGACCATCCAGAAAAAAGTTTAAAAGCCTGGGTCTGTCATAGGGGAGGGTTTAATGGGTCAACTAGCACATCTGTAAAAGCACCATTAACACTGGAAGATGAATACACATTTTGGAGCAACATATGCTGCCTTTCAGATGCCTTTTCAGTGAAGTCCATGCTTATTTCAACTAGACAACATCAAGAAATATTTGGCATGAGATACAACAGCATGGTTGTATGTGGATGGTCTGTCTGGCTCATATTGAAAACGTATTATGAAGTGCAAAAGACCTGTATGGTTGCACAGCTGAAGACCTTAAGAATGGCAAAAATATACGCTTTCAAAGTCCCCGAATGATAATAAAATGTTGTTTAAAGGAAAGGTGATGTAACACAGTGGTAAACATGCTCCTGTCCCAACTTTTTGGAAGTGTGTCTGAGGAATTATATTTGGAATGATCACCTATTTACACAAAAACAATAGTTCATAAGGAAAAACATAAATACTGTGTACTTGTACTGTTTTTAATTTAACACAGATCAAACAGAATTTACTAGTAACTTTCTGTTTTATCAGCATTTCACATGCTCTCCCAACTTTTTTGGAATCAGGTTCGTTTCAAATTTTATTTTATTTATTCATTACATTTTGTTTTTACTTCCTGCTGTTGTGTGAGCACTCACCACAACAAATTCCTTGCGCATAAAAACGTATTTGGCTAATAAACGATTCAGGTTGATTCAGATACACACAAACACACACACACACACAAATTATACAAGGCCCTGATGGATCATGCAGATTGTACATTGTGAAAAAGAACTCTTATGAATGTACATGTGCTCAGGCCAAAGATTTGCTCAGATTTTTAGCATCCCCATTGCACACACTTTGAACAGATGTTGTGCAGGGTAATACAAGAGATTTGTCAGGTTTTTGCTTTGCTATGAGATGACTAGAGTGCTGCCCGTCAAGCCTCGCTGAGTATGGAGAGTAATTAAAGTCCAGTCACTAAAGGCTCTAAAGCTAATGGATTAGTATAAATTGTCATGCATATTTAATTACTACACAGACCAAAAAGTGCAGTGACAGTTTCTTTCTCATCTACCATTATTATATCTATATTTTCCAAACTTTACAAGGCAAAATCTCCACTACAGAAAAGTGCAACAGATGTGTACTAATTTTATATGGAAGCTTTGTGTTATTATCTGACCAAATTGAATGGCCACATAGAGCATTGTCTTTATCCAAATGCACTCGAGGTAGACAATGACAATAGATTCTTATGAATAGAAAATTACAATACACAGTTTATCATTTATTGTTGTT
This sequence comes from Colossoma macropomum, assembly GCF_904425465.1. Taxonomy (NCBI): domain Eukaryota; kingdom Metazoa; phylum Chordata; class Actinopteri; order Characiformes; family Serrasalmidae; genus Colossoma; species Colossoma macropomum. The sequence continues at coordinate 12,022,596 of NW_023494805.1, forward strand.
CTTAACATTTTTAGAAATTCTTGCTTTTCAAATTATTCATTTTCTGTAGGTTTAATGAGGACATTAGATATCTGATAATCCACTTGAATAAGAAAGGAAATGTTAAGGAGGGAAAGTAAGTGAAAAAAAAAAGTTTCCAAAACTAGAGTTAAAAAAACGATTAAGTTATAGGTAAACTCCTGACAACGCTTCAAGACCTGGTAGACCACCGAAACTGTCACCATCAGATAAAAAGCAATTAAAACTTTCATCTTTGAGAGAGGGGAAAAAATCAAGCTCCACTTTGCTTCAGATCTGAAAAAATCCACAGGTCTTTCTGTTCATCCTTCCACTGTGAGAAGACATCTCAATGCTGTTACTGAGAAAAGGAAATAGACAAAAAAGAAGAACATTTGCAAACAAACGAAGAAGTTGCTGGTGTTCTCTGAACAATTGACTGACCTTCTCAGAGTCCAGACCTCAACATCACTGAATGTGTTTGGAATTATGTAGATCGTGAGAAGCAGAAAATGCAACCAACTTCTGAGACTGAACTTTGGAGGTCTGGAAAAATATCCCTCCAGATTTCTTTGAAAAACTGAATTCAAGTCTCCAAAAAGAATGGAAGCTGTAATAAAGACAAAAAGGCAAAAATATGCAGTTGTTGAAGCTTCTTTGTAATTTTTTTGTTAATGCTTTCTGTTTTTTTTCTGTTGCTGAAAAATGAATAACTTTTATAACTTTAATAAATGGCCATGTTGTGATGATAATATTGATAATAAATGATAATAAGATAATAAAAATACCTACCAGCATCCAGATAAAATACGTACACACAGATTTACACAAGATATGTTGCTATTGAAGGAAATATCAACAATTATTAATATGGCAAATACTAATTTCAAAATACATGTTATAAATCAATGTACAAGGTTTTACCCCATTTCATCACTTCCAGATGGTGTGGAAACGTTTGGTCTTCTTCAATCTGATACTCAGCTATCACTCATAGCCCTACAACCAATGACTTGTTTGATTATTTAGAAAATTGCATTCTGCTAGATTTATTATTCTCATTTTCTCCCTCACAATTATCCCATTTCTTGCATTCTATCTCTCTCCCTCCTCCAGACCTTTCCACTGATTTATCAACGTTTGGAGCCATGTGTCCTCATTATTGCTTTCACACATTATGTCAGTAATTTTAACTGAGAGCTTGAAGTCTGAATAGTTTCAGATGATTTAAAACAAGTAGCTAACTTGTGGCTTTGATGGTCAGTGCAGTGTTTTGAAAGTAAATTAAATAGCAGTGTCACATGCAGATGTGGGGTAATGGCTAAAACATGAAGGACATAAACCATGCATGCTTTTCCACCTTCACCAACTCATTTGGGAGCATTCATTCTTCTCAGCGTGCTGCAGTGAGTTTGTGGGCTGTAGGGGTGAGAGAAGTTCAGTCAGTAGCGCTGTGGCCTAAAGGCAATGTGATACTACAGAGAAGAATGTGTTGCAGGAATTTCCTAACACTAGATTTGCCCCTAAAGAATACTCCTGCATTTTTCTACCTAATCTCTATCTGCCACATCTGTATTGTACCATTGATTAATACAGACAATTTTTTGATGCATTTTACTGTACTTAGAAAAGAACAGAAGGCCTGTTGTCTTCAAACTTTCTTCTAATATGAATTTGAATTGCGAAAATGTTAGGACAGTATGTAAAATGCACAAAAAACAGAAAGTAGTGAATAGTAAATCTATTTTGACCTGTGCTAAAAAACAGTACAAAGCTGAGATGTGTAATGTTTTACCTTATCAACTTCATTGTTTCATTGTAATTATACAATTATGAAATATACTGAATTCTAAAATTAATGCCTGCAGCATGTTCCAGTAAAGTTGGGACATGGGCAATTTAAAACTAGGAACATTGTGAAATCTTAACCAAAAACATGGTGATGCAATCATGTTTAGATATAAAAGGAGTATCACAGAAAGGCATAGTCCTTTATGCGCAGTGATATGTCAAGGCTCATCACTTTGCCAAAAAATGTGTCAGCAAGTGAAGAAAAACATTCCTCAATGAGCATTGCAATGATTTTAGGTATTTCACCCTCTTTAGTGCAAAAAATCAAGGTGTGAAATACAGGGGCTTCTAGGGGATCCAGGACCTCCTAATTAATCTCCTGGACCCCCTGTCTCAAAATCAAAATTCTAGGGTGTCCCTGAAAATAAACTTATTATGATGTCATGCCGTCCATCAGGGAAGAACAGATGCTCAAACACAAATTCAGGGACAGCTCATTGTTTAGCTGCTTAACCCACAAAAATGGCAGAATTCTGTCTTTGGAATTCTTAACTAACTAGAGCTGCAGCACTGGTCTGCCACAGGGTGGTGCTGTAGCAGACTGGCTCATCCAATTGGTCCTTTGTAGCCTAGCGACTGTAACTATGCCCTGGATACATCGGAAAAACTTTACAATTTTCTGCAGAATATTTGTAAATCTGAAAACTTGCCCAATTTCCCAAAGATATCACAACATGCGCTTGGGAATACTTTGACAAACCATTGTCAATGAAAACCATTTGCTGCTGCATCCACAAATGCAAGTTAAGACTGTTCAATGCACAGTGGAAGTCATATGTCAACAACGTCCAGAAATGCTGCTGTCTTCTCTGGACTTCTATGGAGTTCATCTGCAATCACCTGATGCACAGCAGAAGCATGAATTGTGGTCTGATGAGTTAAACTTCCAGATTCTTTATAGACATAATGGAAACTGTATTCCTCAAAGAAGAAAAGGATCATCCAGATTGTTTCCAGTATAAAGTTTAAAGGTCAGGATCTGTCATGTTATCTTAGTACTAGTGCCCATGGCTATCGATAACTTGCAAAATTTATGAAGACACCATTAAGACTGAAAGATATATAGACATTTTAGAGCAACAAATGCTGCCTTCCAGACAACATCTTTTTCAGCATGACATAATCAGAGCATGCAGGTGCTAGACTGGCCTGATTGCAGTTCAGACCTGTCTCCCATTGAAAACACATGGCAGATTATGCAACACAAAATATAACACTGAATGCCCTGTACGGTTGCCCTGTAAGGCAGACTTGTATAACGGAAGTATAGCAAAACACGGTGCTTTCTACACTGGATCAGTTTTCAATATAATACAGTTCAAACTAAATTTACTAATCATTGTTTTCACTGTACCAATTGTTTTTTGGAATGGAGGTTTGTAACTTGGGCAGTTGCTGATTTTCATGATTAAATTAAAATTCATGATTAAATGAAATTTGAAGAATGACAATAAAGACCACTTGACTTAAAAGTATAACCATTAATCTCTAACCACACAGGTCTTAGAATGACAAATAGTGCTCGCTCTTCAAAACTTGCCCCATCTTGTCCCAAATTACAGATTTACAGCTTTCATTTTTTTTGCATGCATTTTCTTGCAAGTTTTACATAAATATTTGCAGACAAAACTCAGCAACTGTCCAAGGCCTTCTATTATTAGTATTTTTTTAGTAAACGGAACATTTACTTGAACCATACACTGCAGATGCAACAAATAAGCTTAAATATGCGAGATTTCTTTTACTATTGTTTTTAACAAGGGACTTCAGCACTGATAATATGAAACACTTTGTTATTCTCAGTTTTACTGTATGAAACATATACAGGCTTTCATGAGTCACTGAGCACAGCTTGATAATGTCAACTCTATATTCTAACAAGCCACTGAGAAAAACAACAACAAAAACACAGAATTGTATCTAAATTGTGAACCGTTCCTTGATCACTTCTCAGTCTGAAGTCCTCTGTTTTGTTGAATTACACTCCTTGACATTTAGACTTTCACATGTGTAAAACTACTTTGCCTTTCAGTCTTTCCATTGTCTTCATGGAAAGACTGAGCACCGATCATGACATGTGTGCTTGATTTGTGTTTTCCTAGGGGCTGCAATTTGTTCTTTTGTTTGTTGAGGATTTGCTTTATTGGAACCAGTGGAACACACGCTAAACTCCCTCACAGAACTCACAGAGACTTCCAGCGTCTTCCTTCTTCGTACAGACCTCAAGGTCTTTTGCTTTGTGAGATGTTTTTTTGGTGAAACATGAGATTTGTGCTGTATTGTGGGTCCAGTAAACTCTGAGAAATACTGCACAGAGTGTAAGACATTTTGTCTGATCAGTGATTAAAGGAATCACAGCTTTAAATGGAAACATCTGCTTGCGAGCATTAATGCTGAATGTATGGATGGGTTTGTTTATATCAATCTGTTATGCACAAACAGGATCATATGCAGTGATGACATTGCTGAATGTTGTCATGTGAAAATGACAGTGATGGTTCCCCTGTATGCTCTGAAACAGGACACTATTAAAATAAAGGGGCTAGATATAAGGTTCCTTGGAGAGATGCCATGTAGAAAACCCTTTAAAAAATATGGTTCTTCAAGAGTTCCAAACTCTCCATCAGATTCTATGCACTGTCATTAGCTAATCAGCAGGGCAAGAAATACTGGCTCAGTTTGGCAGAATTGTTTTAAACCGAGGTTTAGTAAACATAGCTAACGTAACATAGCCTGCTAATACAGCTTAGGTGCTCATTTTAATGCATTTGAGAAAAATCATCCTGAAAAATTACATGATAAGGGGACATAAATCATGTTTATTTAAGACAAAGACTAGTTTTGGTGGCTATACCCAAAGGAGTTTACACTTGTGTGCTATAGTATTTTCACATTACTTCATTTGATTTTACCCATTTGGTTTATAACTTCTGTATGTATTTTGAATATCTTGATTGTTATGATCTTTCAGCTCTTTGACTACGTCTGTATATGTATATGGCCGGGAATCGAACCTAGGCCATTCTTGCTGTGAGGCGACAGCGCTACCCACTGCACCACCATGCCACTCCAAGAAAAAAAAGCAATGGAATTTTATTTTTTGTATTTTTTTATTTGTTCGGGGCAATAATAAAAACAATCAGTGTTTTTTCTTCGTTTTTTTGACCCCACAATTTTTAAAATATTCACATCTACCAAATGGTCGAGATGGCACTTTGTGGCATATATAGTGACTCAAAATGTGCTCTACCAAATGGTTGAGCAGAACATTAAAGGGTTAAAGAACCTTTTAAAATGGTTCTGTACAGCACCAAGAAAATGTGCTAATATTACAAGTCATAGAATTTTTCTTGGTGCTATAAAGAACTTTTGGTAACACTTTCTATGAATGTCACCTTTGTAAGCATCTGTAAACACATACATAACATGCTATAATGCATTCATAGGACATTATAAACATAACTATAAATATTTATCAAAATGCACTATACTTTATAGCCATGTTTATTATGCATTATGAATTGTTAACATAATACATTATAAGTATTGATCATAACAAATTATAAGAGCTCATAAGTCGTATTTGTCTGCTCTAAGTAAAGTGAAGCATACTGTACTAAAGCCTCCTCCAGTGTTAAGAGTGAGGCTTCAAGTTGAAGTATTTACTGAAGGATTTACTGAAACACTAAAACATACACAATAAAGCACATTATGGGCTTCAAATGTCAGAGTTTAAAATAGTGCTGCCATCAGTGTTTTACCCAATGTGGGAAAGGTAATGTACACCACCGTTAGCTTGGTATTTGTCTTTACTTTACACTCTCCAAGCTGGGACTGACTTCTTTGGCACTGACATTATAACATGTTATTAACACTATTTATAATGCATTATATTAACAATTCATAATGTATAATAAACATGGCTATAAAGTGTAATTCAGTGTAATTCTTTTTTATAAATATTTATAACAATGTTTATAATGCCTTATGAATACATTATAACATGTTATAAATGTGTTTATAGATGCTTACAAAGGCAACATTCATAGAAAGTGTTACCAAACTTTTTTTGCTAAAAGTGTTGAAGAACCATCAAAAGAACCTCTCAATGGTTGGAACCACTGAAAGAGCCATTTAAAAACCTTTATTTATAAGAGTGTATCTTTGAAGAGCATTTTACTGACAGCAGATCCTTAGCTTTGATTTGGTTGGACACTTAAAGCGAAGCACTTTGTTGCTAAGATGTAGGTAGATAATAAAGGCCTACTGATAACTTAAGAAAACATGGATTTTTTTACTCCAATATATTCCAAATATTCAACACTTAGATAGATTCACAAACTCATGCACAATTTTAAACCTGCACATATTTTAATATAACATTAAACAACCTACAACACATTCATGTTAATGAACTCGAACTTGGACAAGTGACAATGAGAAAGCATTACTTAAGCAAGAACAGTGATGTGGACATGGCTGACTGTATCTTATTGATAGTGACAACATGCTAAAGCACTGACACTTATGAACTCATTTAACTTTAAACTTTCAACACATGTGGACATTCGCTGCTTTGTTTTCACTTCAGTCTCAAATAAGCTTTGTTAGAATCACTATACAAAAATATGGATTACAACCAGTTAGCATGACATGTGATGAATGACTAGCCAAGCATCAGCATGTTATTTTTCTCATATCATTCTGGCTTCAAATTAAAAGTACTGTTTATGAATTCTCTTTTCTTCCCATTCACAATTAAAAACTTAATTTTTTTTGGATTTAGCCAGAGAAAAGGATAAAATGTGTCTGCTTTCACAAGGTGGTGGTACGCGAGGTACATGTTCCATTGCGAAACACCATATCAGAGGCTAAGCATTCCTTAGGAAAGTCCTGTGGCCCACATGTCGTCTGCCGCCTTAGGGCCACAGCATAGTAGTCCACCTGCTCTGCATCCAGCCCATTCTCCAACCAGCGAAAGCAGACAATTCGCTGGAAGGACCGCCGAAAGTTGTCAGACACAAATCCATATAGGATAGGATTAGCTCCGCTGTTAGCATAGCTTAGAATGACAAACAGCTGAGTCACCATGGGGTCGGGCGGCTGGCGGAACACGCTAATCAGCTGCACGATGTAGAAGGGCATCCAGCAAAGGACAAAAACTGCAACCACAAGCAACACCATGCGGGTGATCTTCTTCTCGGAACGCCGGCGCTGCATCCAGCCGGCCTTTAGCCCTACCGCTCGCATTCGCACCACGATCAGGCAGTAGCAAAGGCAGATAGCTGCCACAGGCAGCAAGAAGCCCAGCAAGAATGTGTAGACCACAAACGCCTCTGACCATGAGGCCTCAGGCCACAGGAAGTTGCAGTCTACTCCTCCATCCTCTGCTGGGACTGTGTCAGCGAAGATAATGATGGGCAATATGACGAGAAGCGATAGTCCCCACACGCAAACGTTGACCACTTTAGCAACGGTAGGCCGACGGTAACGGGCAGCCTTGATTGGATGCACCACCGCAATATACCGGTCCACACTCAGCACCGTCAAGCAAAAGATGCTGGTGAACATGTTGATGCCGTCCACGCTGAGGACCAGCCGACACATCAGCGATCCAAACGGCCAGTGGCGCACTGCGGCTGATGTAGCCAGGAATGGAACGCTCAGCATGAAGAGTTCGTCAGCAATAGCAAGGTTCAAAATGTAAATGTTAGTGGCTGTTTTCATCTTGGCATATTTAAGGATGACGTATATGACCATGGCATTGCCTATGATGCCCACGCAGCAGACTAGGGCATAGATGGAGGGGATGATGATCTTGCTAGCATCAGACTCTGGCTCAAAATCCTCATAATCAGCAGTGGAGTTGAAGGGAATGCCTGTTGAGAACAGAGTGTCTTCAGTGCCATTATATCCTGATAGTTCTGCCATTTTGTGCTTTTTTATTTGCCCAAGCCTTGTTCGATATACATTCCTATTAAAAAGCACAAATGTTTTGTCTCAAAGCTGACACAGCTCTCGAGGAGGAGAAGTTATAATGTGATGATTGTTTATTTTATCTCTTTATACACCAGATGTGTCCTTAGGTGGGCAAAGTTAAAGCAACAGCTGAGTCCTTGGGGTTTGCTCCACGGCCCACTTGAAAGGGTCTCAAGAGCTCATCCAAAAATCAGCCCTGGACCTTTTTGGCAGTGCTTGCAGCAAATAGGAATTGCCTGACTAAATGGTCTCATCTGTGGAATTTCCAGCACAGACATTCCTCGTTCATTTGTAAATAAACCTATGCTCCTATAAGAGAGCGCTGCAGGTGTTTGAGGGCTAGGCTCTCTCAGAGGCTCTCAAACACTCAGACTTGGCCAGAAGAGCGCATTCCAGCTGTTAATCAGGAAACTAGGTCTGTGAATCAAAGCATTATGAGGTTACCCTCTGCACTTGACAGAGAGTTCTTGCCTTTAGAGAAGCTCCTCCAAGAGACATGTGGTCATTACTGGGTTCCGGTGTATCCGATCACTTAATAATGGGCTCTTCCGGAGTAATGGCAATTCTGTCATAGCATCCATGGATACGGGAATACCATGATTCACTTCCTATATTGTGATATTCCATAAGCTGTACCTGTAAGGCCCAAAAGGAAACAGACACTTTTAATGTCACTGTAAAAACATGCATTTTATACAGTACTGTGTAAAAGTCAGAGACCACACTTTTGTTTATTTAACTTCCAGCTAAAATGGCCATTATGTACTTATTTTTCAGTATTGGAAAAAAGCATGCCACATATAATTAACAGAAAATTACACAAAAGCCTCCCACACCAAGTATAATATGAAATATGTCAGTATTTAAACTTTTTATTCTTTCTATCCTTCTGATATTAAAACAAACATATTTCTGAGGAGACTTGATATAAGATAATCCACCTGCATAAGGTGACAACTGGACAAGACCTATTAGAGCACCAAAATGGAGCTGGTAGGCCATCAAACCTGTCACCGTCAGATAAACAGTACTTCAAGCTTGCATCTTTGAGAGAAAATCAAGCTCCACTTTTCAAATCTGAAAAAATGCAAGAACGCTGAAACCAGTCAAAGCCTAGACCTCAACATTAAAAATCAATCAACTGAAAATTTAATTGGAGCCAAAATGGTTCCTCTCTTGTGTCACTCCAAAGAACCTTTTTAGAGCCATTACTTTTAAACATCAAGACACTGAGGTAATAACGTTTATCTCTTGTATGCGCAAAAACCAGAACTGTCACAACACATACTGCATTCACAGACACAGCAATGTGACCGTGTAACACTGCAACATTGTGTGCATGTGAGAAAAAAAGACATCATCGGAGGCGAAATCTGTCTCACGTCTGTTTGTGTATCTGTCACACACTTTGCCCTTGTGTTCTCAGCCATTCCCCAGTTAAATTACGATACTCGGCGACACAGCAACACCTTTGACACCAATTTCGAAGCCTTCAAGGAGCAAACACACTGTGGAGGGGACCAGGCAGATGCTCGCTAAATAAGAATGTGATCTGAGAACGGAGATGAGAAAAGACATTACCCCACCTACTCACCCACCCCCACCCCCACCCCACACAATGGTACGGACAGTGGTTCAGCCCACAAAAATAGCAAATATGAGGTTATTAGAAACAACACAACACTAATTACATCCGTGGCTGGAATATGAATAGGTTGTATTTGCATTAGCGGCGGTGTAGGGGAGAGGGTAATCACAGCTCATTTCTAAGCTGTGCTGCTGTGAGCAGAATCTTGAGTTGAGGATCAGACGTTGTCATCGTTCCATGTGCTCTGCTTCGTCATACGTTCTTATTGTTTCTCGATGTGACAGAGAAAGCTGAAATAAGGTTTCTATGCTGTGACAGTTTGATGCGATATTGGAGAAACAGTTTAGCTCAGATTAGACAAAGGCAAGCGCTCAGTTTGTTATTACTGATGATAATCTCCTTGCTGCAAGTGTTTGACTTGTCTGTCTAAGTACCTGAGACGCTGATTACGAATTCAGACCACAAAAGGTCCAGACCATGCTGAGATATTTATTTTTAAACTTACATACATACATCATCTAAACCGCTTATCCTTCTGGGTCGCGGTGGGGTGCTGGAGCCTATCCCAGCTGTCATTGGGCAGAAGGCAGGATACACCCTGGACAGGTCGCCAGTCCATCGCAGGGCAGACAGACATACACATTCACTCACACCTAGGGGCAATTTAGTGTGTCCAATCAGCCTGACTGCATGTTTTTGGACTGTGGGAGGGGACTGGAGTACCCGGAGGAGACCCACGCAGACACGGGGAGAACAGAAATGACCCTGGTCTCCCAGCCAGGAATCGAACCCAGGCCATTCTTGCTGTGAGGCGACAGCGCTACCAACTGCGCCACCGTGCCACCCTTTATTTTTTTTAAACAATTGTGAAAAAAATTCAGCGGTAAGCAAAAAGAAATGTCATAAAGCAATCTCAATCTAAATGTTGGAACGCCAATTCAGACTCAACAGAATGAACTACAAGCTGATTTTTAGCTATGAATGTACCAACAAATTTAGTGTGACGTATTGATGCAATTTAAAGACTAAATAATGACTGAACTATTATTAATTTTCAATAAAGAACACAACTGAATTTGTTGGTATTTAGCATCATTCTTCAAGTTCCAAGTTTTTATGTGAAAATTGTTGTATATCAATTTAGAATTTCATTTCTAAGACATCACTTACACACTGTTAGAAATAAAAGTACTGTGAAGGTACATTTTTTGTTCATTAAGGTACAAACAAGATAAATGTACCTCAAAGGTACAACAGTGACTTAAAGGTCCAACTGTGAACCTTAAATAAGTTTTTCCAGGTGAAAAGTACATATTTGTACCTTTTCATAACCTAATGTTTTAAAACAGAACAATAAAATAAAAGACGTGGAGATGAGATGGGGTGTGTGGAGTCAATACAACTTAGATAATATAATTTCACTATAAACTGTAAACTAAACTATAAAATGTGCCATTATTTTTGCACAGGCCACATTCCATATTTAGTTTTTTCTTTCCCAATGTGTTAAATTCTGCAAATAAACAGTAATTGTGCATTAAAATGTGCAGATGTGTGTTCTCTATAGAGGATGTGTTTGCTTATTTTCACTTTTCACAAAATCAAGAAAATGTCATTTGATCAGCTACGCCCAAACTTTTGCACATGACTATATTTTTCTTTCTGTATTTTTCTGACTCTTATGGGTCATACAAACAATACTGTCTGAAGCAATAAATCCTACTTAACACATAAGATACTACAAAATTTCATAAATACTTAACACATAAAAAAATATGAAATTGAATAAAATGTAAATAATAAATGTAATAAAGTACAATTAAGTCAACAGAATAAGACAACTTCCTCCAGTCATTCTTAAAGGTGCAACAACCACCGCATACTACAACAAGCGAGACTCTGTCTTGAGCAGAGAGAAAAACAAAGGGTGGCTGGACACAAGCAGAGAAAAGGTAGATAGGCAGAAAGAGGAACAGGCAGGGACAAAGCAGAGGTGAGAGTGAGCGAGTGGGAGAAAGCAAGAGCTAATGGGAGGCAGAGAGTGAAAGCACAGGCCACAACTGCACCGTCTCACACATGAAACCAAAGTGAATTATGGCCCAGCAATGAGGCAATGATGAAAGCGAGAGTGGGGGAGTGAATAAAAGTGAGAATGGCTCCACAAGGAAAAGAGGAACTCCATCACTCTCCTCAGATATGAAGCAAAGTCTTGCGGATTTCATTCTCTCCCTACACCCTTTCTAAGCAGACAATGATGTCTTACTAGCAGTAGAACGCCGCACAGTGAGGGGGGAAAATAGACGTGCAAGGAAAATGGATTCAGCTTTCAAAAGGACAGAAAAGGCATATTTATGTTTTCAGGTCAACATATTCTAGAAAGTCTGAAAAGAGAAGCATCAAGCAGGTCTGAGAAAGTAACAATATTTGTTCACTTTGGGATCTGAAATGGTTGTGAGATACCCCAGGAACATTTGTTTTTTGACTCTATATGATTAAACCTTTTTTAGTTTTTCAATAGTGCAAAATAAATGGATCAGAGAATGAATACACATGCTTATTACTTGAGCTAAATCTATCTATCTATCTATCTATCTATCTATCTATCTATCTATCTATCTATCTATCTATCTATCTATCTATCTACCTACCTACCTACCTACCTACCTACCTATCTGCAAAGTGTCAGTGTAGCTACTGGTTTTCATTCCAACCAAACAAGAGCTCACCTCATATAACTAATCAACAGTCTGAAGACCAAGTCCAACTGATTAACACTTAAAAGGCCACGACTACTAGAATGGCACTAGAAATGTTTATTTAAGTGTCAGCATGATGACTTTTAATTGCATTTTAATTACTGCTTATCATTAATTTCATAACTGTGCTGGACTAGTTGGCAATGTAGATTATAATTATACAATTAACATTAACAGTTTTTCTCCATAAGAAAAGCACTGAATTTCAAATGAATTGCTTTCATATGTGAGCACAAACCATCTTCAGCACCAGATTCTCTCATAGATGCTGCCTGAGTGTTCACATTTCATCATTGTCAAGATGTAGCATTGCCATGTTGCTGCTGTTAGAACAAAACCTCATTATCTCCAAATTGGTCACTTCACAGAAGATGGAAAAATGTTCTTAACTTTGAATGGAAGTTAATATAACAAGCTTTTATTCCAAGCAATTCTGAACCACTTCTATTGGTCCATTCATCATGAAATAATCACAGAATATAAAGGGCAGCTGGTGTTTTCAAATCATGTGCAGAAATTAAAAAAGGAGATACATGGTTTTGTTCTAAAAGCAATGACATATTTGCAGCAAACCAAACCTTTATGACATATTTGTTGTTGTTTTTTTGCCATAGCCTGTGTTGTCTGATCTGTCTCATTCTATTGCTATTGCTTTATTGTGTATCAGTTTTTTCCAGACGTTTTGCCAGCTAAGCGAGATGAGGTGAGTACACTACTGAATAAACACTGCTAAAAATGTCTGACTCACTGGAGTAGCAGAAAAAAGAGCCCAGGGACATGAAACACAGTCTGAAGCAGTGATCACCAGTTCTCCTCCTGGAGACCTACTTTACTGCAGAGTTTAGTTCCATCCTGCATCTAACATGCATCACTTTACCTAACACTAAAACATCTGATCCAACCAATCAAGAAGTTCTGAAGAAGTAACTTAGCTGGAGCAGGTGTGGCAGATTGTGGTTGGAACCAGACTCTGCAGGACGGTAGATCTCCAGGACAAGTGTTGGTCACCACTGAAGTATATGTCAGAATAAGCACAGTTGCCTCAAGGGGGTTATTTTGTCAAAATAATTTTTTATCAAAATGGTTTATTTTAATCTTAAACAACTAAAATGGCAAAAATAACTAGAATGGCCTTTGAAGTGGAATCAAGTGTGCTTCTCCCTTTTTTAATGAAAACCTGCAGCCACATCAGCCCTTTGCGCATAAGATTGGTGACCCTTGACACAGACTAATCCCAGATCATCATTCTTACTCTGAGATGTGTCATAAATATGGGCCCTGGGATATCTTCAACATCAAGTGGTGTAGGGATCATTTTATTCATGACAGAAGCAGATACGTCACTGAGCTATAGATATCTTCTTCAGCCTGGTTAACTCCTTACATGGACAGGTGCAAAAGTTTTATTGCACAATTCTATAGATCTAATAATATCTATATTACTTATCTATATAATTTCTATATAATCTAAGAATAGCTTCACCGGTTTGCATTAAAGTCCCTATAGTTACTGAAAAATAAGCCTTAGGCCCAATCCCATTTCACTCCATGTCCGTACCACTTAGCCCTTACCCCTCTGTTTTGCGAATTCACGTCTAGGGGTAGGGTGTCCCAATATTTGAGATGGAAGGGTAGGGTGATGTGTTAGGGCTACATGGCCTCAAAATGGAGGTTTTCAGAGGAACACTCCAAATGGAGTGTTACGGGAAAAAAAGAAAAAATGGCAAGATGGCTGTGCAATCGCCCAAAGAAGCTCACAAATGTAAGTATTTTCTCTGTTAAAAATTATGACAACAATAGTTTAATGTCATTTTAATGTCATTTCATTGTATTATGGTCTGTTTCTTCATAACAAGCAGAAAAAATCGCTAGCAGTATGCTGTCTCAGTAGCTAGCTAGCTAAATTTCCTGTTCCACCTTAAATGGTGCAGCAGTTACATTCTAGAGCTTCAGGCATCAATACTGCTGGACTATTTAAGGTGGAAAAGGAACCTTGAACAAGAAGCTAACAAATAGCTGGCTTCAGCTTCATATCACTGAAGAATTAGGGGTGGGCGATGATAAATAATTGTCACAGTTTATTTGTCATTTGCACAACATGTCAGGACATTTATGCATTGAAATGCTTGTGGTGAGGCTCAGCTAATCACTCTACAGAAAGTAAATAAGTAAAAATAAAAATACAAGAAAAACAAACTAAAATATATTAAATATACGCAAAATATACACAAGATATACACAAAATATAGACAATACACATTTTAAAGTGACTTTGAAGTCATATGATTCCCTATATTTAACCAAAGACCAGCAGCAAGATTGCTGAACTTCACCACTCCTCTGCTATCTATCAACTAAATATATTTATATTCAGTATGTGCTGTATATTGCTGTATTGAAACGTTTTCACAAACTAGCTCTTCATGATTAGAAACTATGTTTCCGATCTGTGTCAATCCTAGTACTTTGTAGACAAGCTAGCAAGCTAACGTTACCACAGTTTGAGCAGGAGCATTTCTAGATGCTGCCCAGTCATCCAAAATAAAATAGGATAGTTTCCAGAAGGCACTGATAAAGGCATTTGTGCACTGACGGACAACTTTGATGGACGACTGTGAAATGTGTATATGTAAGCCAAAATCTGGCCTGTGAGTTCTTGCTGTGTACGATTCCTGACCTGCCTTTGGGGCAGTATGCTCAACTTCCATTCAAAGTTAAGACACAGTTATGTGTGCATACCAAACAGCTATTCTTAAAGCTATGAGATCCTGCAGCTCTGATACCTGTGGCTATGTCGGGTTATGCTTTTAGCATGTGTCCATGACAAGGCTGAAGGACATCTGAGCATAATAATGCTAATTATTGATGTATTTTCATATATGTTAACTCAGGACCACATTGACATTTGTTACTGTGGACAATATTGTCTTAGAAAATAAACAAAACGTCATGTAATCAGGCACTGGGGTATTTAAACTTGGTACCATTTATGCTAATTCAAACTAATTTACTATATGTGCAAAAACTCTCATTAAATGAAACAGTGCTAAGCATAACATGGTGTAAGTTGACTTCTCATTATTCGACAAAATCATTTCAAGTAAGTGAAGCCATTCATTTTACATAAACAATAGAAAACAATAAGGAAACAAGGTGTTGTATGGTGAGGCATTTATTTCTGCTTCTGAAAACAGAAGAAATATGATGCTAGACAAATTTGTTAGTACATGCATGACTCAGGACCAGGCTAGTGTTTCCACAGGCCTATCAATGTTCCTTTAAAATATGCGGATACTGAAAGAATGCTATCCTGGTTGTGTAATCACATTTCAGCTACCTAAGCTCCTCTGTAGTTTTGCTTTACATTCATCTTTTCATATTTAAGCTAAAGAGCAACAAATGTGACTTCACTATCCCAAAACTTACAGAGAGTGCTGCATGACCCTAGCTTGCATTTGGCCATATGGATCTGATCAAACGGAAGCAGGAGCAGGACTTCTACTCTGAGAGAGCCTTGATGGATGCAGGCCCAGCACTGAGAGCCTCTTGTTAACAGAGCTTTCCCTGAATTCGTCATGCATAAACTGGGAGAGGCAAAAAAAGAGAGGCGATTCTGAGATTTAGTGTGCTTTGATAGTAATGGGCCCTGAGATTGCTGAAAAATCCCAAATCATTTGTGGAGGCAAATCCTACACTTTATAGAGACTGAAGTTAATTCATACAGCTATAGTGCATTTGATAGAGGTAGAGAGAGAGGGAGTGTGTTCATTTTGAGTAATGAGACTAAGCAAATTCAATCAGTCAGTTTGTGCAGGTAATAAATGTGAAAGCACTTGCACATTTTCTCCTCTTAATTGTTCTTGTGCTGTGCATTCTGCTGTCAGTGCTGGGTGGCTGGTTTAGGAGAGAAATACTGGAGGGCTAAATATGTGTATGTGCATGCATGGAACAGTATCGGTGAAGTAGCAGTAATGAGGCATCTGAATACATAGAAGTAAATATCTTGTAGATGTACTGTTGATACATTACTTACATTAAGTAGATGTATTATTAATGTAGTACAAAACATTATATTATTAAAGTGTGTACAAAATGTGTTGAATAATAATAGCAGTATTAGAACAATCTCCTGAGACATTTTAGGTATACTATGTATGCTAGTGCAAGCAGAGATGTAGCTTTGTAAATACATGGCTGCCTGCATGATGGCATAAAATTGTACGCGTGCAGCCACTTTTCTAGAAGATCTCCAGGGCCATTTTGCTGTGAAGATGCTATCTCTATTATAATGAAGCCAAGCATCCGTTGAGATCCTCCATCAGACGTTGTGCTCCTGTGCTCTTTCTCTCTAAGTACAGGCATTACTGTAGCAGTGGAGCGTTTCGCAAGGAGGGCAGAGTCATTTTGACCAATCAGCACGCAAACTGAGTGACCATTATGGCAATGTAGGAAACAAGCTACCATTTCACTGCAGCAAACTTCCCTGAGTCTGCACATCTGAGGTCTTCCAGTACATTTTGTCACAATCGTTATTACAGGCATTAAAGACATCTTGGTTTATGGTACTCTGTGACCACTGCACTGGACAGCAAACCTAAATGCCAAGAAAGAAAACTCTTTAGAACTACAAGCAGCTTCACAACTAGATTACTGTAAAATTCTCATTGAAAACAAATAGCCTATCAGAGCTGAGCTGGCTGAGTCATGTTTTAAGCCGTAATGCCCTTGATAGGCATTATAGATATGCATATTTGTCTATGGGGCACTCAGTGACCTCACTGGCTTCAACAGCACACCCTCTGTTAGCTATCTAGGTCTCTGACATGTATCTCTATGATATGCACATCTACCAAAAGTTCACTGAATACCATATTAACATGATGGTTTATGTAAAATCATTGTTCTGGTCATAGAATAATGTTTGACTGTTATGCTAACCATAGCCTATACATATAGGGGCCTATAGGGGGCACTAGAACCTTCATTCTTCCCTCTGCAGTTTGCTGCAAGATATTCTACTGGATTATCCTTCTGGGTCATGGGGGGAGCCTATCCCAGCGGTCATGGGCGGAAGGCAGGATACACCCTGGACAAGTTGCCAGTCCATCGCAGGGCATATACAGGATTATGTAATTTGAAAATTTGAAAATGAGGATATGCTCCTTTGTCCTTCCTATTGGCTACTGGAACCAAATTGATGACTTGGATGAGGTTAAATGCAAGATTGAATTACCTTGAGCAGGTAAGTCCTGAACAAACTGAAAGTCAACGAAAACGGTTTTCGTGAGCCTATATAGCCTATATATTAGCCACACCTTCAACATTCTTATTCAACAGTCTCTTCTGTTAAAGTATAAAGAGTCTAATGCATTTTCCCAAATGCTTCTATGACAAGCAATCAACTTTTGGTAATCATTTTAACAAACCAGGTCCAGGAAGGTTTCTGGCATCCATGCAGGGTTCTGAAGGTTAATCTTATTTCAGAATCAGCACATTTATTTGCACTGTACAAATTTAAATTCTTACAAATGTTCATATCATTCCGTGACATTCTGTTGAGAATAGTTATTATATTTCATGTCTGCTCAGCAGCTCAGAGAGGATGAAGAACTATCCATCTGCATACTGTCTTTCATCCACAAAACATGGTGTTTTGTGGAGAAAAGTATTTCGACACACCTTTTAATCACTGAATTCAGGTGTCGTTCCATCTCATTGCCACACGTGTATAAAATCAAGCACCTAGCCATGCAATCAGCCTTTGCAAACATTTGTGAAAGAATGGGTCGTTTTAAAGAGCTCACTGAATTTGAGTGTGGTACTGTAATAGGATGCCACTGTTGCATCAGGTGAGTTCGTGAAATTTCTTCCCTGCTATATATTCCACAATCAACTGTCAGTGGTATTTTTGAAAAATTGAAGCATTTAGGAACCACATCAACTCAGCCACAAAGTGGAAGACTACCTATAGTTACAAAGCCGGAGGTGTATAGTGCATAAAAGTCACCAACGGTCTGCTGACTCAATAACTGCAGTGTTTCAAACCTCCTTTAGCATTAACATCAGCACAAAAACTGTGCGCCGGGAGCTTCATGACATGAGTTTCCCTGGCCGAGCAGCTGCACGCAAGTCTTACATCACCAAGCACAATATGAAGTGTTGGATGAAGTGGTGTGAAGTGCAACACAACTAGACTCTGGAGCAGTGGAAATATATTCTGTGGAGCGAGAAATCATGTTTCTCTATCTGGCAGTTGGATGGACGAGTCTGAGATTGGTGAATGCCAGGAGAACGTCTCCTGCCGGACTGCATTGTGCCAACTGCCAAACGTTTGGTGGAGGAGGTATAATGAATGCTATGGGGTTGGCCTAGACCCCTTAGCTCCAGTGAAGGGAAATCTTACTGCTTCAGCATACCAAGACATTTTGGACAATTGCATAATTCCAACTTTGTGGGAACAGTTTGTGGAAGACCCTTTTCTGTTCCAGCATGACTGAGCACAAAGCAAGGCCCATAAAAGCATGGTTGAGTGAGTTTGATGTGAAAGAACTTGACTGGCCTGCACAGAGCCCTGACCTCAACCCCATCAAATACCCTTGGGATGAACTATAACGGAGATTGTGAGTCAGGCCCTCTCGCCCAACATCAGTGTCTAACCTCACAAATGCTCTTTTGGATGCATGAGCAAAAATTCCCACAGACACTCCAAAATCTTATAGAAAGCTTCCCAGAGGGGTGGAAGCTGTTATAGCTGTAAAAGGGGACCAAATTCATATTAATGCCTATGGATTTAGAATGAGATGTCATGAAAGCTCCTGTAGGTGTAATAAGTAGGTGTCCCAATACTTTGACCTAACTTTACACTGACAAAAATTTTGGCTGTATGGTGAATTCTGTTAGTTAGTTATAGTCTCCTTAACATGACTGCATGTTAAATATAACTAATTAATATAAATATAAATAATAAATATAATAGCTGTGTGTTTCCAACTTTTGCCTTCCCTCTTGCATTTTGTGTCTGCATGAAAACATAAAACTGCATTTAATTTGAATGCTTACAGAATCAGAATTATACTGCAGAGATTAAGTAGTCCCTGAATATCTCACCATCATCTCATTGTACAGTGACTCTTTAGCCAATGAGTCTGTGGCATTTTAAACAGGCTATAATAATTCCTTTGTACTCATATGAAATCATTTTGTGCTATCTTCTGTTACATCAGCAATAAAGATGAGTAAAGCATTTCCACAGGTACGCCACTGACTCATTCCTGAACTTTCCATCAGTTCGTACTTTGGCCTTTTCCTTCTTAGTGCTGATGAGTGTTATTCAGCTTGTGGTGCAGACTTCATTATTATGTTTAAGTCTTTTGTACCCACACTACTGAGAATTTTAGAGATGTCTATTCCCCTCATCTCTGGTGATTATTCTGTTATTAAATCCCTTAGCAGTTGGAGTTATGGCGATGATAACAAAAGCATGGTTTCATTTTATATGAACTATTTCTCATTAATACCTCATTTCAAGACAAGAGGAGAAATTCTTTTGAAAGTGCAGATTCTAAACTTTCAAATGCTACTTTTTTTGTGTTTGTAAGTGAAGAAGATGAGATATTTTAGTGTGATTTGAATTTGGTGAAAAGTTGTATGTATGGTTCATCCTTTACATCACATGTAACAGGCTCCAGTCCTTGTGGGCCAAAACACTGCAGACTTCAGCACGCTGCCTCATTAAATACACCTGATTCAGCTAATCAGCTAATTAATAAGGCCTTCATGAACTGAATTCAGAGCGTTAGATGAGGGTAAATACTAATTTCCATGGCACTTTTGCCCAGAAGGTCCCCAGTTTGACATGCCTGCTTTACATGTTGGTTATTTCTATACATCAAAAAAGTTGCAGACTCAAAACTGTCCACACATAAATCAAATATAAACAGTTCACTGCATTGTTATTGCTTTACATATTTAATGACATAGTGATTGTAATAGTTATGTAATTAACGTGTAACTACATTGAATAGCATTGCAAAACAAAAGTAATAACTCCTAAATTTTGAGGATTAACAGTGGTGAATTTCCCCAGCCAAATTTCCTCAGCTTTTATTTACTAGTGGTTCTCTTTCTTTTTCAAAACACTGTTGATTTTGCCATTGTTGATCTTCTTTCAACATCCTAAAAGGGGTCTGTTTTATGTTGGTTTAATCCTACTGGCTCTTAAGCTGAAACCAAAGGTTAAATCAAACCATACACATTCACATGTGTATTATGCATGAACATGCAGTGCCTCTTGAGTGCAGCAAAAAGATTTGGACCTAATACTTAGAGCAAAGTCTTAATTAATAACTAATCTTCTCTCTGTACTATTACACAGTTTGTTGGATGGTTTGGAGTATGGATTATGGACGAGCATCAGTGCATACAGCAGAGAGAGAGAACGAGCGAACAGCTACTGTTATTAGGTTCTTTATTGGCTTAATGCCATTTGACGTATGACAACACACTCTGCAAATTCAAGTTGTTGGGAGGAATATTAAAAAAGAAGCCTTTGTGCATTCATATGCTCCTCACGTCCCGAGCTATACAGTGGCTTGGACTGGAGTCATATCATTCTCCTATCAAGCTTTATGGCTGCATTTCACACAGCTGTCAAAAAACTGATCAAAGCACAGAACACAAGCAGCTCATGGTCTCATATCACTGGCTGCCGGCACAGAGGCTTTAAACCTTTACACACTGTCAAGTATAAAACAGGATTATGGACTAATGTCAACATATAACGGCCAGTGTGAAAATACTGTATTATATGTTTCAATATGTGGATATTTTCCACACTGTGAATGAAAAACATTGAAGTGTATAGTCCACGGAAAAGTTTTGTTGATTTTTTAAGTGAATATAAGTGAATACATCTTCCACAGGGAGCTTCATTATGGCATTCTGCTTCAAATGTTGGTGCATGGTTTCTATTTATTGGCTAAGTTGAACATATTGGAAAAAAAACATAATAAAATATGAATAAAATATATATCGCTGCTGTCTGAGCAAAACCTTGTTTCTCCAAAATGATAACTTTACAGGAGAAGCAAAAACTACTTTACTTTTAATGTTAGTCAGTGGAACCAGCCTTTTTTTCAAGTCATTTTGGGTCAGTTCTTCTTCCATTCATCATGAAATTTACATAGTATATAAAGGACAACATGTATTTTCAAATTATGTCAAAAACAAAAACATCAAAAATGGAGATATGAGGTTTTGTTCCGACAACAGCGATTTAGCAAACAGCAGAAGCAGCCATGAAAGGTGATCAGAATCACAAACACCTGTGTAGATCTATATTCCTATGGTAGCGGCATATAAACTGTACATAAACAGTGCTGTAATTTCTACACTGTAAAACTAAAATGCATAATAATACTGTTTATTAAAATCTGAGAATGTGCACTTTAACCACATGTGAATCATTTGAGTAGAAAAACAAAACTGTGGAGCACAGAGGCAAATTAAAAAAGTATATACACCTTTGTCCCAGGCATTATGGGGGACTGTATATCATAGCTTCAGTCTACAGTTCTGTATACTTGTCATACCAGGTAGCATAGCGTTATGGCGGGCGTTAACATAGTGGACAAGTCTATGGTTATTCTGAAGTCATCGGAGAGTCAATTGTGTCGCTGCTGGTTGGATATAGCGATGTTTCCACTTTGACTTTCATAACTGAGGGGAGATATGAGGGGAAAAGACAATCCTTCAGAAACTACTGTGGTTCAGACATCTGTGTCCTCACAGCTTGGCCATGGTCATTACAGTGCTGAAATATGTAAAGTGCTGAAAAAGTACTTTGAATTTACTTGATTTTAAATGTGTACATCATTTCCACATTAATAAAATATATTGCATCCATATAATTATCTCCAACGGTAATTCAAAGTAGCATTTTAGGCATAACTGTAATGAAACTGTAATGAACATAATGAGTTTTATGACCTCTAAAAAGCTTTTGAACATTAAAGATTTTTAAAAATAGATGAGGAAAGTGCTTCTCTTTCAATTACAAATCCGTAATAATGATAATTGTTGCAAAAGCTTTGCATGACTATGCTGTAAATCCATGCATTGTGAGTGTGTGTACTCAGAAAACTTTTCTCCAAATACATAATGAGAGATCATACTCCACCTTGTGGTAATATCATGATGTTTTCAAATCATCCTCCAACCCCTGCTACTTCTGGAAGGGGTGTACTTTAAATTGTTGACCACAGAGAGAAATAAATTATTGATACAAGCTGCTTATTTTCTTATATTGTTGATATAAGTACATTCAATGACAGATATTATTTCTGCAGGATGTTTGAATGTATATCTATAGCATCTAAGCAAATTATTTGAAACCATGAATCGGGACTGTAATTTATTTCTGCTTGTAAGACACAATGTAGCATTAGAATAGCTGCTAACAAACATGAATATAGTAAAAAGTAACAAGAATTTCTCATTTTCAAAAAAGTACTTTTTATCTTGTGAGCTAGTTAGAAGAATATAGGTTTGGTTCTAAACTTTTCCTCAATGTTCCCATCCATCACATGGGTTTGTTAACTAACAAGGGAACCTAAATCTGTGTTTTCTTTCTAAATAGATTAATCTTGTACTTACAGGCAAACAGTAAACATGTACTAAGTATACCCTTTAATTAATGTTCCTATCACCAATAAATAACCCATATATGTCACCATATTTCTCTCCTCTCTAAGTAAACTGAGTGGTCCTGATCTTGGGTGACGCTACCACAAGAATCCTCCTTACCAATCTGACATCTCTTGCCCCGCCCACACAAAACAGAGTGAGAAAACTTAGCGAACTAAAGCTAACTCAGCATAACTAAATTGCACATCTGCACATCTGTTCGTCTGTGACTTTTTTCATCCAGTTACTGTCACATAAAAGGTGGATAATGATTTTGGTTCTGTATGAGTGGCATAGCAGGCTAGAAGAGTTACAGACAGAGAGCTGTCAATGAAGCTGCTGTTTAGCCATTCCTGCACAGTTCTCTGAGCACCTTTTTTAAGCTGTGTTTTCTCACATTTATATCCTATATTTTTCTTCCACGCTTTGCTGAGTGTCATATAAACATTTGTAATAAATTCCCCCCTGAGTAGTTGTGTTTCCTGAGACTTTAAATTCTATCACCAGTACTCCTAGTTTAATTTAATGAAGTATTGATCAGCCCAACCAGTTATTGAATAAATAATACAGGGCTTCCACAAGGAGAGGTTTGGAAATGGTTAAATGAAAATCACTGACATACAAAAAATCAGTAATTTCTGTAATCAGTGATTGTATAAATAGCTTTTTTAAATATAATTTAAATTAATTTAATTAATAATTTAATTTTAAATATAATGTTATAAATTTATAAACTTTTGCTCAGTGCTGTATATTTTTTACACCAATAGAAAATGCCAACTGACATTTACATTAGATGAACATTTCAAGATAAAATGGACTAGTAGAAATTCTCTAAGATGACTAAAATTGCATTACATTAATATGATTTTTCCTATACTCTTTGGATCCAACTCTGGTCAAATACATATCTGAAGTTGTGGAATATGTAGTCAGCAGCTTGGCCTAAAGATTGGCATCTTTTTAGCAAAACTGGGCATTAATATAGTCTGACTACCCAACATCAGTTTATATGACAATATCTTTTGTGAGGCCTCGCCAAATGACTTTGAGCTTCGTTCCTCCCTCTGCCAGCAGTTCTAGCAGTGTGGAGATGGTAAATGGGGTTATCTTCAGGACAGCATTTGAATTTACTGTTGATACACCATAAAGAAGGCAGCAAATTGGGTTCCCTGCAGAAAGAAGCAAGTTGGTGACAGTCCTTCATTCTCACTCTCTCCCTTTGCCCGCCTATCCTGATGAGGTGATATATTTGGATCGGCTTGCCAATGTGGTCAACTTAGGATACTGCAGGTTTCTTTGATATTACTTGCTACCATGCTATGTTCCTCATATTGTTTTTCTGAATTGATGCTCAATGGCAGTGCCAAATATATATTGAATTCTGTATATATATATATATATATATATATATATATATATATATATATATATATATATATATATATACACATATATATATCCCAGGATTTTTGCAAGGACATTAAAGAAACAAAACAATATAGAATTTGTTTGGTAAGTACAATTTGAAAGATGTTTCCAATTTGGAAAAACAAACAGGTGTTCTAATTGGAACAAATGTAAATCACATATGCCATTTTCTACATAATGTATTCAAATATTATTTACACTTCCTATAAGCCCAAACACAGCAGGATGCCTTACTATGTACACAGTATATTGCCCATATTAGACATGCAGTATGTGATATATAAGCCAACACCAAGGTTTCACAAAAACACTGTAGCATTAAGATAACTGCAACTATGTATCTGAACTAAAAGGCCAAAATCAACTTTTTTTCTCACTATTTTGAATTAAAAGTATATGTAAAAGAGCTGCTAAAATCTCAAAATCACTCCACAGTCCACACGTGCCATCTATGGAATCTAAGTTGTCGTCAAAGTCCAAAAAAAAAATAATAATAATAAAAAAAAAATCTCCAAAATAGCAACTTTACAGAAGAGGTCAAGAACATTCTTGACTTTTGATGTAAGTTTATGTACACAGATCCAATCATCAGTGAAATTTTGAAGTGTAAAGGGCAGCTGCTGTGCACAAACGAATTTAAACAATTCAAAATAGGAAAAGATTGATGATATTTCAGTCTTAAAGGCAACAAAAAACAGTTTTTTTGTTTAATGGTAAGATTTAAAAACGGATTGGAAAATGATCAAGTAACATTGAATTAGGACTGCTTTTGGTACATAAACCCACATAAACAGCATGTGTGGACCTCAGGAGAAAAAAATCCAAAAATAAAATGTAAGCTCGGAGCCCTTTAAACAGCGCAACAGTGTCTATATTAGGTGAAGTAAAGTAGAAAAGCATCCTTGAAAACTCTCTGTGAGCTGTAACATCACTGGTAAGCCTGTACATGTACCAGAAAAGTGTATCATTTCTTCAGCACCACTATTGAAAACTGAGGGAAAAAAAGCTGTAGAAAACTTATGAGGACAAATTCAATGGCCAGTTTGAGCTCCTATTATACAAGGTCTTGAGAGGTGGGTGGGCGTGACATTCAACACTGAGGCTAGTTAAATAGAGACAGTCACTCACTGTTCAAGGTGAGCACTGAAATACTCCTACTTTTACTACCCAGTTACCAGGCAGTTCAATAAAACACAACTGCAGGTATGTTATATTAAATGCAGATGCATAGCTGACCTGAATGTGTCTATGTGTAGGCTATGTAAATGTGAAACCTTCAAATGTTAAAGCTACATAAGGTTTACTGTCTGTTTCTGTTTAATTCTACAGTAGTAGCAACTGAGGTTTACACTACAGAATTAAAAGAGAAAATGAAAAAATTGCAAAAATGTAAAAAAAGGTGTGTGTTTGTGTATGTTGCTGAACACTGAGTGTATTTACATGCAGACAATCATTACTGGATTTTAGCAGTTATCTGATTTTTCAAGTGATCATGTAAACAGCATACTCCGATTTCCGCTGGATTAAGGCTGTTATTAGATTTCTAGAAATTGGATAAAGAAAGCTTGATTTTGGCTCAGTAATCTTTTTCAGGGCTTTTCAGTGTATGTAAACCCTTACTCTGATTTCTTTCATTTATCTCAGTCTGTGCATGTGTGAAAACATACTGCTGAAATAGCAAGTAGCATTTAATACAGCACCTTTGGGATGGCAACAAACACTGTTGGAGTGATGCTGAAACCAACTATATGCTTGATGAAATAATGATGTTGATGTTTGTTCAATGATACATGTGTTCTGTGTGTTATGGGGAGTCTGGGAAGTGGGTTGTTTGGTGTAAAGGGATGGGGGGGTCACTGTAAAGAGGGAGCCTATAGCTTTTGGTGAAGTTTGAGTTAAGACACGTCTTCTTCTGTGAGTTTATTGGCAGGTTGCAAAGCAGAAATCTGATTACCCAGAGTTTCCCCGTTATTTGATTACTCAAGTGCATGTAAACGTGTCTAACAAATCACTGACAAACCCTGATTTTCTGAAGTTATCAGATCGTTAAGTGTATGCAAACACACTCATTGTGTTGTAAAGATCACAATAATCTTTGGCCTTCAAACGCTTAAAATAACAAAAATGGGTAATCTGTTTCTGTTCAGAAGAAAGAATTAAGAATGTTTTTCATACTTATCCTCCAACAAGTGTTCTTAGTTACAATACCACAAGTCAGAGACCACCATTTATTTCTTTAATTTTCTAGTCAAAACAATAACTGAGTAAAAGTTATTATTTGAGGAGATTAATTAACTTGATTATCAATTAACTTGCATAAAGAAGGGGAAAGTTAAATGAAAATAAACAAAAAACAGGAGTTTTCAAAACTGGCTAAAATGATTAAAAGTCATAGAGAAAATTGGACTTCTAATAACTGTGCATGACCTGGTAAACCACCAAAACAGTCACCATCAGATAAACAGCACTTTGAATCATTGACAGAGAGGAGAAAATCAAGCTCCACTTTTGCTTCAGATCTGAAAAAATCCACAGATGTTTCTGTCCATTCTTCCACTTCCACTTCCATAAATCTGAAAGGATGTGTATCTGTAAAAAAGCTGCTACTGAGTAAAGAAAACAGACAGGTAAAAAAAGAATAGTATGTCTAAATTTGACAGAGCCCTGCTGGTGACAACCCTTATATATAAAAATAATGTGTGGCCATGACTTAGTAAGGCATGGGAATGAGATCCCTAATGCATGGCCATGACTTAGTAATGGGTGGAAATGAGATAATTAAGTCTTGACTACAAGTTAATAAGGCATGAGTTTGTTCCCATGCCTTACTAAGTGGTCATGCATTATTTTTATTTATACAGGGTGTCATCAGCAGGCCTCTGTAAAATTTGAAATTTGAAATTAAGATTAATTGGACTGTGAGATGCAGGAAAAGTGACTTACTTCTAAGACTGAACTTTGGAGTTGTGGAAAAACATCTCCACAGATTATAAAGGCAAAGGCAATCCTGAAGAATGTATTATTATATGTAATAATGCAATTAAATGGAATAATACACGATGTGCAGTTGAAGTAGGCAGCAAATCCTGTTTTGTCACACTACTGTCGATCATTTGACAAAAAAAGCACGAAAGGCATTGAAGACATGCCCCGCTTTTTTGCACATTTCGTTACTGTGTCCTTTACTGTCCAGGTATGTCATCTGTGAAATCTGGCCAAGGTCCAGCTGGCACTCTAATCTCCGATTACTATTACCATCACTGTCACAAGTATAAATAATCCCATCAGAAGTGGCTGAGAAAGAATGTCAACATCAGTCAAATCCTTAGCCGTACTAATGCCATTTATATGGAAATGAAGTTTCCATTAAGGATCTGTGACCTAGCAGCCTGTCTGTTTGTTGTTTCCGTGCTTAACAAGGGATTATTTCAGAAGAAAACTTTGCTGCCCAAATGCGTTTATATCCAACAACAAAGGTGTGATGCCTTTCACAGCCTGCAGTTATTAAGGTGAGCTTCCCTATTTGGAACCTGTGGACAGCTATAAGATATAAAGTGTTCTTTCATTTCCTGCCTCTGTCTCCAGGCTGCTGATGATTGATTTGACAGCATTACTAGATTCATAAATGCTCCTCTGATAACTCTGTCTGCCACAGTAAGCAGCAAAAAATAGAAACGCTGAAATTGTCAAAGTTTGTGTGTGTAATATATTACTAAACTCACCTCTTCAGTTTTCTTTCTATTTTCTGACCCCTTCACTTTCTGACCCCCCCAGGCATTTTTGATGAGTAACCACAAGCAGTCCCTTCACATAATGAATGAATTAATTTGTTTTAGAGGTACACTTTCAGTCTTTGGCTTAATAGATGGTACAGCATTTCTGTTTTCTAAGAAAGTCTATACTGTAAAAAATATCTTCTCATTCACCCTAAAACAGGTGCTAACAACCAGCTAAGCAGGTTTTATTCAAGTTTAAACAAGTGTTGGATCAAAATAAAGCAAAGCAAAATAACAAAAGCAATGTTCATCATAAGTCTCAATCTTACAGACACTTCACACTGACCTCGGCTGTTCAACACTCTGCACAGTGTGTTAACTGATCATTTTTAAATAAACCTCAGAAATAAAATGGCAGGTGAAACACAGGACATGAGAGGTTTTTCTACAGAACTTAAGCAGAGAGATGAAAGAGACGGTTTACCTGGTTTGATGCTGAAGAGAGCGGGTGTAGAGGACTCTGGCTGGAAAAGGAGTAAATGATGGAGTGATTGCAGCGTGAGTGTGATGATGTGCTCTCACTGTGTTCTCTCTCTTGCTCTCTCTCTCTCTCTCTCTCTCTCTCTCAGGCTGAGGATGCTGTAGAGTCAGACGGAGCTGAGGCATCCTCTCCTCTCCTCCTCCAGTATGATTCCTCTCATCCACTCAGTCCCAGTCTTTCTGCTGCACCTCTCTCTCTCTCTCCCGCACCCACTCTCTCTTTCTCTTTATCGCGGGCTTGGGTTCTTACTGTGCGGTCTCATTTTCTCCCCCTGCTTGCGCATCTCTCTCTCTCTCTCCCTCTCTCTCTCTCTCTCTCTCTCTCTCTCTCTCTCTCTCTTTGTTTCCCTCTACCTTTTTATCTCACACACACACACACAGAAATACACACTTTTTTCCCCAGATGCTAGAACATCCTTGCTGTCTAAAGAAACTAATAGCTTTCCAGGAGAAGGCAAAAATATCTTTATTTCTAATATAAGTTAATGTAAAGAGATTTTATTCCAAGCAATTCTGGAGCATTTCTATTGATCCTCTTATCATGAAATTTACATGCAAGCATCAATAGCTACTATGTTCAAATAATGCAGAAAAATAAAAATGTACAAAAATGGAGACTTTATTTATTTTAAGCATTCAGTGTGTCCAAAAGTTACCCAAACTGAAAATCTTTTTTTTTTTTATTCAATTAAAAAATTGGGAATAAACAACAAAATAGTTTACATTTTAGAAGAAATCAACACAAAGTTCATGTGTACATTCAGAAAGCATGGTGCTAAAATTTGTAAACAGACATTGTATTGATTTTCTGAGCACATTCACTTAACTTCTCTACCTATGTTACCCTCTGTGTTGTGAATATTTATGGAAACGGTTTGGGTGACTATAGACTTCCAGTGTTTATCAGCAACAGTAGCCTCTTAGCTTCAGTTCTAAACTGAGGAAGCAAAATTTTCACAGCAAACACGGTGACTTGGCTGATCGACTGCGTTTGGGGTAAGTGGAAAATTATGTGAATTAGATTTTGCAACAAACTATTCCTTTAAGCGATTTGTGACATTGACCATGTTAAGGCCGTTAAACAAAAAAGGTCAGATTTTTTATGTTTAGCTCTTCCACCAAATCACTTGTTCAGATGATTCTCAAGTAGATTTGATCTACTCATCAGTGGATTTTACATAAACCTGTGAAGAAAATGCCAGCTCCAGTGAACATTGTCATTAAAGCAAAAAGGGGGACCAAATTCTGAAATTCGTGTCAGTATTTAAAATGTTCTACTTTTCAATCAAACTGTTACACTGATGGTTCAATTAGAATTAAAATAGAGCGGAAATCATCAAAATGAAAAACAGATTCATTTTGGACCTCACTCTACATACATTTAAATGTTTTTAATGCACATACTAAGCTTGTTATTACAAAGTGATAATCTATTAACTCATCTTTCTCATTACACAGGCACGCACACTCGCTAAGACACACATACAGACCAGATCAGTGGGTATTATGCTCACTGAAGCTGTCTTAATCAATTGTATGATCGATCTCTCAGCAGCAGGTGAACACCTACTGTGCTAAAGCGTACAGACAAACTGCATGACATCCAGTTTTTCCAAAACAAATATAATCTTCTCACAGAGCTTTACATGCCGTTTGTTCTGTACCTGAAAGGTGTGCATGACAGCAAAAAGGCACATTGTCTGTGTGAGGTCAAGAGAAGCTTTTCTGCCAATTTTAATGCATACATGAACAAACCAACCAACCAAACAGAACTGTGCTCATCAACTCCTCACTTCAGCAACACACTCTTAAAAATAAAAGTGCCAAAAATGGTCTTTGGAGCAATGCCAAAGAAAAACCACTTCCATATCCCTAAAGAACCTTTCAGTTGATGATTCTTTAAAATCAGTGTGAATCACACAGAAATCTTAATGCATTTTCCTTCTGACATATTTGAGTGAAACATGGAATGAGTGCTGGTCTTTGAGCCTGCTGAACATTTTCATGCTGATGTTTACTATGACCAAGAGACATTATCGAAGGTAAAAAAAAACCTTAAGGCAAACTAACTATTGTTAAAATTCTCTAAGATAAGCTAACAATGGTTAAAAAAGGTCCTAAGGTAAGCTAACTATAGTAAAAAGGGTTCTAAGGCATGCTAATTATGACAAAAATGGTCCCAAGTCAAGCTAACTAGGGTAAAACGGGCCCTAAAATAAGCTATCTGAGGTAAAAATGGTCCTAAAGTAAGCTAACTGAAGTAAAAAAGGTCCTAAAGTAAGCTAACTAAGGTAAAAAGGGTCCTAGGATAAGCAAATTAAGATAAAACGTTCCTAGGTTAATTTAACAAAGGTAAGAGAGGTCCTAATGTAAGCTAATTAAGGTAAAAAGTGTCCTGGTAAGCTAACTAAGTGAAGAAAGTGTCCTAAGGTGAGCTAACTATAGTAAAAAAAGTTTTTTTTAATATTATGATATTAAATAAAAATTAACATATTTAATAAAAATTAACAGAGACATATTTTATTTTTATTTCACAAAAATCATTAGGCCTTCACTGAAGGCCTAGAAGGCCCTGATGATTTCCCTCTGGTAGAACCATACATAAAGACAAAGAACCATTTCGGAACCTTTATTTTTAGAGTGTAGACTTCATGCCTTGTGTCAGTGACTTATCAGACTCCACACACACAGACACACTAGCAGGCTTCACTTGCCACAACAAAGCTTGGCCATAGCTGTGAAGACCTGTTTCTACTTGCTTCATGGTTAAGCCATTCTTTTCCAGGTTTTAGACAAGAACAGCCAGGCTGTCCTATTCTAGTATAAGAATTCACAGGCAAATTGAACATGTGAGGTCAGTGTGCTCTGAGCTTCTCACTGCTTTATACAGCTTTGTTCTGTCCCTAACTCTAAGGTACTTGTAATTCCCTTTAAGGACTATTTCAAGTTACATCTTTTGCTGACTTGCACTTCTATCTATCTATCTATCTATCTATCTATCTATCTATCTATCTATCTATCTGTCTGTCTAGTCTATCTATCTATCTATCTATCTATCTATCTATTATCTAATATAATAACTGTCAAACTTATCAAATTAATAATACATACAGTGTGCCCCTGGTCTTCTACCTTCTGATCACCGATCTGATCCACATACACACCCCTACTTCACTCCCATTCATCGGCACTGTGGACTATTTAAACTGCTTGGAAAAACTCATTGGTTTACATAATTACCAGCTTTTGGTCATTGCTGAGCCTTCAGTTTATACTCTTGTTATTGTTTTCTTCTGGTGATTGATCTCTTATCTACTGATCTATTGATTTTTCCCTGTATTTTTACATCTGTTCTGAATTTGCTTATATGGTGCTTATATGGATCATTCTACTGAGCTGGCTCAAAGCCAGAGTTGAAATTACATTTTGAAATTACATGTAACTTGGCACAAAGTTTCAGACACTTGGGGAAAAATAATACGAGGAAAACATGCTAGGATCCAAGCCAGAGACAGCCTAAAGGGACATCCAGAAAATGGCGAAGTCAAAAACACAGGTCAAAACTGAAGGACAAAAACACAGCAACCAGATCACAGGCACAGGCACAGGCAAAAACAGAGTTGAATATACACAGTAGGCAGTGACAGAGAAAAGACTTGGTAAGCTCTGAAAAACAGAGGCAATACTATGCAGAGTGTGGCAAGAGCAAACAGTCTTTATAGGAGTCTGGGAAATAACAAACAGGTGTGGTTGATCTCTGTGGTTGATATTCAGGTGAAGCTGATCTCTGAACCGGTTTGTGGTTGGTGGATGGTGTCACATGATCTCCAGGTGTATTTTGGAATTTGGAGTCCATAGATTCTGTAGTACTACAGGGTGGCATGACATTGGACTTTTAACTGACTTGGACTTTAGGCTAAACTCCTTGTGAGTGACCCCATACCTTAATTATGTTTATCTAATTAAAAGAAAAGACCAAACATTCCATTTTGTCACCAACACAACAATCATGACACTACCAAAACTTTACCAGACTGCTTTAGACTGCTTCAATTTTAGCTAATTTTGATCATAACTCAAAAGCCAGCCAGTATATGAGTAGCCAACACAGCTAACAATTAGAATAATAAAACACAAAAAAGTTTACTTAATTACAGGAAATATGTTTTTCGGTGGTGACAATTCTTAATGTTACACACAGATTTTCAGAGTTTTGGAAGACATTTAATTTAATACAATGTGCTCTAAGTGCTCACCATGTGGCCATGAGGGACAGGGATGCAGTCTCACTTCCTGCTCTAAAATGCAGGGGTGTGGTTAAAATGAGGCTCCACATGTGGACTAAAACTCTTTGTGTTTCTGTAGTGACATAAAAATGTGGAACAGCATTTTTTGAATAAAGTCTTTTATTAAAAAATTAAACAGACAAAAAATCTAAATCCTTCAAGGTGACTTTAAAATAAATCAAAAAGATATTTAAAACAATATAAGTATTATTTTCACAAGCTGAAATTTAGGGGTTAGAGTTTAGGACAGACACCTCCCAAAGAAAGTATCCTATAAATGATGATTCATGCCTTGGTCTAAAATAGAACATCACTTAATCCTTGTAAATACCTAGTTTAAGTCTAAACCTTTTTTTTCTTTTTTCCACTGTGGGACCACAGTTTGAATTAATTTGGTAGAATGGTCCATATCAGAATTTTTGTTTGCTCTAGGACTGTTTTCTTTGGCTACATTGCTTTTAGTTGGATTGCTGAGCATTACCGAATGTTGTAAAGATCTATTTAAAATTAACTTTTATTGCGTTTGTCTTCATTTGTCTCCCAGTTTAGCTACTGTGATCTTTCTTAATCCTATCAGACAACAGTCATATTAACTCTGCTAATATTTCTTTTCCAGTTATTGGTCAAACGGCTAACGGCTAGTTATTGGTCAAAAGGCCACAGATAGCACATAAGCTCATAATCATAAAACACACTTCTGAGATACTAATCAATAGAGCTAATTACATGCACTCATGGCCTTTGGTTGAGTAATGGTCTAGTTAAAGGACGTTTACATCCCAGTATTAAATGAAACTGTGAATCTTCTGCAATCTACAGGAATCACAGCCAGATCTAATTAAAAACATTTTTTCATTTATGCCGTTGCCCATTTTGCTCTAGGATATAAATTTCAAATGAAAGTGTCAGCAACTCTAGAGGGCACTGAATAGGACAAGTGATGGACATGTGGATGTCGACCGTTACCCAAAGACTCTTCAGTGTCTTGCTGAATCTGACAGCTCTTTAGAGGGTGTCTGAACCCTGGAGGAAGCACATTCATCAAACTAGCATTAATATTTCATTCCTGTAAAAATGAACAGTGGGGCTGCACAATATGGGCAAAGTACCTTTAGTAACTTTGCAATTGTATTGCTACATATTGTGATAATGCAATATGTTATAAATATACTGGTGAATCAATAAAGTGTCATTTCTGTCCATTTTGGAGGAGTTTTTTTTTTTTCCTTCAGTAACATCAGTGGAATATTTTGATGGAAATGTGTATGATTTACATAGAAGCAAACTGGATTTTCGTTATTGTATGTTAGCAAAAAAGTCAATGTATATAAAAGTGTTTTTATTGTGTTTACATGCTTTTATTCATTGTGGCAGTTATACACAATATTTAGGTTTTAAGGGAGCATCAGTTGTACTGACCATTTTATTTTATTACAGCTATTTCCGTGGAGAGGTGTGTTTTTTTTTTCAAAGCAGTGGGCTCTCATCCCTCCCCTTTCACTCCTCACTGCTCACTAGCAGCTCAACATAGAGTCACAACATTTTACACACAGACATCAAACAGTGTCCTAGTTAGTCTGATAACAGCACTGTTGTCATACTCATGTCCAGTCTCAAGACCGTAAATTGCTGTCTCAGTCTTGGGGTAAGGTGGACTTGAAAATTGTTCGTGAGACCATCCAACTGTGATGCCTCCATCTAACTAAATCTTTTTTTTTTTTTTATCACTGTTGAGTTTCAAAACCTTCACCTTCAAACAGTATAAAGCATCCTTTCTCTACATGTTTAAATAAAATCTGTTTGCTACTGTTTGAGAATCTAATTGATCTTTCCATGATACCTTGGGGTCAGGGTATTATTTGTTGATGTTCATTGTCATTAACAGAGTATTGGTTGTTTGTAAATGTTCATTAATTTCAAAACTCAAAACCTCTGAAGGGCACTTCAGAATGTTATTATTACAATGTTTTCATTTAATATCTAAAATTGATGCATGCTGTTTGATTTATATTTAGTTAACTTTAGGTGGTGATTCTGAATATGTTTTAGAGAAGAAGGACAGAAAACAACCATCATTTGCTTCCAAAAGCTACAATGCAAAGGTGAAGTCAGACTACAACACAATAATGATTAGTAATATTGTAGGCTATTATATATTATTTAATGCAGTATGTAATGGACTGGCAACTTGTCCAGGGTGTTTCCTGCCTCCACCCAATGACCACTGAAATAGGCTCCAGCTCCCCCACGACCAAGAAGGATAAGCGGCTTAGAAAGTGTGTGTATGTGTGTGTGTATGTGTAATGAATAAAAATGAAAGTACAACAAACTACAAACTAATGTCAGTTAACTAAACAAATGTCAGTTTCCTCCCTTTCTTTTTATTTTAATATTTCTTAATCTTAATCCGGTTTAGGTCTTTTCTCTGTCTCGCTGCTCTTGGTCTCCGTTTTGTCTCAGACTCAACAAGACTTGGCACTGACTTGGACTTGATGTATCCAGGTCTCAGTCTTGACTCACACTTGCCTCTAGTGGTCTTGACTGCAACACCAGAGAACACAGTTATGGGAAAAACATCTATTTAAATTCACCCTTTACAAGTAAGTTTTTAACTACAGGCACTCAGCACATCTGACAAAGCTTCCCCAACATCGTAAGAGTGTAGAGTGCTGGCATTATGTTGATCAATATAACTGACTTTTGATGGATTACAAGAATACAATAATTCATCTAAACAGCCACAGAAACACTCATCTGGAACTGTGATTGGTCAAATTGCTTACAGCACACAAACACACACAAAAAAAATGTACTGTGATTGGCTAGGGAGCTCACTTGCATTTTACAGCCTTCTCGGGTATCACTACTGCAAAAGCCAATATCACGATAACAGATAACAAATGATATATTGTGCAGCCCTAATAAACAGGTCAGATTACACACATACACATGCACAGACACACTAGCCTGGACTCTTTGCTGCTTCAAAGCCTGGGCACAACTGGAAAGACCAGTTTCTACTCGCTTCATCGTCCAGTCATTCTGCTCCTGCTTTTAGATAAGAAAGGACAAGCTGTCCACTACTGATATACTGCGCAGTCAGTGTACAATGTCTGGTAAATCATCTGAATCATGCCAGATGACTGAGCCTGAAGTAGCAATGCACTTCTCCAAAATCAGTATAAAGGAGCAACTTGGACCAACACGATGAAAGTGCCACACATCCAGGGCGACAGGCGATGATAAAGAAGCAAATGTGTTATTTGCAATCCGAGCCATTCACTGCAAGCTTATGTAAAAGCATCCATTTCTGATAAGAAAATGTGACAACATCAAAGCAAGAGAAAGTTGAGAATTTAGCAAGATGAGGCATCAAAGGAATGGTCCAATGAAAATATCCAATTTACATCATTTTCCCTCTTACCACAAACATAGTCAGTCAGTCAAGAGCAATGTTTGCTTTTTTAGTCTTGCAGTGAAGCTACAAGACTAATGTAGCTTACAAGCACTGAAAGCCTGTAGTTACCCAAAATCTTTTTGGGTGACACAGTACCATATGAACGTCAGAGACTATCCCTGATTGTTGAATTTTTAGACAAAATAGCTAATAAGTCATTCCTTTTTCAGGAGAAACCATCACCATCAGAACTACAGCACTTAAAACTTTCATCATTGAGAGAGAGAAAAAAATCAAGCTCCACTGCTTCAGATCTGAAAAAATCCACAGGTTTTTCTGTCCATCCTTCTACTGAGAGAAGACAACTCAACACCATTAGTCTAAAAGAATATGTAGTTGTTAAGAAGCCATTGCTAAAAAATGAAATAAATAAAAAGGTAAAAACTTTGCAGATCAAACAAATAAGCTGCTGGTGTTCTCAGAGCAATTAACTGACCTCCTCTGATTCCAGAGCTCAACATCACTGAATGAATATAGGTATGACTGTTATTATATACACCGACTGGTCACTTCATTAAGTACACCTCCTTGTATCTACACTCATTGTCCATTTTATCAGCTCTTTGCACTTTGTAGTTCTACAATTACAGACTGTAGTTCATCTGTTTCTCTGCACTGCTTTGGTAGCCCCTTTTACCCTGCTCTGCAATGGTCAGGACCCCACAGTACCACCACAAAGCAGGTATTATTTAGGTGCAATGTGTTAGTGTGTATGCGCTGGTATGAGTGGATCAGACACAGCAGTGCTGCTGGAGTTTTAAACACCTCAATGTCACTGCTGGACTGAGAATAGTCCACCAACCAAAAATACACAAACTGCGCAGAACAGATGAGCTACTGTCTCTGACTTTGCATCTACAAGGTGGACCAACAAGCTAGGTGTGTCTAATATTGTGGACAGTGAGTGGACGGAGTGTTTAAAATGTCTAGCAGCAGTGCTGGGAAACAGATCTACTACAGTCTGTAATTGTAGAACTACAAAGTGCACCTAAATGGTTAGTGGAGCTGATAAAATGGACAATGAGTGTAGAAACAAGGAGGGGTACTAAATGAAGTTATATTGGTGAACCATACTGAGAAATGAATGAATGATAACCACATTAACAGAAATTCTACATTTAAACTATTGTTGGTCTCCCAGTAATAAGCAATATCTTTTCTCAATAAGCCAAATGTTTTCTCTTAATTTTCCACCTCAAGGAATTCACTTCAGTTCATTTAATGGTTAGAGTAATAACAGTTTATCATTCTGCCTAAATGTCATTTAATTATTCTGTAATATGAAAGCTATGAAAGCATTTTCTGTGTGAATACAGAAATGAATAGCTGCACATTCTAATGAGTTATGTCATGGCGGTATCTAATTTCACTGTATGAATATGTGAGCCTTGCCTGGTGGTGAGATTATATTTCTCATGCTGGGCTGGAAAACTGAATGGTAGTGAAACTGTGGGAGCTGATTGGATTTCATACTCATTTTCAAATGGAATCAAACTTTCTTACTACCATAATGGGTTCATTATCTAGCTTCTAATTTCACCTAGCAATCATGTTTTATGAAACGAGTGAATTGCTATGCATGCCATGAGCAAATTGTTGCTGAAAATACATTGCCTGTTTCTGTGCAAAGTTATTGGCTGAGCCCTGTGGAAAAGATAATAATTATAGAGTAATTACAGAAAAAAAATCCATACTAACTGAAAGGTTGTTTTTTAATGAGAATCTCTCTCTCATTTTCAGACCAAGTTCCTGCTGAAGTCCCATGAAGTTTCCTCCTGCCCTTTTATCCTTACTTCAAGAATTCCCTGAGGATCGCGGTCTCGCTTCCTAGCAGCCCTCAGTTGTGAACCTGTGTGAGTGAAAACATTTAAAAACTAGAACTGTCATTATTTGGTCTGACTGCCATTCTTTTCCACAATTATTATATTTCACAATCATATGATTGAGGCAGACACATCTAAAACATGCATTTTATGATACAATCATGAGACTTAACAACAAAAGGTCTGTAATATGTTCACTTGTATGCAAAACCAGTTTTGTTTTGTTGATTTTCTAAATAAAATAACACATCCTCTACAGAGAACACATTCCTGCACATGTTAAAGCACATCTACTGTTTATTTGCTGAATTTAACACATTGGAAAGAAAACAAAGCATAAAATGAGGCCTGTGTAAAAGTTACAGCACATTTTATATTTCATGTTTAACTTTTCTGATTTGTTAAACTCAGCAAATGTACAGAACTTTTGCAGGAAAGGGCAATTTATGCATGTAATTTAATCAGGGGCTTTCAGTCTTTCACATACACCTTTATATCTATGGCAATAACACAGAGGAAAGCAACTGGGTTCATTGTGGGTCTGTCGTCAGTTGGAAGGTCTCCTCTGTCTTTGGTAATGCAGCCCACAGCCAGCTCTGCTAATGAGTAATTAGTACACCAAAGTGTCTATTTATAGGTCTAAAATATCTTTTAGTACTATCACTTTGTAATGAGTTACTGATCTTACTCAGCTATTTCTTACATTATTACACTTTGCTTATGTTCATGTTCAACGTTTTTTTTTTTCTTTTTCAGTTTTTCACATTGAATCTAGGAAGGCATGCATTAATGCCTCCCGAGATGGTTTCTTTGCTGACAATGGCTTAATTCAGTAATAAGGCTGCAAGTAAACAAACAAAACAAAACAAAACATTTGTAGCAAACAAACAAAACATGGTTAACTAGCATCCATACTAATGGCATGAGTGAGTTCAAGACATTCTCACGATTTACTTAAAATAAACATGCATACAGGTTGTTGTGAAGGACATCTTTCCTTTCTTTAAAATTTCCCCTCTCTATATGTACATGTGTACTGTTGCGTCTGCCACTTGCTCTGCATTTCAGAGGGGGCTTTAGGGGTATGAGATGCAAAGCTGCGCCCCATGCACCCCTCCTCACTGCCCCTATAAAAAAAGACATTGTTGTTGTTTGTTGTTTGTGTTTGTCTTTTATTGTGTCATACCATATGTTATTTTGCATGAATTTACATTTCCTTAGAGAGAAAATGTACGTCTAGAATTGACCTGTTATTTAAGGCCCTTTTTTGCTTTGTTCAATAAAAGACCATTTTCTTGAGTAGAAATAATGGCTTCCTCTGGCTCTTCTTCACTGCCAGTGCCACAATGTGCATTGTAATATATGGGTAATAAATGTAGTATACATTGTAACATACATGTAATAAGCATAACATACAGGCCACAACCACGTCAGTGTCACTGCAGTACTGAGAATGATCCACCACGCAAATAATACCTCCTCTGTGGTGGTCCTGAACACTGATTCATGGGGTAAAGGTGGGATAGCAAAACAATGCAAACAAACAGATGGACTGTAACTATAGAACTACAAAGTGCTCCTGTATGGTAAATGGAACTGCTAAAATGGATGATGAGTGTAGATACAAGGTAGATGTACCTAATAAAGTGCTCAGTGAGTGTAGACAGATAAAAGACAGATATAGGAAAAAGAATAATATATACAAGAATATATACAGCTGAAAAATATATATGAAGATGATAAAATGCTGCGGATATGTAAATTACACCTTTCAAATTACTTAACAACAAGAATGATGTAGTACATTAAAAAATAACTGTTTTGTGAACTTGACTTTGCTTGCAAATAAAATATCAATTTTATATATATATATATATATATATATATATATATATATATATATATATATATATATATATATACACACATATATATATATATATAGGTTATGTGAGTGTTCATAGTTCTATATATGTTCTATATATTCTGTATGTATTCTTTACTTGAAGAACCATCTTTTTTACGAGTGTACTCGCTGCTCAGTTTTAGATATCATACCGTCTTTTTAGATGATGTTTATCTTTGTTTAAAGTGAAGTGTTTTCATAATTTTCTGGGGGGTTTTTTTGGGTCATGCACATCTGTATTTCCCATCAGGTGATGTAAATAAGACGCACAAATATCATTAAGCCAACCAAACAATAGGCCGATTCGCTGCCAACATTTATTTTCATCGACGTCATCAATCACGTCAATTAATTGTTGCAGCCCTACTTGTATTATTGTATATACAATAAGTAAAAACAGTTTATATTAAATAAACTCACTAAAATGACTACAGTACATGCTAAAAACCGAGGCTACAGATGCTGTGCGCATGCTAGCAGTGACTTTCTGCTTGTTGCTTTGCTGTATTCTGTGTATTAAGCAGTATGTCTTGCTCTTAAATTATATTAAACCTGTAATGGAGCAGTTCAAAAAACACGATCTGCTAATTTAGTTCAGTAATTGAATGTGTTTTGTACAGTTGCAGGCTTAACTATGTAAAACCAGCCTAAGAGTTAATAAGAGTTGTTTGTGTACTTGATTATGAGCTAAAATTTCATGTGTGTGACAGATCTAACTAGACTAATAGCAATTATACTGTACCATATTTTTTCCTGCATTGCACTGTATAAAAGAAGAAAAATATAATGAGCTAAATGTTAGATGCATAATAGAAGGTATTAGTTCAGAATATTAGATTACACTAAAATAAGCCTTAATGCACCAAGTGACATATATGTGGACTATGCCACAAAAAAAAAGAAAAAAAAAGAATGGATAGTTCTTGATAACTGTGCAGTAAATATAGTCATGAAACAAAATGTATTAGAATGTAAATAAAAGAAAAGTGAGTATGAATTAACAGGCTGTGGGTTTATGAGGTTTATGGTGCAGTCTGAATCCTATTTAAATTAAATTTCATGTTGGACTGAACAATTTCATAAACGTATTTAATGGATTAATGGAACATTCATTAGGTTTAACTGGCTGTATGATGGCTGCAGGAATACGGTTTACAGCAGTACAGACAGCTCATACATTTGTAAATGCATGTTAAAACTTGTGTTCCTCAGCTGAACATGACTGTGGGAGTTTCTCTCTCTCTCTGTGTTTAAATCATCAGTTCCAACATGCCTGTGTGCTGCCGCACTGATATATGGCCTTTTCTTCTAGATTGCTCAACGTTGCCTCTGTCTGCATTACAACATCATTTAGACGAGGCAGTTGCCACAGCAACGGTCTGTGAAGATGAGCAGAGGCTACTGGCATGAAAGTGAAGAAGCATCTGCTCACTCTGAGGTTGGAGCCCAGCTCCACATGTGTTCAGACCTGGCTGTGTTTGAATAAGCATTATGAATCAAACTGGTAATAAATTGATCATACCATGCTAATTACAACAGCAAACTTATAAAAATCCAACTATAACTTGCCCAAATACTGTGCAAAAGTGAGAGACTACCCTTCATTTATTTAATTTCCAAAGATCATTCAGTGAAAGTTATTCATTTGTCTACTAACTAAATGTACAGGTTGATTCAAAAAGGTTCATCAAATTTCAAAATGATTTATTTCACTTGTAAATCATTACAGAACAACGCAGTAAATTGTAAATGGTTTAAGTGAGCATAAAGTTTAATATGTAATTTTACAAGTGCTCAATATGAACCTCTTCCAGCTGTACAGACAACGTCAACATTGATAGTCAAATTCATCCCATACTCGATTGAGCATGTCGGGCATCACTGTACTCACAGCTCTTTCAATGTAATTTCGGTGATCATCCAGTGTTGTGGAACCAACGCTGAATGCTCTGAGCTGTTGAAGGTTCACTGCCGACAAACATGACGTTGCATTGTTATGACGAATTCACTCTTATTGAAGTGTCAAACGCAAAACGCTTTCTGCTCAGGGGTCGCCATCTCCTCGCAGACTGAATGGAGCCATCTTCTGGTGACAGTCAGAAACTCTATGACCCCCTCTTTCAATTGGTGTGTGATTGGTTCCCAGGCGCCTCACAGTTGTAAAAATATGCCGCTTTGAAATTGGATGAATCTTTTTGAATCACCCTATAGTACCAAAAAATTCAGTATTTAGTTTGTCCACTCTTCTCCTTCATTACAGCATCCATAACATCTCCGAAGTTGCATTTTTCTTCTTCTCACAATCCAAGTGATCCCAAACATATTCAGTGCTGAAAAACTGCAAATCTGGCAACCCTACATGGTGGAAAGAACCAGTGAGTGAAACATGTGCATTCAGAAAACAGCAGTGTTTCTGGTTGCTGTAGTGTCCCTGTATACTGTTTTCCAACAGTTAAATGCAGTTTCACTATAGCAGCGTTTTCCGACTATTCTGTGCAGTTTTACTTGCATGGCTTTGCTCAGGCTTTGTACTAGAATTGAGCAGGCGCTGCTCCCCCCATCCCCCCTTCCGTTTTATTGGCATCCATGGATATGCTCTTTCTTGATCAGAGTTGATTTGTAGGCTTGTTTCCTGCTGAAGCCGTTGCTAATTCTGCTGAAAGACACTGATTCCTTACCAGTAGGAGTCCGTCTGCTCGGAGTAAGCAGCTAGCTGCAGGTGAATGGGCCTTTAATTCACATAGCTGGCATCAGCTAAAACAAAACCTCTAATAACCTGCTGTGGCTACACTTACCACAACTCACATGTTCAACTCAAAGGTGAAAAATCTCTGGTAATGAGCAGCCACTTTCACAATGAGCCCTGTGTTACGTTTTCAGAAGCTTTTCAAGTCAACTGTCCTGCCGTCATGTTTACATAGTCTATGTACATTCAGGTACAATAGATATAGTGTTGATACATTCACTGTGACTAGATGTGACTGTACGCAGTGCCATGGGACAATATATGATGATATTTCCCCTCATTTGAATACATCTCACAACAAATTAAACCAGAAAAAGTGTCTGACTGTCCTTGTTTAGTAGCGATTTTCTGTTCCAAGACAATACAGTCATTAACAGT
Organism: Colossoma macropomum; assembly: GCF_904425465.1. Lineage (NCBI taxonomy): Eukaryota > Metazoa > Chordata > Actinopteri > Characiformes > Serrasalmidae > Colossoma > Colossoma macropomum. Next base: position 12,065,733 of record NW_023494805.1, read on the forward strand.
TGCCTTTTTCACTGCCAATTGCTGCCAATTTAGACTATTACCTTTTGCATCAATGCAAAGCAAAGAGGAGTTTAAAGGCAGTGTTCAACAGTGGTAAATCACTTAGGATGCATAATAATGGAGGAAATGGCATCCTACAGTCTATACATGAATATTAACATAAGGCTCGTTGTAGTCTTACCTGATTAGGCTCAAAGGAACTGCAGGTATTAATGTGAGACTTTTACTGGGTGGAAAAGGTTTTCTCTCTTATAAATGTGCTACTAAGAACCTGATGAATTTCTTCAGGTTCTTAGTAGAGAGCACTACATAATAAAGATCTGTGAACTACACACTTAAAAAGATGGTTCTACAAGTGTTCCTTGGTAAAGAAAATGGTTCTATTTAGAACCATGAGCACTCAAAGAACGATTAAATATTTCTATGCATCATTAAAGCGTTCCTTAGATTGATGGAGAATGTGCTGTGGATGGCTCTATGCAGAACATTTTGAAAATGGTGCTATATAGCACCAAAAAGGGTTCTTCTACTGTTACAAGCTTGACATCATTACAACAAAAGAACCCTTTTCGGTGCTATATAGAACCCTTTTTAAAAAGGTTCGATATAGAATCATCTACAGCACATTCTCCATCAATCTGAAGAATCCTTTCACAATGCAAAGAAACCTTTGATAATGCAAAGTGTTTTTTGAGTGTATACGGTTCTGTATAGAACACTGTTCTTTCCTAAATAAGAACCATCTTTTGTGAAAGTGCAGTTAAAAATAAAAAAATCAGTGTTACCCAGTGTGAGATGTTTTAAATTTATAAGACAACGTGAAAGGCTACAGTTATATTACTAAATCTAGTATATACATATACTACATATATATATATATATATATATATATATATATATATATATATATATATATATATATAAAAAAAAAAAAGACAAACAAAAAAACAAACAAACAAACAAACAAACAAACAAAAAAAACAAATGGCAACATAAGCCAATACATCTGATAAAAGCCTAGAATCAAAACAGGACGTATGGAGTAAATGCAGCTTAAAATTTTAAAAATATTACAATTTCCCAAACTAAAGGTACTAAAAACGTAACCCCGAGGGCACCACCCCAGAGACTGTTTTATACATTTCTCTGAGAGTGTAATACATAGATATCAAAAAGTATGAAACAATTACTCCATTAAGCAGTGCCTACAGCATTTTTTTTTACCATACTTGCTTTACTTTCTACCTAATTATGCATTATTTTTTTCCTTCACTGAGAAATAAGCCACTCAGCTGCTCCTGTTTCATGTGAATTGCTGATTGCTATGAATGTCATTCTTTTATGTGTTATGTGCACGAAGCTTAATCATAGCATGATTATCTAAAGCTGGGTTAACAGAGAAGGCTGTTAGCTATCGTTGTAAATTGAGTTAACTATGGCTGCATTTATGAAGCTGAAACATGTATCTCTATGCTGAACATGCTTCGTGAGACAAACCCCAGAATTCACACAAATACACTGATCAGGCATAACATTATGACCACCTCCTTGTTTCTACGCTCATTGTCCATTTTATCAGCTCCACTGACTATATAGGTGCACTTTGTAGTTCTACAATTACAGACTGTAGTTCATCTGTTTCTCTGCGTACTTTGTTAGCCTCCTTTTACCCTGTTCTTCAGTGGTCAGGACCTTACGGACCCTCACAGAGCAGATACTATTTGGGTGGTGGATCATTCTCAGCACTGCAGTAACACTGACGTGGTGCTGGTGTGTTAGTGTGTGTTGTGCTTGTACAAGTGGATCAGGCACAGCAGTACTTGCTGTACAGTATGAGCTAATCATCCTCTAGTCCTTCATCAGTGGTCACAGAATGCAGTGTCAGTGTTACTGCAGTGCTGAGAATGATCCACCACCCAAATAGTACCTGCTCTGTGAGGGTCCATGGGGGTCCTGACCACTGAAGAACAGGGTAAAAGGGGGCTAACAAAGTATGCAGAGAAACAGATGGACTACAGTCTGTAATTGTAGAACTACAAAGTGCCCCTATATAGTAAGTGGAGCTGATAAAATGGACAATGAGCATAGAAACAAGGAGGTGGTCATAGTGTTATGCCTGATCGGTGTAAGGTGGACAGTAAGAGAGGGACTGGCATTGGTGAAGTGACAGTATGTTTTCACTTCTCTCAACTACACTCTCCATGTTCAAAGAATTTAATTATTAGCTGACTTTAGCATATTAGAAAAAACACATATTTTTGCACTAAATTTTATGCTTTTTATTTATTTATGTATTTAACTAGGTTAAATTCAGCAAATAAACAGTAATTGTGCATTAAATGTGCAGAAGTGTGTTCTCTGTAGAGGATGATCTATTTTTGGAAAATCAACGCGTCATTTGGCCAGTGGCCAAACTTTTAGATCGGACTGTATTACCAAAAAAATCAGTTGAGCTGAAGATGCTGGAATATTCCATTATCTCCCTATCATACGCATGTTTTCTTATGCTTGATGAGACTAAAAGCTCTGCCACTGTGGTCACTGTAGCAGCAGGAGAATGTTTTGTTGTTTTTTTTCTCTCCTACAGCTTTTATACTGTCTCTCTGCTGAAACTCTCTCACTCTCCTGAAAGTTCTTCTAGTGTGTCTTTTATCCGCTGAATGGTTGCTATGGTAACAAGGACAAAAACATATATTGAAAACACTCTGTATCACGATCCGTAGTGTGCCTGTATGTCCTGAGCTCATGGCACTAGAACATTTTTCTGTGTATACAGTATGCAAAAGTTTTGGCACCCCAGTAAATAATGTTTTACTGATTTTCTAAGTGAAAATAAGTTAACACACTTCTACGGATTGTAACACACAATTACGGTTTATGGCACATTTTATATTTCATGCTACAAATATTTGGGCACAATTTCTAGTTATTCGCTATGTTTAACATATTGGAAAGTTTTAAATGCATGAAAGTATACGTCAGTACATACAGTACAAAAAAGAGAAAGCATGAGGGGCCAAAACTTTTGTATTTAACTGTCTGCACAGAACAATTTTCCAGTGCCATGCACTCAGGACATGCACGCACAACAGGTCATGAGTATGTTACTCATACACTGTTAGAAATAAAGTTTCTGTGCAGGTACATTTTTCGTTCATCAAGGTACAAACAAAGGTACAACAGTGGTTTTAAGGTCCAATTGTGCACCTTAAATAAGTTTTTGCCAGAGGAAAAGTACATATTTGCACATTTTCATAACCTAATGTTTTAAAACAGAACAATAAAATAAAAAGCCTGGAGACAGACGGGGTGTGTGGAATCAATACATCATCATGTAATTTCAGTGGATTATGGTACAATTATGTTCCCTGACCAAAGGTACTGAGATAAACCCTTTAGGGTACCACCCCAGTGACAAAAGGGGTACAGTGACAGTTTACAACCTTTTTTTCTAAGCATGTAGCAACCATTCAAAAATAAGACAAACCTCTGGATCTTAGAACATGAATGTTTATTAGAGTTACAATTATGTTGGCAATGACTAGTAAAGACCAGTCAAATGTACCATTTAATCACTGACAGTTTGTATCTCCTTATTTAACAGTCATACAATTATGTACTGAGATAAACTGAGCATCATTTTTGATAAAAGTCCTATGATGTACTTGCTTTTACAACACCTTAAGTGCTGCCTTCCTTATCATGTAAAATATTTACATAACAGTCTTTACATTGCTGCAAAAGTAATATTCAACGCTTTTGCTTTCCACACATTTTTCACATTATAGATTATACTTAGATAATAAAAGGTGGCCATATTTAAAAAGAAAAATCAAAGAAACAGCATGTTAATAGTGTAAATTACACAATTATCATTAAAAGTAGTAAACTGGTAAAGATAACACTAATTATCGCGACAGGCGGTTCAGCTTATTGCCAAAAACCAACTGAAGCAGTTGATACAGTAACACACACGGTCCAGAGGGTGGCAGCACTATTCTTTTGTGCGCTCGCTTGGAAAACAAGGACACTTAAAGCACAATAGGCTCCACAGCTTTTAAATTCAGGTCATTCGCAGAACTAAAGCAGAAAAAAAAGATTACGGTTGTATAGTGTGAAATAGAATAAAATTGAAAACTGTCCTAACAACAAATAGAACAAATTCAAAAAGCTTTCAAAATAAAAAGCAACATGAGTGAAGTACTCTCACAGATGAACATGCAAATTCTAGTCCATGTTTGATATATGCAGCTCATATTTGATGTGAGAATATTTTAATGCCGTAAGTCTCTAAATAAAACCAGTGCAAAAGCAACGGAATGATCACACAAATGGGTGCTGTATTAACTCCACACTGGCTGCGCGCTCCGCTATATGGACCCAGCCTGCTCTACATCAATCATTGTTCTGTTCTTTAATCAGGTACTTAAAGGAATATTTCAGCAATTTCATCCCAATCTCCATTTGTCACATCCTTAGTATGTGGTCCATTATAGTGGACAACACTCTAAGCAGAAAAGAACACAGAACCTATTGACTCAAGACTCATTTAAGATAGAAGTCATCAGGCAGCTGCTTGGTCAGTGAATGTTTGTGCAGAATCCTTCACTTCATGAATTCATCAGCCAAAGGTACCTCAACAGATTTGAAAATATGGCTGAATTAATTAATTGATTCATCATTTGCATATTAAAATTGCAATCTGAAAGACCAAATTTACAAATCGTAAGAGCTGGAATTCAACACTATTCAACACAGTCTTAACAAGCTTTGAGTGCAGAAAATCTAACGTAATAATGCAGAGCTTGTAAATTGGCAGTCTAGCACACTACAGTCTGTGTTCAAGCCTTGCTTTAAAAAAAATGGATGTGCTCATCTTCTTGGAGAAAAAACAGACTAGAGCTTAATTTATAGAAAAACCACAATTAGATCTTCCCCCCAAATCGTTCAGCCCTATTTGATCAGAAATTGTCATGTCCATCTCATCTTAAGGCAGTGGTCTCCAATCCTGGTCCTGGAGAGCTACTTTCCTGCCAAGTTTAGTTCCAACCTGTATCCAATAAGCTGCCCCGTCCCTCACTCAACTCTAATACATCTGATCCAGCAAATCAGGGACTTGGGAATAGGTTGATTAGCTGGAGCAGGTGTAGCAAATTGTGGGTGGAACTCGCTCTGCAGAAGGGTAACTCTCCAGGACCAAGGCTAGAGACAGCTGTCTTAAGGCCTGCAGTGTTAGCAGTAATGGTTATGAAATTGTATAGGCTAGACACTGATTTCAAACTGTCCACTGTCTTCTACTGTATGTGAGTTTTGGGTCAGTAAGTTTTGCGTTCCTTTCTCAGTACAGGGAAAAGTGTCAATATTACTCTCCATGGTAATCAACAGTACCACACACTGAGAGAAAGTTGAAACTAAGCAGCCTGAGAGAAGGTTGAAAAATGCTGGAACATTCCTTCAAATTCATCTGTACTAGTGAAGAAATGTGAGCTTTTCTGCACCAGAAATAAGGAAACTGTAGTGGGCACCATCTTTCTTCTGTCTTTAAAATGTTCTCCACAACTCAAAAGCTGTCTTGAGCAGTGAGTCTAGCTATTCCTCAAACCGCTGTTGAAGAAGCAACACAGCTCTGTAGTACCATATCTAAAAAAACGCCAGGATGGCTCCATCACCCTGTCTGTACCTTGTCCTCCTGAGCCCATGCTGGACTGTGGCCGCTGGGCAACTGTGTAGCAGGAGTGCAGCGGTGGCTTTTATAAGTGCCTAAATGGCGGAAGCTTCGGCCGCACTGGTAACAGGAATAGGGTGTAGCACCGCTGTGAATGCGCATGTGTGTGTACAGGTTGCCTAGCTCTTTAAAGCGCCGGCCGCACTGGGGGCAGGCGTAGGGGCTTTCGCCTGTGTGCACACGCTGGTGCCGTTTGAGTCCGGACAGCACGGGGAAGCCTTTCCCACACTGAGGACAGGGGAAGGGGCTCTGGGCGCCGCTGTGGCTCAGCCGGTGGCTCTTGAGGCGGGCGGCGTGCCGGAAACGTTCTCCACACTCGGGGCACACAAAAGGCTTCTCACCGGTGTGGATGCGCTGGTGTTGTCGCAGATTGCCCAGGTAGTTGAAGTGGCGGCCGCAGTCACCGCACTCATAGCCCCCCTCCACCTTCCTCTCCCTGGGCACCCGAACTGGTGGAACCTCCGAGCCCCCCGCAGCCCGTCCCACTTCACCGTCAGCGCCCTCAACGCGGGATGCGGAGGAGGTGGACTGCATGGCCTGGATGCTCTCGTCCCGATGCATCAGCTTCATGTGCTCCTCCAAGAATGTGGAGTCGGGGCAGAGAGTTCCACAGAATGGGCAAATGAAGGTGTGAGCAGAGAAGTGCTGTCCTGAGGAGAAACAAGAGGCAGAGACAAAAAATAGAGCTTTATGTTGAGGCAAAACGTTTGCTTTTTGGATGGGGCTGCACTATTTCTGCCTTCTTAGTCACAACCTTACATCCTAATTGGCTGCATAGTATTTGTCATGCAAGTGTTTATGACAAGATATACAGAACTGTGCAAAGGTCTTAGGCATCCAACCACATTGTTTGAAACCATTTATCTCTGTGACAAGTGCATTTTGCCAATAAAACAGTACAAATCATTAGTATAGATGTAAATAAATATAAACACAGTAAAAAGTCATCTGAAGAACAAAGTTTGATTCCAGATTTCTCCTACCATCATATAGATTTGTTAAATTCCATCACCAGCATACTTGATCTAACATGGTTAAGCACTGATTAGACAAACCAGGAACTGGATGATAAATACTGAGGTTACTACTGTCTTACAATTTGTATTAATGTTGTTTGTGTTTATTCTAATATTAGTATTTTTCCTGAGCAAATAAACGCTTACTGCCCAGATAAACAGCTTTTTAATTTAAATTTTCTTATGTGCTTAAAACGTTTGCACAGTACTGTATATACAAAAAAAAATATGTAACTATGTACTAGGTGGCAAATTAACGTACACATGCCTGCAGCATCTGGTGGAAGCTCAAATTTTAGAAAGTGTCCTGTATATTCATAGCCCCCAAACTGTATAAGTTCACTAAGACCTCTATAGAACACTACTGTCATTAAAATCATTAGTAACATCAATTATGTTATAAAAACTCAAATTTATTTTACTTTTTTGACAATTAAACAGTCTCTTTTTTTAGGTCAGCAAGTCTTAAAAAACAATAAAATGAAAAAAAAAAAAAACACTTTGAGAACAAGAGAATTATTGATGTAAACTGTCCTAAGTTTCTTTCTTTCTTCCATTATTTGTTGGCCTTTTATTTGTTGCTTTGGGAGGGTATGATGGTGGCATTTAATGCTGTACAACGCCATCTGCTGCTTGTCTCGGGTGATGCATGCACATTTCAAAAATGGTCATCAGCCAGTCAAACAGTGACTTAGTAAAAGACATCACCTCTCTTAAGTGAATCAGTGTTTATTAGCCTGTACGCCTGTGTTTTTCCCATCTACCTACAATGAAATGTAATGAAAACCCTAGTTGTGATTTCAGTATCTGTTCACATCCCTAACTGTACATGAAAAAGTTCTTACCAACAGAGACATTTTCTAGTTGAATATATAGAACACCCTGTGACGCTTCAGTAAGGTATCAGAGCTTTATACTCTTGTGTCCGCAGGGAATCACAAAGCCCAGCAGATATGCTGCTTTGCACAGAGACATGTACACTGTCTTTCAGATACAGTATGAGTTTTATAATGTTAGGCATGGCTATTAGCCATTTTTGCCCCTAAACCAAAAAACATGTGCACCCTTTAATCCAGACCAAGTGCCCCTCTAGATTACTCCCTGGAGGAAAATACCACACACTTGAAAATGCTACTCTAATAAAAATTTTCTTTAAAAAAATAATAATAAAATGATATCGTTGATAGTATTTAGTGAATGTTTTTGGCTGGTGAAAGTGAACTGGTAGACAACCTTTAGAGCACTCACCTGGATCTAATCTGTCCATACTGTCTCCCACAGGGCTGCTCCTGTCATCCCCTGAAGAGGGGTGAGAATCCAGGGGAAAGGAAGCAGAAGGCGTGTCAGAGACCAGCCCCAGCCCTCCTCTCCCTTCTTCTGACTCTTCTACCTCTTCATCAGCCTCTCTGGCAGCTGTGACATTCTCACACTTCGACTCAGACTCACCTGGGTGGACAACAAAGCCATGATTTTGTTTTAGAAACCATTTAGCATATTTGTCACACAGACAACAGTTGTCAATGCGTGGAAGACAAAGGGCCTTAAGCAGTTTTGTACTTTAAAACAAAATGATATGTAATTAACATCACATCACCCAATATAAATCTGTGCTATTTCAGGGTAGATTTGTTAAAGGATTGAATGGATTCATTGTTTTTTTTTCCCCCTCTATGATATCTGAACCTGGATTTTCTTTCAGATAGTAGCCTAACACTAATATCCATTCACACTGATCAACCTGGGCCCAGCTTCCGAAAAGCATCTAAGTGTTAAGATCATCTTAACTGGTAGAGAGAGCATTTAATGTGATGCTCACTGAACCATTTAAGAATCATCTTCATGCAAAGATGCTTTTGGGGGTCCCAGCCCAGATTTTTATTTTTTTTTGCTGTTGCTCGCATTTCTTATTTTCAGAGTTTTCAGCCTTAATCATTGTATTTGAGAGCTGATCTTTTTACTTTTCACCGCAACTTTCAGCACTTCGCTGAGGTGACAGCACCTAAAAATGCACGTTTTTCAAAATGCTTCTATATAGCATATACCTATAAAGGGTTCTTCTATTGTTACAATTTGACATCGTAACAGTTGAAGAACCTTTCTTGGTGCTATACAGAACCATTTACAACACATTCTGCACCAATTTGAAGAACCATTTCACCATGCAAAGAACCCTTTAAGCATGAAATGGTTCTATACAGAACTATTGGCTTTACTGAAAAACCTTTGAAGAACCATCTCAATAAGTGTGGTTTAGCCTGCTCTGCTCTGCGTCCGTCTCAGACAGCTCTACCTTTAAAGTCCGCTGAGTTCAGCTCCACTCCTGCCATCCACTCGTAGTCGTAGAGCCGTTTGCTCCCTGAGGGCAGCATGCTGAAGAGGTCCTCGGCCCCCGTGTCGCTCCCCGGCTCTGTGGGTCCTCCAGCCCCCATCCCGCTGTCCGTCCACAGGCTCCTCTCGGGCTCCGCTCCACTCTGACTCAGCTGCTGCTGCTCACTGTCCACTTCAGCACCGCCGCCGCGCGCGTTCTTGTCCTTCATCAGATAGTCACAGATGGCGTTGATGTTCTCCTTCTTGACCACCGGCGCTCCGGTTTTCGCCTTCTTCTGGTCTGAGCCGTATTTCTGCCCCAGCAGCTCTGCTCTCCTAGAGAAGGCGGCCGTGTCCATCCCCGGCAAACCCACCTCGCCCCTGCCGTCTCTCTCCACACACTCCAGCCGCGCCTTCAGCAGCTCCATCTCCTCGGTCTTCTCCCTCAGCTCCATCTTCAGGACCCTTATCCGCACGCTCACGATTTTCCGTATTTCCGACAGGGCCGCTTCCAGCACCACCGTGATGTTCCTGCCGAGGTGCTCCGTGATCTGGCTGACGGAGCACAGCAGCTCCTCCTCGGTCTCCAGCTCGGAGAAGCTCTCCTCAGAGCGAGCCGAGGAGCCGCCGGCCTCCAGCAGGGCGGGCTGAGACTCGGAGGACTGTCCCGTTTCAATAAAGCCATGGTTCCTTTTACGGCTCATATTTAAACGGTCAGTTCGAGTGGACACCGCACTGTTTTGGACGCTCAACGCCAATGGACACTGCGAGCACCGTAGAGTTCAGACACAACTTCCGCCTGCACCGGAAGTTGCATTACCGAACTGCGCCCTCTGTCTACTTTCTCTGTGTATGCACTGATATGGAGCTAATGAGCCAAAACAGCAAACAAACAAGACGTGTTCTGAAAATTACATGACCCACTGTTCTGTTTATCCGCTATGTTTTATCACTAAATTAGCTTCATATCAATGACTGTTGATTCTGAGCTTCTTTTGAAGGGTTTTCAGTGCTCTCCTCAGAATAAAGTTTCATTTATGAGCTGCTTAGCTTTGGTTCACACTCTGGTTCGAGTTGCTCCATGACGAGGCTGTTTTGTGTTCCCAAGTTCCCTTAGAAGGGATTTTTCAAAATTTCTTCCTAATTAAATGGTTAAGATGTAAACAAAGTCATTCAGGGCGGTTTGGCGTGAAATGCTCATGCTCAAATGATCAGTTTATTTTAATCTATTAATGGTGGAGGGATACATGAATAGTGTTCGGCAGATAGTCCTCAAAACTTTTTTTTTCAGATGTACCACTATTTTACTCCTGTCAACATTGCATATAAGAACTCACAAGATGTCTGTAGGTTCACTGGTGGTTTTGGATAGTAACTAATATGGATATACTTGCATTTTAGACATGGTGACCACCACTGTAAAGAGTTGGTAAGTTTCTCTACAAATGACCCAGCTAGAAATATTTTACTCTAAAAGTGTTCTGAGAACATTACACACATGTTGTGTTAATGTTTTCACTGGGAGTTTTTTTTTTTCTTCCTGGAATGTTCTTCTGGGAACTTTCTCTAAAAACTTTGTCATGTAACATAATCTGTGGCCCTGACAACATCCACAAAACATCCTCTGAATGTTGCAGGTAACACGTTATGTCTTATTTAACATATAACCCATATATGTACACAGGAACATTATTTTTAAAAAAATGCTAAACATCCTTATAATATTCTTTGAACATTAGATTAAAAGTTTTCTTTAAACATTATTAGAACTTATAAGTAAAGTTAGCCAAAGTTAGGATAACGCTCCCCGCTAGCTGGGGAATCATTTCACATCACACTACTCTGAATGACTTTGTTTACACCTTAACCACTGAATTACGCAGACATTTAGAAAAAATGGTGGAATTTCCCTTTAAAGTGTAATTCCAAGGACTTTTTACAAATTCCTGCAGAATTACATGGATAAACAGTCATTCAGAGTGGTTTGATGTAATAGAAAGTTACTACATGAAATGTTTTAGGGAAATTTTGAGAGAAGGTCTCGTAAAGGTTATTTCAAATCCATCCATGGCACGTAGTTACATGCAGGGTGTTGTAAGGAACAATACTGAAAGATTTTTTTTTCAGATTTACCTCTATTTTATCCTTATCAACATTCCATATAAAAACTCACACCACATAGGTAGATTCACTGATTATGTTGGATAGTGAATAAAAAGGCTATATTTACACTGTAGACATAACCCCCATTTCAGTATCACTGCAAAGAAAATCAGAATCTGTAGTTTCTCTGTAATGAACAAGTTTGCATCAAAACACTTCGAATGACTGGTTACATCTCAGGGCAGAAAAGATTTAAGAATCCCCTTTAATATGATACATGAAAGGGACTTGCAAAATGGTTGAGGTTATGGGGTCACTAAAGGTCATACCACAAAACACCCTACAGCAGCTAACATACATTTTCAAATTGATTCCAAATACATACTTTTAAATCTGCCTTCATAGTTATTTAACTGATTTGCAACTAATAAAAGATTACATCCTTTAAGAAAGTCTAAGGTAGCAAGGTATTACAACCAAAACTACTTGCAAACATTACTATACTTAAAGGACAAAGGCAGGCTAATTACATCATAACATCATACAGTCGACATACAGTCGAATGCAAAAGTGATGCAAAATGCATGTTGGTTCTGCACATGTTAATGCATTACTGTTTATTTGCTGATTTTAACATATTGGGAAAAGATAAAATATTAAATGTGGCCAGTGCAAACGTTATGGCATGTCTTATATTTGATATTTTATGTAAATAATTAGAAATTGTGCTCTGACATTTGCAGGAAAATGCCATATTCAAGTTAGCTCCCAGTAGATATACAACTTATATTTACATAGAAAATCAACAAAACATTTTAATAAAAAACATTTAAATCTTTGCATACAACTGCATGTTTTCTTTACATTAAAAATTGACATAAAACCTTCAACATATCTTGTAAACATTTCAATACTTCCTTTCACTTGATTGATCAATTTTCTTGTTTACTGGTCTGTAACAGAAGGATAAACAGTCCCCTTTTTATGCTGACAGTGGATCGAGAGGGTGAAACAGGGTCCTATGAACTTAGAGTTGTTTTTAATGAGGCAACACAGGGCCCAGGGGATATAGGGTTGACCCCTTCTATGACAAAGCCTGATGTTAAAAAGTGAACTGGATTAAATAGAAAGAGTTTCTTTCTTTCTTTATTTGTCTTTCTTTCTTTCTTTCTTTCTTTCTTTCTTTTAGAGTGACAGAATAACTATTTCCATGTTCTGTTCAGGGGCAGTCTTTGCACTTGCCAAAGATAGGCAGCCTAAGGCCTCCATCAGCCAAGGACCCGATGAAAATACAAATTAGATATGCTGTACAGATTGGCATTAAACTAACCTATTCCAAAGTACATATCCATTTTAAAAACAGCTTTCATTTGTGATTGTAGTGATTGTTTTCAGTAACTGCAATGCAGCCCCACCCCACGGTTATGGTTATAATGGATTGCTTCATGTTGTTACATGTTGATTTAACTGCATAAAGACAGTTTAAAATCTACATTGTGGAGAGATAGTTCTACTGTATGATTTTGTAGTTGTTAAAAGGGAAAAATCAAATACAGTTATCCCATAGCACCAGAGAAACGCTAAAAGGTAGTTACATCTCACTTGACCCCTGCAATGGGATTATGCTACTCATTAGTTCCTGAAAAAAAAATCTTATTATTTATCAACTAAATGTGCATCCAGGGGGCCCAATTCCTATCTTTTGACTAGGGCCCCATAATCACTAAATCCACTCCTGGTTCTGTTAGAATAAATTTAGTGCCATAAACCATACCTTCATAGTTTGTTGGAACTGCAGGAAACTGCAGCTCTGAGTGTTATGATGCAAATTCATTGCAGTGTACTGTGAATGAAGCAGCTAAATTATTCACTTTTCAAATTATAGCCTATCATAATTTGCCAGTCTTTTTCAGTTATGTCAGTCAAACAATCTTTTTTCCACCTACATTTCCCAAGTTGAGAAATATGCAATTTCCTTTAAGTAGGCCTATTTAATGGTTAATGGGATGAACCGGTTGGTAGATTTGTACTCACAGTGTACAAATATACTATATAAATTATAAAAATTATGTTTTGTGACATATTGAACAGAAACACCCCAGAAAATCAACAGGCAGTTCCAGTGACTGTTTGTAACATCATGTTTTCATAGCCCTTTACCTCAGGCTGTACCTTATATAGGCTGTGCCAAATACTATAATACCCAACCGCTGAGTTGATTTCTACTGTGGGGGATGGACCCTTTTTCCCTCTGTAGAGCACTTTCACCAGATTCAGCAGATCAGCTCAAGCCACTGAAGGACTAACATCACAATGTGGCTGCACATCTCCCTGATCTCCCTCTATGGAGTCTTTATCTGTAAGTGTAATGTTGACTTTCTCTTATGCAATTTGCTTTTGTATGGTAGTCTTTAAAAACCCACACCAACAATGAAGAAACAAGCAAACAAAGAAGTTGCCATATTTGAAAATCCTTAGAAATGTTCTGCTGCTCAGGCATTTAAAACTTCCTTATAGTGTTATGTGCTTTTATTTTTTAGTTGTAACAAAGGCGGCAGAAATTCAGAGCCTACGCCAGATCATCTCTGCTGAACTTGGAGCTTCTGTTTCTCTTCAGTGTTCTGTTCCAGTAAAGGTGTCCCTACTCTATTGGTACAAACAGTCTATTGGAAATAAACCCCAGCTTCTAGTAACAGTTCCCAAATATGGATTTGTGGAATTCTATGGTGAATTCAAAGACAATCCTCGATTTACAGTGGCAAGAAACAGTGGAATAGCCAATCTAAGCATCTTGAATACTATACCATCTGACACTGCTGTATACCACTGTGCACAGTTTAATGCTGGCATTATGAGTTTTGGAGAAGGAACTCTGCTTATTTTACCAGGTATTGACATCATTCATTTTACAATTTGTCCAATCTGTGTGCTCAGAAATATGCCACAGCACTGAGAGGGAATTAAACTTTGATAAGAAAATCACAGCCTTATGGAAATCACCAAGGGCAGCATTTATAAGACTACGTGAGCTTTTTGTGACAACTCACATAAAGCTACATAAACTTCTAGAAAGGATTATTGCAGCAAGCATTGGTTGTCGTAAAGGGTGCTTTTGTACATTTTGATATTATTTCACATCTACAAGTGTTATGACAGCTGACATGTTTGTCAAAAGCTCGTGCAAGTGCGATATAGCCTTCTGAATGTTTCCTTTCACTAAAGAGTTACTGCTTTGTGTTGAAGCAGCGAAATTTAAGTATTAAGTTTAAAGCGTTCAAATCTACAGACTGGTTTTTAAGAAATAGTTTTTACTTGCTCACAACAATTGCATATATTTATACTATTTATTTATACAATTTCTTGTCAAGATGCTGAATATAGCCACCACACTATTCTCCAGAAGCCCATGTCATACCAAGGTCAACAAGGAGACAGTGTAAATTTTCAGTGCACAATCCACACCAGTGTATCTAATGGGAAACACAGTGTGTACTGGTTCAGACATGGATCAGGAGAATCTCATCCAGGAATCATTTACACTCAAGGAAACAGGAGTGATGAGTGTGAGAAAAGCTCTGAGACTGATTGTTCTACACAGAGCTGTGTCTACAAACTCCCCAAGAGAAACCTCAGCCTCTCTGATGCTGGAACTTACTACTGTGCTGTGGCTGCATGTGGACAGATACTGTTTGGGAATGGCTCAAATCTAAAAGTCGAAGGTATTACTTGGCTTGTATTTCAGCTGTGTTTCATTGTGGCAGTGATGAATATGCTTTTAATGGGATAAAAAAGATCTTGGAACTATGTTGATAGATCATGTTTTATTAAATTATGTTGTAATAATGAAAACTAGAAATAAATAAAGTGAGAACCACTTAGAAAGTACATTTTCTGTGCTTGTTGAGTTGTTCATGTTCAATTTTTTTGGTGCTGTTCACATTGAAAATATCATTGAAACCGTACACGAGTGATTCCACTGTGGTATATCTTCAAAGTTTTAGATTTCTTCAAAGCTCTTTCATTCTGTTTCTCACAGAGCGCTGTGAGGAGAATCATCTCCTTATCTACTCACTGGCGGCAACATTAGCCCTCTCCTTGGTTTTAATAGTGGTATTTCTTGTCATTCCCATTAACAAAACGAAGAGTATATGTTGCCAGAAGTGCAGAGGTAACTGATTTATTTATTTAATTATTAATTGTTTTTCCAATTTATTGATGACATTTATTGGGAAGTAAAAATAGTTGTGGAGGAATATTTCACGTTTTGTTGCAACTATAATATTGATGTATTCATCTATCTATCTATCTATCTATCTATCTATCTATCTATCTATCTATCTATCTATCTATCTATCTATCTACAGAATTATCATCCCAGCCAAATAATGAGCCCTCGATCCCAAGGGCTGATGTGCAGGTATGTGAGGAACACTGCTCTTTTGCTCTTTCTCAGCATTCAGTCTCTTCAGCTCTCTTTTCTTTAAAATAGAAAATAAAATAAAGAATGTCTGTTTCAAATGAAAAAAATTAATATATTTTCTTTGTGCTCATAACCTCAAATACAAATATCATACAATTTTCCAGAGTGTGGAAATATGATATACGCACAGAATGTGCTTTTGTCATATTCTATGGGTACAGTTTATTAAAAATGCAAAACTATGTTCATATATTTATGTTTACAGCTTTTAACTAGTATATGTTCAAATTTAGGAGGAGCATGAAGAAGACTCAGACACACCGAACTATGCGGCTCTCAATTTAGTCAGGAAGAAAGCCAAAGGCAGGAGAGAGAGGAAACCTGAAGAGACAGTTGTTGTCTATTCTTCAGTTAGATGTAAAAACGGCCAAATGACTTAGCTTTTATTATGGTTTTAGTGTATTCTGTATGCTTTGTGTTGAGTGTACAAAGTTTAATGTTTTTCAACATGTTTCTTTAAAGTTTTTTTTTTTTTTACATTGGATCAAATCTGCCTGCCTGCAGTGATCTTTGATTTTGTAATTGCCTCTGTCAAACTCTAATGCTGCATTCAAGTCAGAAACTGGAAAATACCAGTTTTCCCACCTGTAATTGTGCTCAAATGGACAACAAAGTTTTATATACAACTGGTAAAATCAGAATTTTACCATCACACACAAGTTTACAAGACATATAATGCAACCTTTCACCTTTTACACAAGTAAAAAATGCTAACCTTGCAGTGAATGTTAAAAAATACATGACTGACAAACTTCTTCTAGATCTATGTGTATGTGTATTTTAAACACAACAAATAAAAGCAGTATTCTCCAGACCTCCATGTTTTTTTCCGTGTGATGGGTGTATCTATGAATGAGCACCTGAACAGAGTAAAGTCGTATTCCTTAGTTAACCATCTGGTATATACAACCTTCCAGTGAGCACCTGAATGCAGAATAATTGCTGAATATAAACGAATTCTTTTATTTCTCACTGCTATACACACACACAGATCAGACATAATATTAAAACCACCTCCTTGTTTACACTCATTGTCATTGACAGTGTTTAAAAACTCAGTGTGTAATTGTGGAACTACAAATTGCTCCTATGTGGTAAGTGGAGCTGATAAAATGGACAATGAGCATAGAAATAAGGACCTACAGATCATTGTACATGGAGAGCAGACTGCATTAAAACAGATCTGATTTTTAATTCATTTTTATTTAAGATAATCATCATGTTTGTTGTATTGTATAACAATGCAGGTATTGTAATAATAAGCAATTTGTCAAGGTTTAAAAACCTCTATACACACTAAATGTTTGGTAGATTTTCTAAGTAAACATCCTCTACAGAGAAAACACTTAAATATGACATTTTTCTGCTAATTTTATTGCACAATTTAAGTTTATTTGCTGAGTTTAACATATTGAAAAAAAACATGAAATATACAATGTGCCATAACTTTTGCACAGGCCACATTTTATGTTGTACAACTAGGTGAGCTCTCCGATTGGTTACGGCTTCAGGAACTGAACCACTAAGATAATTATCAACTGACGGAAGAATTAACCAATCACATTTTGATTAGAATTTAACGGGGAAAAAAGTCAGTCTAGGTTTCTGGAATGCATCTAAAATGTTCATTTAAATCTGCATTAGCTCAGCACTTCCTACACGGGTGCTAGCAGAAATTAGCATTATTGTAGAAGTGTTCTTTCTTTCTTATTTCTGTTTTATTTTCCAATTTTATTATTAATGGCCTGAACTCTAATAGTTATGGTTCACCATTACTAAGTAACTCTATTCCTTTTCATGGCCTCCTATTAGAAATACTTATCTGCCAAATAAAACAGGTAGTGTCAGCCTTGTCCAAAAGTTCAAGGCTGAAAACAAGCATAGTGTAGATATTTCCATACTTGAACTTAATGTATACCTTTCTGAACTGCACTTGCTCAGGTTACTAAGTGGCTCTTCGGGTTAGTCATTGTGCTCTATTGTGCTGGTTCCTTCTGTCAGCACTAAAATATAAAATATACCCCCCCACCAGTTTTATTCCGTATGTGTCTTTGATGAATGTGTGATCTGTGTTGTATTTTATATCTGAAATGAGTTGGAAATCTGGTAGTCGCCCCATCAAAGTTAATGTAATTCATTCCATCAGCAGTAGAGAGCAGCAGTGCACAGCGATGGAAAAATGCCTCTCCACCTTAGTGCTGCACAATGTGTCACATTCAAATATGTGGCTACATATAGTGTCCTCTGAAATTACTGACTCCTTTGGTTAAGCTGTGAAAATTTGTCTTTGAGCTTGCTCTTTTACCTTTAACCTTCCAGTGATGCAAGTGTCACAACTCATTGCATGCATGAATTAATTTATCTGTGTATTCTTCCTTTGCCAAGACAACAGTATATATATAATGCTTAATGAAGTGAGACAAAGTATGAAAAAGAAAATAAGACCTTTTCTCCTCCTTAGGTCATCCCATAGGTTTTCACTAGAGTTTGGGTCAGGGGACTGTGATGTTCTAGTTTTAGCCCTGTGAAAGAAACATGATTTTTGATATAAATCTGTTATTTCCATGAATCCAGGTATAGTCCATGTAAGATTAGCAGAGGCTTTGGAAGAAAACAACCTCACAAAACCACAGATCCACGAACGCACTTTACTGATTTCATTTGTGTATTTCCTGATCTTCCCCATGTTGATGGATGACTAAGTGTGCCACCTCACTCTCACAGTCTCACAGTGAGACAAGACACCATAGATGACCATGTAAGAGCACCTCAGATTCAAGTGTAAAGCATGAATGTAGATAAATAGGAATAAATATATGTAGGCCTGGATCATCCAATTGGTTTTATGGGCATGTGCCCAGAAGCCCAAGCCACTAGGGGGCCCCTGTGAGCAATTTTGTGAAAATCCAAAATTTTATTAATCATTACTTTGGTCAAGCTTTCGGGTTTTAAGCAGTGAGCCAGTGTACCTTTGATTATACTTTGAATTTGAAGCTTCAGATGCAAAAAATGTGCATGACGGATCTGTAAAAGCCAAATATAAAAAGTAAGCCACCCAAGTTAAAGAAAAAATTTGCATCGTCCATCATGGCAGTATACTTTAGCTTGTAATACTTGACAGTTTGGAATTTTAAGTTTGCTGCTTTTTTCTGTTTTTATGTCCTTTTCAGCTGTCCGATTTTACTTTGCTGTCTTCATTTGGGCACGTGTTTTGTTTGTCAGTAGTGGAGGGAAATATTGCTTCCGTTGTTGGGTTTATGTTAACCTGTACTCTCTTTAGTGTGGGCGTAATCTTGCTATTGTTTTTCTCGACTGGAAAAAAAACAAAAAACAAAAAAACGTATAGTTGTGGCACGGCCTACAGCGCTGTTAACATACTGTCTTAATAGTGCTGCACAGCCCGGATTTCACCTGCTGTGATATTGTAAAAAATTCCCTGACCTCTCAAAAAAGGTAGCCACATAGGGGCCCACCAAACATTTGTGCTCAGTGGCCAATAACTTAATGATCCAGGCCTGAATATGTCAATTAGATTTTCACTGTAAAATCAAGCTGATACACAGTAAAACAACTTGTTTATAGCCCTTTTATGCAGAATTTTTATAGCCTTTTTTTGCACAACTTTTCTAAGGGTGAATGTTAGTGGGCCCATAAACATCATGCTGCAGTATAAAATGTTTACTGTTAGTGAGAAAATGTGGTCAAGACTTCAAGCAACCACAACTGTAGAGTGTTTTTATTTATGGAAAAACTTGGGCTATCTATATAGAGGTGATTTTCCCCTCTGTGACCCTTGAGCCATACGACCACAGACACCCACCCACGCTTTGCGCAAGCAAGAAACTCGAAGATGGGCTGTGGTTAGCTCTGTGCTATCTTGCATTGGTCAGGTTCTATGGCCACGGTACACTTTCACAGACCCCCTCCCCTTTCTCTCTACCTCTCTCTGTTTCTCTCTCTCTTTCTCACGCACATACACAAGGCCAAAGTTTTCCACACTTAAACAGCAGTACTGTTAGTGATTGGTTATCATCTTGAACACTGCAGCACAACACAACACATGAATGGACAGTAAAAGTTTAATTTCTTTTCATACAATAAGTAATATATTAAAAATAACATTTCCCAATAGAAGCACTGTATATAGTGTTTCCACTACTTTTTCTGATCTTTGCTTGATGCTAATATATTTGGGTGTGAAAAAAGCTTTTCTGTGTCTGAAATTCCAGAGCACAATTTTGACATCAAACAAAATACAACAGCAAAAAAAGGAAAAAGCTGCAGATCCTTCAACATTTACATGGCCTTCAACTAAGTGCTAGTGAAGAAGGTAGAGTCAGATGCTGGATGAAGGATGTTTATGAAAACACACACTCTGGAGGCCTGAGCCTAGCATTACTTTCACTCTGACATTTGTTCTTGCTTTTGTTAAGTGTGAAGTTCCAAGTCCAGACTTGGATATATTGGCCTACTGAGCAAACTACAAGTCACACTGATATGTTAAAGTCAAAGCAACCAGTCTCAATAAGAAGAAATTAACTTAAAGGAAACGTTTAGTTAAAAAAGCCAATTTTGCTAATAACAAATGAAAATAAACAGCCAGCAGTTCTCATCATGCAAATAACTTCATGCTGATTGGTGGCTACTGGCTTCTACTGACTGTTAGCCACTGTAGCATGTTTGGTCAAGCTATTCCTTTAAACATGTTGTGATGACCTACAGAATGACTCGATCTAACAAAATCATAATTCATACACACTTTACTTGGACCCTGCTAAATAACATAGACATATCTATTCAATGTGCATATCATGGCAAGTATTATATTCATTCATTTCATTTTCATCCCATTAAGCCCGCTTTGACCGAAGGTCATATGCCACTGAGGGTGCTGCATGGAAGCCACCTTTACATATGAAATCGCAGATGTTCTTCCATTCTGTTTGGTCATGGGTTGCACGTTTCTGGGCCTCTTTCAATGAAATTCCTGATGGTGCCAGATCCTTGATAATTTGTCAAACCATATCTTCTTTGGTTGTATCTTCCAGGTGCTTGGTCGCAGTCTCAAAAGTGCTCTATAAGGCAAGCGGAAATCGTTGGTGTCTTACGTCAGATGTTTCCAAACCACTGAAGATGCCATTTGCGGATTTTGGTCAGGATGGTGGCCTGTTCGCAGCATCATCAACGGATGGTTTCGTTAGGAATTTGGTCCGTCAGTGAAACACCAAGGATCCGACGAAGGCAGCGCGTATAGAATACTTCTAATTTTCACAGATCTGCTTCCAGAACGGTCCAAGATTCAGAGTTCTTTGGTGAGTGATGAAAGACTTCCATACAGGTTCTTGCCTTGGTTTTACGACCAGGCGGCACTGGTCAACCCTCCTCTTTTGTCCGGGCTTAGGACTGGCTGTAGACAACGACGGTTGTAGTTGACCACAGAAGGAGTTGCAAGTATTATATGCTCTCAGGAGCTGTCATAACATTTTGTTCAGTAATATAACAATGTGATGTTAGTATAAGTGGCAATTGTCATGAGAGAAGCTATATTTGATGTCAGAAATAACAGCTTATGTCACATACTAAATTTTGCTAAGCATATTCTAGTTAGCCACCATAACATGAAACTTTATGACATGCATTGTAAAACTTAAGTTATATTACTACACAGAATCTGTCATGGCAACTCATAACAGGATATGACATCTGCCATGACATGTTTATGGCATGATTATGTCAATGTAATGTAGCAGAGTTCAAGTAAAGTGAACTCTTTACAAAAATTAGATAGAATTATTTTTATTTATTTATTTATTTATTATTATTTTTAAGACAAAGTGAGACAGTGCTTTAATCTTATTGGACACTGCTATGGCCTACTGACAGTATATTCAAATCTCATGTAGAGCAACAAAACATTTAATCAACGCCCCCCCCCACCCCAGCCTTTCCACTTTCCTTTCTACAGTCATACAGCATTTCTCACTCTGTTCTCTGTGCTTTGACTGCACTGGTTGGGTCTCTTTTTGCCAAAACTGATCAAATATTGGAATTACCTTTTTGGAACATGATTCAACAGAGTAGCTTTTTAATATAAGGCCTATTAGAAAATAATAATAAGCCTTATTATTCAGTAACTACAAGGACTCCAATGCAAACCAGTTGAGCTATTCATATGTTATAAAAGTATGTAATATTACTTTGGGCCTGCTAGCAGGCCCTGGCCCTTTAAGGGGTTAAAAGAATTACATTTTTCAGTTCTATAGGCAGCAATAAGCTAGGCTACCACTAATAGCCTAATGTTGGTACTTACATACACATAATCAGGCCTGTTATGAAACATCCTGGTTGATACACATTGATAAATATGACATGTTGTCATGGTCATGACATGTTAGAACTTAAAAGTGTATCATAATAAATCATAAACCTTAGTGACTTTAACAGGGGTCCCACTTTTCCTAGCATGTTCAGATTTCAGATTGTGACCATTCGCTCCACAACAATGCCAGGCCAATAAAACCAAATGCAGAATGGCAGGCAAGGGTGTGATAATTATTCACGATAGGTACATTTGCTTGTGCTATTCAAAAAGCAATACAGCATGAAACTTAATCGTCCCACTTAACTGTCCTACTGATGGCCTACTTTTGCTGAACCTAACCTACATCATTTCCTCATGAATAAAAATACGTATCTTTCACTTTACTTACTTTTGGCATTAATTGTGTTACTTTTAATCTGAAGTAAATTCAATGCATCACTTCAGTGTATGTCTCAGACAGCATATCTACTACATTGGGCCACTGACCTACCAGCCAGCAGGTCTTCAGCCTATCAGGTGCAGCTTCACGTCATCTTAAATATCATTCGATTGTATACAGAGTCTTGAAGAGCACCCCGAATGTTTCCACATCTGCAGAGATGATTATAATATGGGCAATTATTTTTCTTCTCAGAACTGGTGAGTGGCAGCTATTTTTATTGATATGGCAAATTACATCACATTTACTACTATAGTACCTGTTATACATGTTTGTTTTTTCTTTGTTGTTTTTAGGTATGGTTCAACTTCAAGATGCATCAAATGGTACTATTCAATCTGTGAAACTTGGGGACAATGTAACAATCAAATGCCACATGCCTCAGAAAAGTGTCACCACAATGGTGTGGTACAAGCAGAGCATTGGCCAAAGTCCTAGACCAGTGGCTTTCTCCTATAATTACCTAAGTGATACCAAATTTGAGGATGAGTTTCAAAATGGTAGATTTAATGCATCACCAAAGAGAGGGTCCTTTCACCTAAACATTACTGCTGTCACTCAGGAGGACACTGGAGCGTACTACTGTGGAATAGTGTTCTTAAATAGACTGCAGTTTGTTTCTTGGACATTTCTGATGCCAACAGGTAGAAACTGACCTTTTTTCTTATTATATGCTATATTTATACTTTTTTTGCAGCCAAATATCCTAATGTATGTACATTATTTATACAAGGTACAGAGACAAATTTGAATAACATAAAACAGCCTATGTTGGAGTTGGTTCATCCAGGAGACTCTGTGACTCTGCAGTGTACAGTGCTCACTGAGAGCTGTTCAGGAGAACACAGTGTGTACTGGTTCAGACATGGATCAGGAGAATCTCATCCAGGAATCATTTACACTCATGGAAACAGGAATGGTCAGTGTAAGAAGATGACCAAGACTGGTTCTTCTACACAGAGCTGTGTCTACAAACTCCCCAAGAGAAACCTCAGCCTCTCTGATGCTGGAACTTACTACTGTGCTGTGCTCATGTGTGGAGAGATACTGTTTGGAAATAGAACTGCATTGAAAATAATGGGTAATTTTGAATTCTTTATCATCATGTTGACATAACATTAAGAACAATGTGATAATTTGCTGAGAGGTTTTGAAAGTGCATCAACACAGTGTTTCAAATAACCATGCTATAAGACCATTGCAACCACTAAAACAATGACCAGTCTCTCATTTACATGTATTTTGTTCCAGAAACGGGAAGCGAAGATGATTGGGATCCTGTAGTTCTTGGCTTTGCTTGCACAAATGTCCTTTTTGTGGCTGTAATTGTTGCACTAGTTTTTGATCTGTACAATAACTGGAGAAAGAAGATTAAAGGTAAGGGTTTATTTTACTGCAGCTACTGAATAGAACAAGGCAATATATAGTATGAAGAAGCATCTTTGCACATTTTGCTATGCGAGCATATGGGTATTCAGATCTTCTACTTCGATTTTCAGATTATTGGCAGTCTAATTCAACCTATTTGCAGTGCCCTGCTGAAAGCCATTTGTGGTTCAACTTGAGCTTTTTGATTGCCTGGAATATTGCAACGCAAAATAATCAAGTTAGATGAAGTATCTGAACTACTGATCTATAATAAACTAAGCACTAAAGTAAATCAATGCATCACAGTTTATTATTAACAACAGGGAATGAGGCTCCTCTACTCCACAGAAGTCCAAGCCAGAAGTTAATAGGAATTGATTTCGATTTGGATTAATGAAAAATATTGGATTACTTTGCTTTGTTTCTTTCACCGTACTTTCATTCATTTAAATTTTCAGGTTGAACTGAAGATTTTTTAGAGTGCAGAAAGTTTTAGTTATTTATGAACATTTATTGATTTTTGTGGAATAAATGATTCAGTGCTTATTGATAACATCAATAAGATCAAAATGATGACCAGATATCTTTTTAAGTATGGCAAATAAACAAAGAACCTTTAATAAATAGCTAGGATTTTGTTTACATTTGACTAAAACAGAAAAAAAATATATGTAAAAATGTATGTTAAAATATCTCGACAACAGCACAAATTAAGATTCTGTTTTCTTCAAGGGGCCACAAATAATTTGACAGACCACCCACATCAGGTAAATATTCACTTGTAATGTTTTTATTGTACATTGTGCACTATAGCACATTATATGTACATGTTTAACTATAATTTAAATGAAATACTACTACTACTACTACTACTACTACTAATAATAATAATAATTAGATTATTCCTTTACATTATTCTCTTATTATAGGCTCGCACTCCTGCTCTGCAGTACACAGATGATCTGAATTATTCTGCTGTGAGTTTCATCCCAGACCATTCAACATCAAGAAAGGCCAGAAGAACAACAAGCAAGGATTTGTCTGTGTATGCAGAAGTCTCTTCCAAACCAAAGGACTGAATCCCCTTCAGCAACTCTAAAATAGTACAGTTACTCCTTAAACTTGAAACTCAAATAACATAAAAAAACACCCCTCAAAAATATATATATTTCTTTAAAGAACTGCATTACTGTAATCCATGTTAATATATATATATATATATATATATATATATATATATATATATATATATATATATATATATATTAAGCCTAAAATTGTCTCTATGACTAAGTAATTATTACAAAAATACTCATATAAATTACTGTGCTAACAGCTGAAGAACACTTATGCAAAAATGGACTATTATCTTAACACTTCTAAATGTTTGTTTATTTCATCCAAAGGTGTGGCTTTGTCCTGGAATTATCATTCAGTTTTGCCTTATGTCTTTGTTTAACTCATGTATGAATTTGAATAAACATAGTATGATTGGAAATGTTTCATGTTCCTTTAAGCCACATGATTTTCTAAGTGAAAATAAGTGCACATCCTCTACAGAGAGCACACTTCTGCATACTGTAATGCACAATTGCTGTTGAAGTTAGCATATTGGGAAATTATTATTACAAAAATATTGTCATTATTATTATTATTATTATTATTATTATTATTATTATTATTGTTGTTGTTCTTGTTGCATCAAAGCCGTGCTCCAAATAGTTTCTTATTATGATTTTATGCTCAATGAACTGCTAAATGAAATTATGATATGTTTGCTGTTTCCAAACAGTATTCCTACATTTCTATCAAAGCTATGAATAATGTATTTTACTATCAGATGCATTATAAACAAATAGTAAAACAGATTCCAGATTAAACTTTACAGGAACTGCCCTTTTTAAGAGGTAAATTATTTTTCCAAATTATTTTTCCATATAGTTACTGGAGGAGGTCATGCAGAGACATCCAATAAAGGTCCTACTTTGCTGGCCACATTCATAACTAAAAACATTTGGAGCAGAGTTTGGAAATTTTAAATGGTTGCATGAATTACAAAAGTGTTTGAATTTCTTCATTGAAAACTATGAGGTGACCAGCTAAGCCTGAAGTTAGTTTGAGCTGAATGATGCATGAAAATTTATTAGTTCCCTTTTTAAATTTGGGCTGCAAAAAGCACCTACATTTCTTTAGGGAATAAAAACATACAAACAACTTTGTAATTAACCCCTTAAAATCCCAGGTTTATTACATACTAAGCCTTATTATTCAGTAACTACAGGGACTTCAATGCAAACTGGCTGAACTATTATTAGGTTATAGAAGTGTGTAATTGTACTTTGGGCCTGCCGGTAGGCCTTGGCCTTTTAAGGAGTTAAGATTGTGAATGATTGTTGTTTTGATTAACCCTTAGATTTAGAGTAACATTAATAGCCTTTTCAATGGACATCATAACAACTTTCATTGATTGTCATTTTTATAACTATGACAGATTTTCTTTCAGTGCTAACAAAGCATCTCAGATGTTTATTTCTTCTATACCGAGACATTTTGTCAGTATACATGCACAGATATAATAAAATAAGGTAGCCTGTTATTTACCTCATGTCAAAAGTTTACAGTAACAGTTTATAATAACAGGCCACTGTAAATAGAAAAATAATCATTCTCTAATAGTTTATTAATGATCATTAATAATTATATTATTGTTGCTTATGCATTAATAAGTGCTACCATTTGAATTATTAGCCATTTACTCAGTGACACAAATGATTAAAGCACTGTAAATGATTTTCATAAATGTATTATATATAAGTGGGTATTTTTATTAATTCATTGTAAAGTTGGAACCTTTTTAATTAGGGTCCAATTAATGACCATTAATGTTATATATATAAAAAACTCAAAAAATATTAGATATTGATTATTAGGGCCTGATTTTACAAAATCAACGTTCTTTTATAAGTACTAAGAAGCAGAACTTCATGTAAAAGATATCAAATATAATACATATATTTTAATCTCAGTATAAACCATTTCCAGTATTTATAATTGCCATCCAGCACTTGCTTCAGCTTATCAATCCTTTGTCAAATCAAATCAGGTGTGCTGCTGTTGGATTTTAACAAATCTATGTACTGGCTGACTGCATAGAGGAGAGGATGAACCACATGCATTCTTACAACACAGGGAAGGCCTGCAAGGCCAGAGTCCTGCACAGTTTAGTGGTTTTCCTACTCAAACACACCTGATTGAACTGAGCAGCTAACTGCCCGGTTTGGTAGGTGTGTTAAGAGCAGTAAATTTACCAGCCTGTACACAACTCTGGCACTCCAAGACTAGAGTTTACAGTCACTGGTCCAGTACAGTCAAGCTGTACTTGATTAGATTCTCCAGATGACCTTGGTTGACAGTCTTGATTGTGCCATTACTTTAGGTCAAGACAAAGAAGCCTTTCACTCAGACAAGAAGAGCCTCCAGTTTAGATTTAGGTCTATATCTCAAAACAAAAGATATCAATAACTCTTCTAAAACAAGAATTTTGGCTACTATTTTTTAGTTTTTCAACCTTCACAGCTGCCTAAGAGTTTCATACCGTACTGTAGACGCTCATTTCAGCTCAGTATGACGCATACGTTAAGTTCAGTGTTTTTCTGGGCTTTCTGCCCAACACGTCTGAGTCAACTCACCAGACCCAGATGAGCAAGCCCTTTATGAGTTCAAACCGACAAAGAAGGTCAAGAACATGATCTTGATATTAGAAGAGGGGGCTACTGTTCTTCACAAGGCAGGATGATATCAGTCAAAACAGTCTGTGGACTGTCCAGGCCAAGCAATACCTCTCCAGACAACAGCAGAGCTGGGTGGTAACATGCTACATTTACTCATTTCCAAGTAAGATTTAAAGGATTTGTGCACCTACGTTTTCTCAGATGATAATACTTTACCTTCTACTCGAGTTCACTGATGAGGAAAATAATCTACTTTTGACTCAGTTACATTTTAATCATTAACATTTACTAATTTCATTTTTTCCGTTTCTCTGTTTTGTTATTGGTCTCACCTCTGACTTCATCATTTAGTTTTAGACCAAGGAGAACAGCACCTAATAAACTTCAGCTCCTCTGCTGATATACGCAGAATATACTAAGAAGTTCCTCTCCAGTTCTGTAAGTTACTCAGCAGTAGTTTTTTGGACCTTACAATCTACCCACCTCTGAACAGCAGAGGGCACAACACTGCTTTAAGAAAACAACAGCATTACTGTGAAGTGGGGAGAGCTCAGTGACTTGATTAGATCCTCCAGAAGGCCTTGGTTGACAGTCCAATTTAGGTCAAGTCAGAGAGGCCCTTCACTTAGACAAGCTCTGGCAAAGCCTGTTTTAGATGAAACTTCAAACCAATGAGACTAGTTATATAATGGCTTTCACCATATTCTGTCCAGCATTTAGGAGGAAAGACGTCAGGGATGCCACCGTTGTACACAGATAGCACATGCTAAGTTGTATAATGCATTTGTAAACAATGTTTTTGCGAATGCATACAACTCAGCTGTACATAAACTGAGTGCACTCTTTATCAGTGTGATTTCAGGAAAGACTGCTTAGTCAGCGACACCCCCCAAGAAAAAAAACTTTCAAAGTGAGAAGGCTTGTGCCTATTGGTTGAGTGTAAAAGTAAAAAAGAGAATATAGGGCTATTTTTGTGTGTGTCTGTGTGTGTTGTGATTGTATTTGGACAGTGTTTCCTGTCGTGTAGTTAGCTTTTCTTAGTCTGTACACAGACCAACACACATTGAATGAAATGTTAGAATAACACACATATTTGTACATGTCTGCACACCCACCCACACACACACACACACAAACACACACACACACACACACACATTTAGTTATGTGTGTATGTGAGGGTATGTGTGTGTGTGTGTATTTAAATGTATTTAAATGCCTGTTGCTTTTTACATTGTGTATAAATTTCACAATGAATTCACCAAAAGAAATGGCCTAAAATTACTGGAAAAAATTCGGGTTGATTTACATTAAAAATTAAGTATGTTTTTTCCTTCTCCTGTAAAGTTTCCATTTTGGACATATGAGGTTTTGAATAGGTCAATCATACAAGACCCCATAATAACAATTGTGCAAACTGCAGGTCACCTACTTTTTTTTCCTATAAGATAAAAAGGAAAAGAAAAAACATGCTGAGAATCTCAAGGCTCTGCAGTTATTTCATATAAATTCAGAAGAATGGGACAGGCCCTGTCTGTCACTTCTATGTGTTGTCAGATATACTGCGATATGACTCAAAGCACTGCATTTCTTCATAAACTTACCAAGCCCCACTTAATCACAAAAGGTAGTAATGCTAAACCAACATAGCCACATGATAGTCACAAAAGATTATGTAGAGTTCTTATCTCATCATTACAGGCTGAACTTCCAACCTCTTTCTTTTACCACAAATGTGAATGAAACCTTGTGCAATCATGCAGCTCAAACAAAAAAAGACAGTGTTACTAAAGAGACCTGTATGAAACAAAGTAGAATATGTTTTGAATTGGTTATACGGTTAAATCTGAATGATTACAGACATTACATGACTACTTTCATGCTTATGAACCTTGAGTGATTGTAAAAAACAATAAATCAAGGAAACTCAACACTCCTCATGCAGGTACGTTGCAGAATCTATTTTTATACATGAGCTTTGTCGCAGTTTCCTGTTTGTTTAACACTGCAGTCCGGTCAAAGTGTGAAGCGGTCGTTGTTTTTGTGGGCACTCGGTTGATGCATCCATGCACCTTTCTTTGTCATTGATCTATGCATGCAAGCGTAAGTAGGCCTTCACACCTCTCTCACCGCGTGTGGTTTCCATCACAGGATGTTTCTCAGTGTGGCAAGCTGACCTGCTTCTTTTTTTCCCCTTGTGCTGGTTACATGACCATTTACAAGAATTCAGCCACTCTTAAGCCACACTCTTAAGGTGGGTAACAAAAGGCCATGCTATGCTAAATATGGAAACATTTCTGTGTAGTGACTGTGAAGACTACAACACCTTTTTTCAAATTTCTCAACAAAACTTTCAATCCCAATATTTACCACCCGTGTTACGTGTCATAATTACTGCCCTTACTGAAGAGGCCAAAAAATTGGGTGCATAAACAAAGTCATACAACAAGTTAACGATCTCTGTAGGCCTAACATTAGCCAAATATACAAGACTCTCTTTATGCACTAGAAAGGCTATACTATTTGTATTTGGACTGTTTCTTCTCACTACTTTCTAGGTTTTCAAGCAAAATTTGTCATTTTAATTAAGCATAACTAGCTACTTCTGGTTTAGAGTAAAGTCAAGGACATGTCCTTTAATAATGTGTACTGTGACTGTCTATTTCATTTTCAAAATACTACTGAACAGACTATTGGGTTGTCCACAATACTTTCCAAATAGTACAGATTTGAATGGGTTTAGAGCAGTGCTTCCTAACCTGTTTAACAATACAGACCAAACCACAGTCTACGTTGTTTTTCACATATTGGTGGGGGAGTGTGTGTGTGTGGGGTGTTTGCACCAGACATTATTAGACTTTGTTTAGCTGTTGCTTAGTAATTCAACTGCTTCATGGCCTCATTCGCTCCGATGCCACTCCCTGTGTACCACACACCAGAACAAAGCATTAAGGGGAGGAGTGTCCTCAGAAGACCCCAAGCCCCCTCCAAACACACACACACACACAGTGTGAGAAGTCTAAGAAGCCAATAAGGCCTATCCACAAATTTAAAATGTTTAATTACAAATTGTTAATATATTGACAAACAAAATGTGCTTTGTTTTCTGTCACTGTATTTGTCATTGCATTTTAATATTGAAAAAAAATATATATTAAAAATGTATACACTGCCTTTCTCATACCCAGTAACAGAAGACACGATCAACAATAAACAAAACAACCCACAGCACACACATACATAGATCCCCAGAGGTCAGGGAGAAACACCTTTAGCCATGGGACCAGGTCTCTCTTGGCCTGAGAGGCCTCATAGCTATGTAGCTCAGTGGCCCAGGAAGCCTCATAGCCCAGAAAGCCTTCCTATCTGCCGGGAAAGATCCCTAACTGCCTAGGAGCCCTCATAGTCGTGGTGTAATGTCACACAGGCGACCAGCCCAGGCAGCTTTGTGACAGCTTTGAGGCAGCTTTAGCTGCGGTGTAGCATTGTTCTAGCGGCCGGCCCAGGAAGCCTCATAGCCTAGAAAGAGTCTTTAGTGGTGGGTGAAGATCTCAGCCTCGGGGACCTCAGTGTTATGGGGTAGCATCTCACACGCAGCCAGCAAAAAAGAGTCCTTAACTATGGGGGAAGGTGCCTCTCAGCCTCCCTGATCAAGTGACCATTCATAGTGATTTCATATCAAGAAATTGCTATAAATTAGCATTCCCAGTAAATCTGTATTTCATGTAGCAGTCATCATATTTTTGATGAAATTATATTTTTTTCTGTTATTTTTTTTTCTGGGCCTGCTAACATAGTTTGTCAGTTTTGTAATTTTTTAACTTCTCTTATGCTAGTCACTAGTTACTTTCATCACTTGAAAGTAGCCGATAGCAACCTATACACACGCACAAGGCTATAAAGAGATGTGGTGTAGATTCATGTATTAATGATTATATAAAATCTGTTTTATGGACTTTTTAAATTAGCACATATTAAGCCTCAAAAGAGCTTGCATAAAAATATTAATGGTATTGAAAATAATAATATATAGAAAAAAATGCAGTGCAGCCATTATTCCCTCTATTGATGCATTCCAAATGACCCAAGGCCCAGTATCAGCCTATAGTGTGCTGGTTGGAAGCCCCTGGTTTAGATATGACTTTAGAAGTAAAGTAACAGGAGTTCCCCGTTGATGATGATGTACGTTCAGTGGGATAGTGCAGTCCTCTTTTACTTCAGAGGGATTCACATCTACTACAAATGACTGGATGGGGTCTAGATGCTTCAGGAGAGCACCAGAAGACAGCTTTTTCCACACTTTAAAAGTCCAATCTAACTCTTCTACTTGAAGATATGGAAGTTGACCTCCAGCAGTGGCATGGTTTCCCACTTTCCCTTCCAGGAGTGCAGTGTATCTAAATTAACATTTCATAAATTTTTCCATGTTTTCATTTGTTCACCTTTATTTTTTACCCTTTTTTTAATATAAACTCAATAATGCCACTATCCTTTTTTCTCTGAGTGGGTGTCTTTGCATTGTTCCACTGCACTTTCACCTGCATGCTACTCAAAAAAACACAGTGTTCTTTAACCCATATGTTTTTGATACTTGCCCACTTCTTGGTGGTTGTCTGTTCTCAGAAGTGAAGTTAGTAGTATGTTAGATGTAATCACCTTTGCCCTGCTTGTAGTAGGGGTTCGTTCGACTGGGGGGAGTGTTGTGGCCAAGGTTTAATTGTCTGGGATTGAGAAGATGCAAATTAAATATGCTCATGCTTAGCTTGACCCTAGTCTAAGTAAACAAACTTTTGTAGGTGCCTTAGCAATATTCATACACACACACACACACACACACACACACACAGTCATGTGCAAAAGCTTACATGCCCCTGGTCAAGTGAACACACAGTTAACACATCCTCTATAGAAAACAAATCTACTTAACATATTGGAAGAAAACATAAATGTGGCCTCTGTCACATTTTATATTTTATGTTTTATTTTTTCCCTCTATATTAAACTCGGCAAATATATTGAATTTGTCAACCCAAAACTGCGCAAAAATGCCGTACTAAAGTTTATTTCCTGTAGAATCAACAAATCGTGTAATTTGACTGGGATATTCAAACATTTGCATACGACTATATATACATAGTACCATACAGAAGTCTTAGGCACCTAATCACATTCTTTAGAACCATTTATCTTGGCAATGAGTGTTTGTAAAATCACCATATACTGTTAGAATAGATGCAAATTAACATAATACAACAAAAATTAACAAGATTAAAAAAAAAAGTAGTGTTAAGAACTAGTTTGAACAAAGTTTGGTTTCAGATTTTGTCTTGATACCCACAACCATAGATTTCTTAAATTCCATCACCAACACACTTGATCATGAAGCACTGATCAGCCAAACCAAGTGTTGTATGATAACTACAATTAATAATGGACTGCCACATCCAGATCTAGTGATGGTTAAATGAACACACTGACATTTGTAAAATCATTACCTATTGTATTAATATTATTTGTGTTTATTCTAATCAGTAGAGCAAATAAATGCCTAATGGCCAAATAAACAGTTTTTTTGTTCTAATTCTCTCAGGTATCTTTGCACAGTACTTAAAATGATAAACACACACACACATTACATATATATATATATATATATATATATATATATACACACACACACACATACATATACATATATATATATATATATATATATATATATATATATATATATATATATATATATATATATATATATATATATATATATATAAAGCAACCCGATACCTGGGGGCTGTGGGCTGTGGCTATGCCAGCAGCCACGTGTGGGGGCTCTTGGTAAGCCCTCCTAAAAAAGACTGTTTATTGTTCTTTATGTTGTTGTTGCTTTAGTTTAAGTTGTGTAGATGTGTTATTTGTGTTATTATGTGTCAGGGTGTGGTTTATTTAGCATGTTTTGTGCTGGGGGTTGGTCTACCATGAAGGCGAAGCCTGTGGTTAGTGGTGACCTCCCCGTGGGTTCATGCTTCTGTATGTGCCTTTCTGCCTTGGTATTTAAAGGCTCAGCACTGTACTTTTCTTCCTTACTCAAATTATTATATTAGCAGGAGGTGTGTGATTATACTTCTACTTCAGTTCAACATTTTTTGGGCACTGCAGAGTGCATAAAATGAAATCTAAATTTTGTATTATTTTGTATACTGCCCCCTAACCAATGTTTAGGAATTGCAATTCAGTTGCTGTGGTCTTAGATGTCCCAGAAAACACTAATTTACTAAAGAGAATCATAAGCCACCTTACATTGCACATCCATGAACTGTGAAATCAACTGACCCTACTACACTTCACATACTCTGCATTGCTCTACTTAACATTATAGCTAATAGGAGATGGCATGCAAATGCTCAGTTTTTGGATGCAAGAGGAAGATTAGTCACTCTCTACATTTAAAATTAACAATACGACGCTGAAGTTGCCAGCTTGTTGTTCAAATTTTTGCATTCCACCCTAAATGGTCCATTTTAAAAATTTAAATAAGAAGCCTCAGGTGCCAATTGGAAATGATGAATTGCCCCTAGGTGTGAGTGTGTGTGTGATTGTATAGGTATGTCTGTCTGTCTGCCCTGCGATGGACTGGCGACCTGTCCAGGGTGTATCCTGCCTTCCGCCCAATGACAGCTGAGATAGGCTCCAGCACCCCACCACAACCCAGAAGGATAAGGGGTTTAGATGATGTATGTATGTAAGTATGTATGCATCAGGTGCCAGAATGTAAGTGCTGCTCTATTTAAGCGGAACAGGAAAATTTGAACAAGAAGCTGGTGAACAAAAAAAACTGACTTCAGTTTTGTGTTAACAATATAGTTGACGTGCAAAACCTTTGAATAGCTATCTAACAAACAGAAATCTGGCCAAAAACAGTACCACAAAGAAGCTGCTACAAGGCTACGATTTTCCCTCTTCAGGTTCACAGTCCACACTGATATGATCCATTTTCAAGCCTGTGCCACACTGACTAAATGGGAGATTTTCACAGAAAAAAACAACTGTGCAGGGCCTAATAAAGCACACTTCTCATGTTGGAATTCATGGCCTCCCTGTGTCCTACTCTATACTTATGCCACATTGGCACCAGAAGTAGGATAGCACTCCCCAGTGGTCTTGAGAGGAGAAATGATCAAGCCTGAATGAGCACTGTGGAAGAAGAAGCAGTGCAGTGAGGACAGGCAGAGATGGCAGAAGATCAGTACAGCAGGAGGACTGCAGAAAGGATGGATGGACAGATAGCAGCAAGGATGGTTGAATGGCAGCCTGTGAGAACCTGCCTGTGGAGCAGAGTGGTGGCCTGGCGGTGTTGGCTATGGCACCCCAACAATGCTTTGAGCAGGTGGCAGAGCTGAGTGTGTGGGTTCGGCATATCCAGTGTTGAGGAAGGGCTGCCAGAGGAGCTGGGTCAGTATATGCAGCTTGCCATGCCGGCTAGCCGAGGCAAGAAGTCCTGCCACGTGTGGTGAAGAGGACACAGTGCTCAGTCTCTCAGAAGAGGATGCAGGCCTGAGTGAATACTAGGGGTGAACGTGGCTGAGAAGCACGTGCCCAGCAGCATGTCCATTTTCCTGGGCAGTGGACATGCAGAGCAGGCATGCAAGGAGTCTCACTGGAGCACCACAGTTGTGATGGGAGGGACTTTAATCTGTAAATAAGTTGTGGTTATGGCAATTCATTCTGTGCTGGGCTGTGGGGTAGAGTGTGTGGAGTCAGTATCTACTGTCAAGTAGAGTAGTATGGTAAGAGGTGACCTGACTGCAATTCAGACTGTTTAGTTAGCATTGGGCAGTGATTCTCCACTGCCGCTATGTTCAATAAAAGAGCATTTGCTAAAAAGACTATATGTCCCGCATATTATTCTTCTCTGACGCCACAGTATATTAAGGCGGATTAATCGTATCATCTTGTGTAATTAATCACAATGAATCACATTTGTCTTATTTGTGCATGTTTGACCCAAAAGAAAGTTTTTCCAATTAAAAACCATCATTGTAAACATACATACTTACATACATGGTACCCTTTTGTCACAAACACTTTTAGTATTCAAATGCATAGAACTTTACACTTCAGTCACTTGTTATTGCTACTCTGATGAAAGCCCCGATAATGTGATTTCTGTTCTGAACCAGGATATGACGTCCCTTTGAGCCTAGAAAGCATGAGAGTCATGATAATGAAGCCAAGAGAGTGATGGGGACTAAAAAGAAAACATTATTATGTCCTCTTAATGGCATGCACCCACTAACAGATCAATGAATTTTCTTGTACCAGAGTCAAAAAATTGTATACACATTCTCACTGAGACACTAAATTATTTATATATGAAAGATTTAAGTAGGAAATAAAATTATTCATGCATGGTCTTGGCGTTTGCCTGGTTTTGCTACAGTCAAAAACAGGCATTACTGCAATGCTGTTCTCCCACTTTACAGAAAAACCTTCAGTCTGATGGACAGAACAAACATGCAACAATCCTAATGGTTAACCTCTTAAAATCCCAGGCTTATGACATACTAAGGCTTATTATTCAGCAACTACAGGGACGTCAATGCAAACTGTTTGAACAATTCTTAGGTTTGGGCCCTAACAATTCTTAACTTTGGGCCCGCTGGTGGGCCTCGGTCTTTTAAGAGGCTGAAACTCTCTACAAATAGACTCAGCTTGGACTCGCATGAATGAATCTCTAGTTCATGCTGTACTATATTGCTGTTGTTGGAACAGAACCTCATATCTCCAAAAATAAGAACTTTACAGGAGAAGGAAAAAAACTTTTAATGTAAGCCAATGGAACCAGACTTTTTTCCCAAGTAATTTTGGGTCAGTTCTGTTGGTCCATTCATCATGAATTTTACACACAATATATGGGACAACAGGCACTTTCATATTATGTCAAAAACTGAAAAACTACAAAAACGGAGAACAAGGTTTTGTTCCCACAGCAACAATATATCTTTTGCCACTTGCTCCATGTAATCTCACATAAAATTATGTCTCAAAAGCAACATTAAATAATAATACATAGCCTTTGGCAGACCAGGACTATAGCAAGCATGTGACATGTGAGAAGGAGCTTTGGATTAAAGTATTGCTGTACAATGGCTGGCTTCATTAAGTCATCATGGTTAGGAAAACAATGCTGGATAACATTAGTATCAGAGGGAAGTATTCAGCACCATGGAGAGGGGCTAAAATCATGTTTTAAACCTTTTAAAATGAAAGATTCAGGTCATTATGTAAAAACATATCACACTGTTACGTACAGGATAAGTCATAAGGGAAGTAAACCATTATTTGACAGTATAAAAAACTAAACACTGATGAGTGACATTACGGTTGATCATGTGTATCATAGTAGTGCCTGTATACATTCACACAAGTATTCAAATCATTAACACCTTAATTCAGATATTGGATCTATTTGTTCAATAAGAGTAACAAACCTATTTGTGTAAAAAATAAAGTCTAAAGCAAATATTTATGCATTGGTTTGGTAGTTTCAGCTTTGTTAGATATTTTTCTGTCCATTTAAAAATAGAATGAAATAATGTAAGCATGCAGAAATCACATTACTTAATTAGAAGAGTAAAGCAGAAATAGCCATTTATTCCCCTCTGCATAAAGAAGTCAAAGGAGTTGTCAGCATGTTCGTTGTTAAGTCACTCATCCTGAAGATAAAGAGTCTAACTTCACAATGGCGAAATTTTGGCTACTGCTGGCTGTTTCATGAAAGTGTGGGAGTGCAACCCATGCCTGTTTTGCCCCACATCAGATGCCCTTAATTTTGACCTGACACACCAAATGAAACTTACCCTAGATTTCTGACAGGATTTTCCAATACACTGATGAAAGGGGGTAATTATAGCCAGCAAAAGCCAACAGAAAACCATGAGAGTCAAAAATAAAAGCTCTGTATTATATTTGTTTAGAAACACGTTTTGGTAGAAAACATTATCAAAAGTCTCCATTTTAGTGCTATGAAAAATGGTACAAAAGGTTATCTAAACAATGGCCTTAAGAGAAAGAAAATACTACTACTACTACTAATAACAACAACAACAACAACAACAACAATAATAATAATAATAATAATAATATGAAGAAGAAGAAGAACATCTTTACAAATATGCATTGTGAATTCTGGCCTGTGGGCATTCCATGTGTCTTTTCTTTTCAGCAAGCCAATCGAATCAGGCAGTGATGCTGAACGCCTAGGCAGGCCACAGGAGTATATAAAGACTTTAGCCTTCTCTGCTGTGCCTGACAAAACTGTTGCAGAGGGGAAACAAGCAACAAGCATGCTGAACACACATATACAGACACAGCAAAGGGTCTGGAGTAAGATGTCCAGTGGGATTTATATGGCATCCCTGCTCTTCTCTCTTGTGTGTAAGTTTCTGTTTTCAAACATTTATAAAGATCAGCTTTCTCTAGTACCAGTTAATGTACAGTACTGTGTAAAAGTCTCTAAAAAGCCATTTACATCTGGGCTG
The DNA here is from genome assembly GCF_904425465.1 of Colossoma macropomum. Classification (NCBI taxonomy): domain Eukaryota; kingdom Metazoa; phylum Chordata; class Actinopteri; order Characiformes; family Serrasalmidae; genus Colossoma; species Colossoma macropomum. The sequence continues at coordinate 12,103,765 of NW_023494805.1, forward strand.
TAAGTTTATTAGCTTACAAAAGTAGTAAAATTAGAATAAATATAAATAACATAGTAAGCAGTGATTTTATGAATGTTAATATGTTTATTTAACCATTTCCAAACATTTTCTTAAGGAAACCTAGTGTTATCTGTTATCACCCAACACACTGGTTTAGGTTTTTAACCTATCATTAATTTAAATCAGAAGTGTTGGTGATGGAGTTTAAAATCTACAGTTTGCAATGTTTTTGCACATTTTAATGCACAATTACCTTTTATTTACTGAATCTAACAAAGCCAAACCAAATGTGACCTGTGCAAAAGTTCTGGCACATTTTATATTTTGTGTTTTTAATATTTTGTCATTAAAAAATAAAGAAATAGTGCAAATTTTGCACATTTTGCACTACATTTTACAGTAAAATGCCATATTTAAGTGTGTTCTCTGCAGAGGATGTGTTCACTTATTTTCAATTAAAAAATCAACAAAATGTCATTTAAATGGGGGTTTTTAAACTTTTGCATACGACTGTATGTGATGGCTAGGGATGTCAAGGAGAAATCTGTCATCAAATCTTTGTTTTTCTAACCAGCTAACAACACCATAGTATTTTTTTAAAGCAAAAACCGTTATTACTCAAATAGAGGGTTTTGCATAGGTAAGATTTTTGCACAGTACTGTGTTTACTCATTATTGATAATGTTGTGACTGTGCTTCTGTTTAGCAGGACATCTTCAAGGAAAGATTTTGCAGCTGGATTCTGTTGTGACTGCTAAAGAGGGAGATGATGTGACCTTATCATGTCTTCACCCCACAGACCAAATAAACAAGGTGCTGTGGTACCAACAACCAATTGGACAGAAACCTCTTCTGGTCACCTCTTCATATTATCACTCTCTACCATTTGAATTTCATAATGACTTTGACAAGACAAAACGCTTTGATTTATCAAGAGCAGCTGGCAGCTCAAACCTCACTATCACTAAGGTTGAACCATCTGATTCGGCAGTGTACTACTGCGCTGGCTCTTTCTCAAACATTGTCAGCTTTGGCGCTGGCACAGTTTTGGTGCTCAAAGGTGAGAGCTGTGTTGATTTGTCATGTCTATTCAAATGTGTGAAAATGTCAGACTGATTATGCTTCAGCTACTCAAGAGTCTGATATTTTGGTAGGACAAGATTACAAGAAATATACTGTTCTGCAGCCCACTGGACCACAGATACTACAGCCAGAAGACTCTGTGTCTCTGCAGTGTACAGTGCTCACTCAGGGCTGTTCAGGAGAACACAGTGTGTACTGGTTCAGACATGGATCAGGAGAATCTCATCCAGGAATCATTTACACTCATGGAAACAGGAGTGATGAGTGTAAGAAAAGCTCTGAGACTGATTCTCCTACACAGAGCTGTGTCTACAAACTCCCCAAGAGAAACCTCAGCCTCTCTGATGCTGGAACTTACTACTGTGCTGTGGCTGCATGTGGACAGATACTGTTTGGGAAAGGAGCTGAACTCAAAGTTGGTAAGCATTTTAAGTTTACTTTAAATAAGCAGCTCTTCTTTTCATCCCTATTATGTCATAATATCATAATAAACATTTTTTGTATCATTTTACAGCATTTGAATTTGACAGTTGCCCATTACATAGTGTTGACCAATAAACCAATATAAATGGTCCACAATTATTCGAATAAAATTTCATTACATTAACATACACTAAAATTGACAACTTTTTTTCTGCTTCACATTAATGTAGATTCAGGTTAAGAAAGTTTTTTCCTCTTCCTGTAAAGTTTTGCAATGACAGAAAATACTACAAAAAATTCATGAATAAAACTTTATAAAATTATATATAAATACTTTGGTAGCACTTTATTGTAGGGTACTGTTCATGAAGCTGCATGACACCTACATAAGCTTGTCATGACAACTGACATAACCCTAGATATGATTATAAATGCTTATTTCAACAGGACTCTGCTGTAAAGGTTAAATTTGCCAATTTTGATCACAGTTAGCTAAAGTAGCCTTTTTGACAGATGACACCTATTGGAATAATAATTTATTAATTTTTATGTAGGGTTATGTCAGTTGTCATGACAAGCTCATGTAGGTCTCAAGGCCTTACCTTTCATTGTTAACTTCTTCCAATAAACCTATGAAATTGCCAAAGGATATAATAAATCTGGAATTTTAGGAGGTAAAACTGAAAGTGGAGTCCTGTTTAAACATGTATTTTCATATGTGAAAAAAATTAATTTCTTAAGGAAACTGTAGTATATGGGGATCAGACTCAAGCCCAGTTTAACAATTTAATGCTCAAACAAGTTGAATTAGTGTTAGTGATCTAACAGAGCAAATCTAATATTTAAGCTATGATCAGAAAATGAACTGATACGTTGAAAATGTGTGAATACGTGCAATTAGAAACTTATGTATATATACATATATGGACAAAAGTATTGGGGCACTTCTTTATCATGGAATTCAAGTGTTTCATTTAGTCTCATTGCCACAGGTGTATAAAATCAAGCGCCTTGCCATGCAGTCTGCCTTTACAAACATTTGTGACAGAATGGGTCGTTCTAAAGAGCTCACTGAATTCGAGCGTGGTACTGTAATAGGATGCTGCACCGTTGTACTTTATACCTTACTTATGGCATAGTAACTCACGTGTTACTGTGGTCATTTTTAATATAATGTATATTTCATACAATGTATACTAACTTACATATCACTTACCACAGACTAATAATGCCCAAAATACAGAACAGTGAGAAAAAGTACAACCAGTTGTTCTCAGTTTTAGCTCTGGGAACTCTTGTTTTTGAAAACTAATTATAAAAACTGTATAAATAATATTTTTCATCTTGCCATATTTCAGATGAACCTGGTGGAGAAAGCATGCATGTCACCATAATGATTTGCCTGGCAGTGCTGTTATTTATAAGCTTGACCATCAATGTTTGTTTATGTTTAACATGCAGAAAAAAGGGTAAGCACTCTAATACATGTGTACATACATATGTAAGTACTTATACATGTAAAACTATCTTGTTATCTCTGGTCAAATCCTGATTTGCGTTACGCAAAGTCAACTTTCTTCTTGTCCATATTTTCTAAAACATGCATTTCTATAGTTTGCGGCATTTTACCTGAGGCTTTCTTCAAACATAGTAATAGTAACAGCTATCTGGGGCTGTGGCATAGCATGCTGTTGTAAGAAAATCTTCTTAAATGGCAACTTTATAGGAGGAGAAAACAATGTAAATACATTGTAAATAGCAGCTGGTCGTTTCAAATTATGTAGAAAACTGAAAACTGGAAACCACAATTCAGGATTTAGCCTTTGGTAAAAGCAGCAGAAGATGTTTGAGGTCTACATGACTTAGTTGGGACTGACTGACTACAGTTATATATCTAAGACTGAACAGTAATTACATTACATTACATTCACTGTAATTATACAATACTTATTCAGCTTTTTTCCATATTACAACAGAAATTTCATCACAGCAAGTCATGACGTCTGACAACACCATGTCAACAGCACAGGTTTGGCACTCAAATACCACTTATATCTCATGTTCAGGTTATTTCATTTCAGATTTTTAACACTGGGTTTTAACACTGTTTTCACAGTACAACCTGAATCATGAGATGAACTACGCGGCTTTAAAATTCAACACCAAAAGCACTAAAGTGAAGAGAGTGAGACAGCAGGAGGAGACAGTGTACTCCAGAGTAACAGGGCAAAACCAGATATGAAACACTTTGTTGTAAATAAAATGTTCTGCCGCTATTTGTCAGACATTTGAACATAGCATAATTTATCACATGAAAACATGAAAATCAAATAAAAGTGTTTTTTTTAAATAGAGAAGTGACTACATGTATAATGTGTGACCCCCAAAGTTAAATATCAAATGCAATTAATATTTGTGGATGTCAATAAAGCTATGACTCTCTTCTGTTTGAAATACATATTTTATTTATTTTTTCCTAATATGGTCTCTCTTTCTGACAGAGTAAGTTAAGCATATGTAAAAGTCTTAATGTCTTAGTCAAAAACAACATTCTCAGAAATTTGTCCATAGTGCACTACTCTAGAAAAGAAGTATATATATATATATATATATACATATATAGTACGTTGTATGCAAAATAAACACATTTAGTTGAATTTCTAAGTGAAAATAAGTTGGCACATCCTTTAGAAGGAACAAACGTAAATATGATATTTTCCTATTTTTAATAAATGTTAATGATTTGCTCAGTTTAAACTTATTATATATATATATATATATGAGAAAATTATAAATGTTCTCCATAGAGGATGTGTAACTCATTTTCACTTCAACAAATCAACAAAACCTGTCATTTTGACCAGTGGCACCCAAACATTTGCATGTGACTGAGTTTGTAAACACGCATCGTGTCTCATTAGTAATGTCCAACATCTAAGATGCACTGCAACGTCAGTCAAATTCCTCATACCAGAACCAAAGTGACCATCTGCAATGGATCCAGTAGAACCTGCAACAGCAAATAAAACTGATGAGGAAACAGTCATGCAGAGTGAGTTGAGTGAGAGGTAGCAGGTGCACTTTTGATAAAGCACACTGTGGAAGTGTGCAGTGGAAGAGAGCAGAAACTGATTTTGACGTGTTTTTGTGACTTGAACTGATGTAAAACTTTGCTTTTGTTCATCTTTTGTTCATTTTTACTTAGCTGCCTGCTCTTATGTTGTTGCTAAAAGAACAGGCTATTATTCTCTCATTTGTTGAGTGTTGGTCTGTGCTAGTGAGTGACCACTTTCACACTAAGAGTTAACTGTTCAGCGTTTGGCAATGTGGTCAGTATCACTTAAACATAACAAATGCATAAATTATTGAAATTTATAATTAATTTGGGTTTTATGATTGACTACACAAGAAGTTAAATAAAAATAATTAGCATTTCTGAATTGCACAAGCATGAGAAAATCAACAAAACGTAATTTGACTGGGGTGTTCAAAGTTTTGCATATAGATAGATATATATATATAGATAGATAGATAGATAGATAGATTTCTCCACTGCAGCAGAGCAAACAACAGCAACATAAATAGGGGCAACGTATTGCTGTACACTATTTACAGATATATAAAAAGAAAGTAGAGATACATAATAAAATAAAATTACTAAACAATAACAAATGAGTGTACTTATATGCATATGACTGCAATATTTAGCCAATATCTGTGTCTAGAGCACAGGTCTAAATACACTAGGCACTGCACTGTAATTTACTGAAATGAAGTAAGCTGCTGTGAGACAGTAAAAGTTGTTGCCTACATAAATTCTGCTGCCTGACCCCTCCCTTTCATAAGCAGCCAGAGAAGGAGACTGACATCCATATTTGACAGTGTGGTTTAAACTTCAGCTTTTCACATATTTCTTATAAACGTGTGCTAAATCGACTATAAATGCATGATAATGAAGTCAAGACATGTTTGGTGCTTCTTTAGTTTTGTACTGGATCTATTATGCAAATATAGCTAAAAGCAATGGAATATCCCACCAATATCCCATCAACAGGGGCGGTTTTTGCATTAGGCAAAGGCAGGTAGCCACCTAGGGCCATGAGCCCAAGGCCACATAAATACAGATTAGAAATACTACACGTGTTGATGTTAAATAACCTATTCTGACATTTATATATACCACATTTTAAAAATAGCTGTCATTTGTGATTGCAGTGATTATTTTCAGTAATTTGAATGCAGTCTCATCCCCAGTCACAGTCATAATGGACTAATAGTTGGACTACAAGCAATTTTCAATTTAGGCATGCAATGTTTATTGGTAGGATGTAGGGTTCTATTACTTCCTTTGTAGCCTTGTAGCTCCAGTGTAAAGCTAAAGAAGTGAACTTAAGACCCCAAACATGTTGCTTAATGTAAATTTTTTCACTGAAGTACACTTAAAAGAGTATGTACGTAACCGGACTCCCTATGTGTTTAGTAAATTGAACTTTGAATAATAAGTTAAAGCCATAGTAGGTAGGATTGAGAGGAGCTTGAAAATTTGAACGAGTACAACTTCAAGGTTCCTCCCCCTCTTTTGCCACTGAGTCCAAAGCCCCTCCCCACAGAGGAAGCTGCCGTGCATGCGCAGGCTAGCAACCATGATGACTAAAAGAGGCCAGGGCTGTGTTCAACCCCATCAAAACATATTCTGATTTTCACAGATTATCCGTCTCATGTACCACTGTCAGGGCAGTTTTAGCAAATATGAGAAAAAGTTATTTTTATACAAGTTATCCACTGCAGCTTTAACCCCTTATATGGCCAGGGCCCAAAGTTTTATTACACACTTCTATAACCTAAGAATAGCTCAGGCAGTTAGAAGTCCCTGTAGTTGCTGAATAATAAGCCTGGGATTTTAAGGGGTTAACAGAATGTAAAACACAGATTATTGTACTGTTAACTTACTATTAGAAGCTTAATTATCTAAAAATTTTGTAAATTAAAAACACATTTTCACACTGTGTTATACTGACATGACAGAAATACATAGCATTCAAATAAAATAAAAAAAACTCAAATGAAACTTAAAATAAACTAAACTCTAGTGAAAAACCTTCATCACCAAAGAAAGAAGTGCAGAAAGACCCTATTTGTTGCATACTGTGAGTGTCTAGTTCAACCTGCCGTATATAAAATGTGACGGAACTTTGCACAGTAACTTCTTCAAGACCATTGCTCCCTTTGTAAAATTCATCAAAGTCAAAATGTTACTCAAGCGATCAGCCAATCAAATCTTACCCTCCACAGCATGTGGCACTCCACCAATCAGGCCCAGCTTCATGTTGTTTCTTGAAAGTCTTGATTCTTCAGCTCATCTTACTTCTTTTTCAAGCTATTACGCAAGAGCACAACAACATGACTTGCTCAGCTACCCTTTCTGTGTTTTTTCTCTGCTTTGTTGGTAAGAAGCTTTTTTAGTATTAAGTTATATTTTCAGCCAGAATGTTTTGGATGTAAAAGCAACACATTTGTTTTGGATTCAGGTGGAATCAAAGCTTGGCTTATAAATCAACCTGCAGCTCTTCAAACAGTCGAACTTGGAGAAACTGTCACAATAGAGTGCTACTTACCTAAGAAAGACTTCAACAGCATGGCGTGGTACAAGCAGGAGCTTGGCATGATGCCTGAACCCATGGCAAAAGGTTACAATTACCTACAAGGCATCACGTATCTGGATGGTTTTAAAGATGGACGTTTTATTGTGTCAACAGGCAAAGGAATTTTTCACTTAACCATTTCAGCAACAAAAAATGAAGATTCAGCTACTTATTTCTGCGGTGTGATAGCTCTGAACGAGCTGCGATTCGGATCGGGAACACTTTTGATTATAAAAGGTAAATTACACTGGATTTGAGAAAAAAATGTCGGAGAACATCATAAAGCAGCTTTCTTTAAATACACTCATAGAGTTTGGTGTTTGGTGGTCCACCATTACGAAACACTTGAAAATGTAATGCTTTGATGATGGCAGCCTAAAGCCATACTAAGGTAAACATATTGCTATTCAATTAAACAATGACTCAAGTGCAAGTATCTTTACAATAAACTGCTTGAGTACAAATGTCGCAAGTCAAGAACCTTTTAAAGTGATTTTTCATTATTTCTTCACAATGAAATAATTAAAAAGGATGTAAAAAAAGTCATTCAGAGTGGTTTAATGTGAAATGCTGTGTTCTAGAGAAACATGCCATGTCAGAATTCACAGTGGTGGAGTTTCATGCCCATGAAACCTCCCTCACAGAAAGTTATTACATGAAATGATTATTAATAAACTGCCTGATGTGTGAGACATTGATTTATGACAGATTTGAGGTGAGCATTTGGCCTAAAATGTATTTTTTAACATCTATCCATGGCAAAGGGGTTCAAACAGGGTGATGTAAGGCAAAATAGTGCCCAAAGAAGAATCATTATCTCAGATATACCACTATTATCGACATTACCTGTAAAACCTAGAAGACACATATAGTTTGTGGAAAATAAATAAAGTTTTTATATTTGTGTTGGATGCATCATGACCTCTGGTTCTTATCACCACCACTGTGAAAAAATCCAAGTTTCTCTACAATGCAAACCATTCTGAAAGACTGTGAGTGAATTATGGAACTGCAAAGGAGATTCTGAGTACCTACAGAATCTAATAACAGAAAAGTTTTTAGGCTGTCTATTCTTCTCTTTTTGATGTATTCTTAGTCTAAAATAAACTGTTAAATCTCAAAAGTCAGAAATGTGACCAATCACAAAGCAAGACAGACGTGACCAAAGTAACACAATGAAAGATTATTCAGTTAATGACTAAAATGTAACGGAGTAAAAAGTAGGTTCCTTAGCTCACAAACAGGCTAGAGCAGAAATAAATGTATTAAGAATTGAAAATTCATGAAAGAAATTTTACTCCAGTACATGGAACTGAATAAATGTATTTAGTTCCACGTTATGGTGGCAAAGAATATGTTCAACTTTGAAGTGATGGATCTTCAGGGCTTAAAACTGCATACAATGTTATTCTTTTGGCACTAAATAATACTCCCATACTTTATTTTAAATTAAAATAACTTGTTTTTATGTTCAAGGTCTCCAGTTCAGCAATCAAACAGTTCTACAAAATCCTGTTGTAGATCTATTCTACCCAGGAGATAATGTCATTCTGAACTGCACTGTCGAGATTGCAGAACCTAGCTGTCCAGAGCCACACAACGTGTACTGGTTTAAAGATGGCTCAGTAAAAACTTCTTCAGCAATGAGTAACACTCATGAATACAGGGATGGTCAGTGTGAGAAGATCTCAGAGACTGATTCTCCTACACAGAGCTGTGTCTACAAACTCCCCAAGAGAAACCTCAACCTCTCTGATGCTGGAACTTACTACTGTGCTGTGCTCATGTGTGGAGAGATCATCTTTGGGAACGGAACTAAACTGAGTATTGCAGGTAAATTCTAATGTCTTTCACTAATGGATTGAGTTTGTTCATGCATACCAAAATATAATAAATACAAAAAATGACAAACATGAATATCAGAATGTGACAGCTTTATAACATTCATAACGGTTATGTAACATGTGTTCACAGACAACAACCCTTCAGGCACTGTCAGTCCCACCTATCTCATACTGGTCTCCTCAAACATAATCTCAGTGTTGGTGATGATCATAATCATTATTATTCGGTTTAAAAACCAAATGCTTTCAGCAGGTATTGATACTTTTACATTTTCCTTCTGGCAGTATCAGTTCAGCTTTTTATATGTCACATGCGTGGTTTCTTACGCTTATTATTCATTCTTGTTAAAGGATCTTCAAACTGTGAAACATCTCTGGATACTCATGTAAGTTGATTTGGTCCTTGTGAAATTTTAATTTTATTCAGACTGAAAAATCTCTGATCCCTACTCCCCAGATTACCAGCTGGTGACATATCATCATTGCTCTAAAGCTTTTTAGTTTAGGTTTGCTTATGTTCCTTTCACCACTTAACAGCTAGTTTACACACTTAAAAATAAAGGTTCTCAGAAAACATTTAATTGGTACAGAACATTTACATGATGTGCAAGTGTATTACAAAAAATGTTCTTTAAAGAAGGATCTCTTTAAAAGGTCAAGGGAAACACAGAATTCTTTCTGCAGAATTTTTTAGCACTTTTTTTCAAGGATGCAGTGAAAATACAGTGCATTAACTACAGTCTCTTTCTGCAGGACGCTTGTGATGAAGCTTTGAACTATGCCGCTTTGAGTTTTAACAGTAAACCACCGTCCTCCAGAGGCACTAGAAGACAACAGAAGCTTAAAGACACTGGAGTGTACTCGCAGATCAAATATGAGCTTCAAAGCTGAATTATCTAAAGCTTCAAGAGTTCACCCCCAATTGTCTGCTAACTGCTTCCTCTCAAATCTAGTGCATTTCGATTAATGTGGTAGTTTACTACTTAAACAGATCATTCTACTACCATAGAATGGAATTTTATTCATATTGTAAAAATAATCATTAGTAAAAATATGTCTATACACATTTGAACATACTTGTTTTCTTTATGTGTGTGTAAAGAGAGATCTGAGATGAAAAGACTACTAAGCTCTAACCACTCCTGTATAACTCCTTTAACCATGGGGAGCCAGACTGCAACTGTCAATAAGCTTTATTTTAATAAAGCTTTATTTAAGTTTGGGATCAGAACTGGAATTAAACTAGAATTCCAAAGTCAGATTTTCTGATATTCTGAAATTGTTTTATTGATTCTCATGCAAATTACACAATAAAAGCTGTGGAGGTAAGCTAGCTAAGTGTTTTTTTGTCCGCATGAACAAAAAATTCCAGCCACCCTTGAGGTTGTTCGACTAAATGGTGTCTACACCAGTAGTCAGAAGTATGAGTCCATGACAATATAGTTTGCATTGTCTCTGGCATAGATAATGGGTAGATCCAATATTGAGAACAAGCTTGGTTTAATAAAGGGTTAATTAATTAATTATATTTTATAATCCAAAAAATATATTTTGTATGGAAATACATGTGCTGTACAAAGTTATTTGCATGTATTTGCTTTAATCTTAAAGAATAAAATTAAACAAAAGAACAATTTTCATTTTTATTATTTCAGCAAATTAGATAAACAGCCACCCAGTGTTTACCAATGTTACCAAAGTGGTGCTATTTAAAAAGTAATTATCCATCATATCGTTGCTGTTGGAAGAAAACCATTTTTCAGTTTTTGACATAATGTGAAACTGCCTGTTCCCCTTTACGTTGTTATAAATTTCATGACCAATGCACCAAAAGAAATGGTCCAAAAAAAGTCTGGTTCCACTGACTTACATTAAAAGTAAAGTATGTTTTTTTTTCCTTCTCCTGTAAAGTTACCATTCTGGAGATACAAGGTTTTCTTCTGACAACAGCAATATGTAAAACCATTTTTTCTACTATGTATGAGATGTATTTTATGTTATACTGGCACCTTTTTAAATCATTCAAATGTATGGTTCTCTGTTAATTACAATTTTTTTTTACAAACTTACGATAAAGTTTTTTTAAGCTGTGTCTGGGCATCAGTTTTTTGCAGCCACTGTTTCAGTATCAGTATCTCATTTGTGCTTCTTCAATGTGTAGTTTATGTTTATCTGAAGTTACATACTGATTAATTTGTAATTAAAGATCTGTTCTACTTTTTTAACACAATCACGCACATTACCTGTTATAATTAACTTTAATTGATTTAGGTGTGTTTCTACACTCTGTCCGTTCTTTCCTTCGTTATTTCAACGACATTATTTTACATATTTATTCAAATGTATTAGTCTTTCCTTTCCCCATTTGTCTTCTTTATGATTTATTGATTCTTTAAGAAGTGTTCAGATGTCTTACATTAATCTCTTAAAAAAGATTGATGAGCATGATGAGCAAAGATTGATGGTTAATGCTTTGAAAGTGATTCTATTAAGGGGTGGTGTGAATGAGTATGTGAGCAACCACTAGAAAATATATAACATGTTATGGTTGCATTTTTTATATATTAGTGAGGCTGGAGATGTTTGTGTTGATTCTCTGGTGCTGAATTCCCCACTGCTGACTAGAACAGGACAATGGAAGTTGTCTGCGAGCAGAAGAGAATCAGAAGTGGTGATAACTGCCAGCTTTGAGCCTTGCACTGTTTCTGCTCCTCCCACAAACCACAGTGATGCTAAGTCCTCCTCCCTCACGCAGCCATCTGTTGCTGTTGTATACTCACCCAAAGACAATGGACAATCTGCTTTGCACCTCCCCACTAAAGTTTTAATTAGGCCTGAAATGTGCAGCCAAACCCCCAAAACAACCCTAGAACACACCTAACATGCCACCCCTTTGCCTGATGCTAATGCGTCTGATATAGCCAATCAAGAACTTCTGAAGAAGTTAATTAGAGCAAGTGTGGCTGATTGTGGTTCGAATCAGACTCCACAGGAAAGTAGATTTCCAGAACCAAGGTTGGTGACTACTTTCTTAGAACATTCAGTATAACATTCAAATATGAATCTCATTTGAGCCCAACAATTATTTGAGGAATGAGGTCTAACCCTGACCAAATCCTAGGATGAACAGTCAAGTCAGTACAGTCTACTACCTCTCCTGGGGTCAGACAGTTTCTGATGGTGCAAAAATATTCCGTAATGAAAAAGCATAAAAGCACAGATGTATTTAAAATTGAAAAAAACTAAGTACCCATTGCTATGACAATTAAAAATTCATTTACAAACTCAGGAACACCCCATTTCCACTGATGTTAGTGAGGTTCATCTATGGTAAATTTAGTAGACTGGACATGAACATAACATTGGAAAACCATGCGCCACTGCTGACAGTGCATTTCAAAACAAAAACCCAGCCATGAGGTCAAAGGAAATGTCCAGAAATCTCTAAAACATGATTGTGTCTAGGCACAGATCTACAGAAGATCTGAAGATTGAATGCACCCAAGAACACAGTGGATCCAATCATTTTTTAATGGAATATGTTCAGAACTATCAAGTCTCTTCATAGAGATGGCTGCCCAGTCAAACTGAGCAAATAGAGAGATGGCCTTAAGTGAAAGGAGTCACAAAGAACCAGAAGGTCACTTGGATGAAACTCTAGAGATCCTGTGTGGATAAGATGCTTGATGGCCCACTTAGAGTTTACAAAAACATATTCTCAGGCAATGAGAAACCAGATTCTATGATCCAATGAAATAAAAATTGAACCCTTTGGCAAAAAACTAGGCACCAAACATAACTTGTTTGCATGTTTTTTATTCAGCAGCAGAGCCTGGGAAGTTTGAGTGGAAAGATGAACCAATCAATTACAGAGAAATTCTCAAGGAAAACCTGCTCAAGAGCTCAGGACTTCAGACTGTGGATTCACCTTCCAACACAACAAAGACCTGAAGCACACAGTCAAGGCAACGCAGGAGTGGCTTCAGGAGAGGTCTCAGTCTGGACCCCACTGAACAGCTCTGGAGAGACCTGAAAACAGTGGTACAGCAATGCTCTGAATCAAGCCTCACAGAACTTTAGAGGTTTTACAGAGAGGAATGGGTGAAGATCTCCAAATCCAGGTGTGCCAAGCTTTTAGCATTATATCCAAGAAAAATTAAGACTATAATCACCGCCAATGGTGCTTCAATGTTCATCAGGATCAGAATACTTGTGTAAATGTGATTTTTAAAGATCTTTACATGAAAATGTATTTATGTATTTTTATAATGGTGTATTTTTGCAGATTGGTTCAAATTCAATTTAATCCAATTTAAGGCTATAACATAAAATAAAGAAAAGTGAAGAAGTTTGCATACTTTCTGAATGTACTGTAGATGGAGATAAAAGTTCTGGCTAAAGTTTATAGTTGGTCCTTCACAAGTTGCTACTTCACAGGTTCAGTTGGATGCTGTTCAAGGTGGATGAATTCTGAGTTGTGCAGTTGAGCCCTCACAACAAAATAAGTATATTTGAACTTATTTGTAAAAAAATCATATAAGCATGGTATGGGTTTGAATTTTATATGAATAAACAGGTCACTAAAACATAAAACTAAAAAACAAGTTTGGTCATTTAAAGAAAAAAGTTGGAAAAAATAAAATATAACTAACTAAAATAACTGATATCTGAAAAAAGGTGGAATGGTTAATATATGTTTTTCATATTGGAGGAGCTCAGTATATGGAGAAAATAAGCAATGTAGAGTAACTAGAATGTTGCATTTTGGCCTTTTTTGCTGTCCTTAGATATTCTTTTCCCTATCCACTGTTATGTCTTAAAATCTAATCAATTTTCATAATTGAGGTTGCTTCCAAACAGACCCACAATTTTACAGTTCATTTATTGCTGTACATGATTTTGAACTGGCTTGAAAATAAAACACAGATTCTTACCAGATTTATTCCTTTTTTATACCTCTTTTTTACTTCTTCCAAAAATCTTTTTAATTGAAATGAATTTGATTAAAAAAAAAAATGTAAGAAAAACAAGAGGGAGGGAAGTTGCTGTTTTTATTTGTTTCAATTTTATAAAAATTTTAACAGAACTTTTTTTTTACTTTGACATTTTAACATTGACTCAAACATATAAACAGTTACAATACAGTAACATGGACTAAAACTGATATTAATTAGTCTTTATCTATGCTGGCGTTCAGCAGCTATTCTTTTTACAGTCGGGCAAAGTGTTTTTCTTGGTAGACTCTCTAGACAGTAATAGTGAATCAGATCTCATTGTATTTGCTCTTTGACTTACACAATGGTATATGATGATTACACCAACACTTAAAAAGAAAACTGCAGTTCGTATGATAGAAAGAAGAACCAAGATGTGCATCTGCTCGGAACAATCCACACCTGAAAGAGTGTTGCAGAAAGAGTATTGAGCAATTTATTACTATTTAATATCTGTTACTGTATATATCTGTTACATGTTACTGTATCTGGTAGAATAAATCTGGTGGAACTCACCATTACTGTTTATATTCAGCATTGTTCCATTCCCAAAGATGATCTCTCCACACATGGCCACAGCACAGTAGTAAGTTCCAGCATCAGAGAGGCTGAGGTTTCTCTTGGGGAGTTTGTAGACACAGCTCTGTGTAGGAGAATCAGCCTCAGAGCTTTTCTTACACTCATCACTCCTGTTTCCATGAGTGTAAATGATTCCTGGATGAGATTCTCCTGATCCATGTCTGAACCAGTACACACTGTGTTGTCTTGAACTACTCTCACTGAGCACTGTACACTCCAGAGTCACAGAGTCTCCTGGGTGAACTGGCTGTAATGTGGGCTGCTGGAGTACAGACAGGCTATGCAACTGTAAAGCTAAATAAATATAAAAAATTACATGATTTATACAAAAATGACTTCTGCAGCAAAATGATGTGAATTAAGTATGAATCATACCATTAAGATGAATCAAATCACACCCACCTCTTACTACCAGCTGTGTTCCTTCCCCAAACTCCACTATGTTGGAATGAGCACTTCCACAGTAATATGTGCCAGAGTCAGAGAGCCGTAAGTCTGTGATCACCATGTGAGTTACACCCTTCCCATTCACCATGTTAAACCGAGTGTTATTCCTGAATTCACCATAGAATGTGGCTTTCACATCGTATTTGTATATAGTGGAGATGAGTTCAGGCTTCTGACCAAGTTTGTTCTTGTACCAGGAGAAGTGCATGGCCATTTCACTCTGGTAATGACAAGCAATGGTGATACTGTCTCCTTCCTTAATAAACACCAAAGCACCATCTTGTTGTGAGCTTTTATGTGTTTTGACAAGATCTGAGAATAAAAAAAAGTGTAAAACAACTCGTTAACCATGTACAAATTCTAATACAGTTATTCCAAAGCAGTGAAATTCACATAAGGTTACTTACTCATTGGACAAAGAAGGAAAAAAATTCCAATGGTCAACATTTTTTCAGCCTCTTCATACACATTTGCTGAGAAGACTCTGGGGAACACAAGGAAGAAAGCGTGGAGAATAAACAGAGTGACTGAAAAGAAGTGACTGCAGGGTGAGCCAACAGTGTGACGCCTGAACATTTTGTTGAGCCATGAAACACTTTGTAAATCATAGAAGAAAAAAAAAAAAGAAACACCTGACGATGCAAATGTGCTTTGCTGACTTATACAAAAGTACAAAAGTAATTTCCTTTAAAACTGGACTGTTCTGATGTGAAACTGTGCTAGCTGTGGTTTTTTTCTCTCTCCGGATACAGAATGTGACCTTCTTCAGTTCCAACTAACTTTAACACATGTGCATAAACTACATTGTGGAGGATGCAAGGCAATGACCATGTGATCGTAAATGTGTGAAACAGGGTTGTACCCAATGTAAAATACATTCTTCCTGCTATTTTATTTGCGTCCAAAAAGTACAGAGTGTTCAAACCAATCATAGCTGTATTTTCTTTGCAAAACTTAAAAAGGCCTTTATGCTTATACTGTACTTTATCACTCCTTCATCATTTACTATCAGCACCACAGTAAAGCTGACTGTGTCTTCACACCTTACAGGGGAACAAAACCGCAGATGCAGCATATTTGCTTTGATTGAATGGTTTATGGGGTTAACTAAGGCAGCTACTGTGGCATTTCAGTTTTAGATGTGAATGAAAAAGCCAGAATGATGACAAAACTATACTTTTAAACAGGAACTATTCTAGACCCTGATCTGGACCCTTTTCCTCTTTGTTTTTCATCTCAGCCTCTCGTGAAAATCTTATTTCCTAAATCTATTCCTGCCAAAATACATTCATTTCCTCAGATTTTATCTGTTTCTCTTCACTTTCACTGCAAAGCTGTGATAAACATCCAGTAAACAATAATATTTCAATGTTTGGGTGCCTCTGTTAGGTTGTTTTTCCAAGTGAAAATAAGTTAAAATATTCTCTACAGAGAACACAGTTTTGCACACTTTAAAGCACAACTACTGTTTATTTGCTGAATTTAACATGTTGAAAAAAATAAAACTTTTTTTTCTGATATGTTAAACAAATAAATAGAAAAAAGTATATAAAACAGTAAAAAAAATGAAAAATTTATGTAACATGGGTTATGCATCAGACCCCTTCCCCAAGTGGATGAATCTGATCATTTTGAGTGCATTGAAAGAGTTTACAAAGAGAAATCAGTCAAAACTTGGTGAAGGATGTGACAACTGAAGATGTAAGTGAATGATCTACTACTGTCATCATAGCTAAATCAGTATAATGTTGAGTTTGCATTTGAGACCTAATCCTTCTTTTTGTGTGAGTGACATTATTATGTGAAGATATATGACCAGGTCCAAAAACTCCAGAGAATTTTAAACTGCACCTCAGGCTTATTTCAGGCTTTACAGGGTGATGCAGCAGCGTGCACACACTATATTTTAGTGTTTCTTTTCCTTCTGACTCAGTAATACCACTTTTTTAACCCAAAAGTCTTACATAATGCTGCTTTAAGTGTGTTCTCTGAAGAGAAAATGTATGTTTTACTGAAAAAAGGCATGTTCAAACTTTTACAAATAACTGCAAACGTAGCTATTGCAAGTGAAAAAGTAAAATATATGTTATCTGCCCTGCAATAGCAAGCTCTTCACATGCACAGTTGTGTGTTATTGCTCAGTCGTCAGTCACATTATTAAGCTTTGGTTTTTGCCTTTTTGATTTTGGCACAAATGTGTGCTATATGTATTGGGCTATGTGGTGGCTTGTTTGTACATGTAGGTCAGTGAATGTGTTCACCACTGCAATGTACAAGAGCTGTATTGTACTGTAGATGATATCAGTAATACACATCAGTTTCAGTGTATGCAGCAAACTAAACAGCACATCTCTAGGTTCCTGTTAATGTCATAGGAAAAGCCAGAGATAAAACTTAGTACTGCCGAAGATCAGGGCACCTTGTTTACTAGATACTGTAAACATTCAATTTCACTTTATTTTCAGTTGAGTGTCCAGGATTTTAGACATGGGGTGGCATAAGAGGGGCAGAATGGGGGATAAGGGGCACACTAAGGGGTGGCAACACCTACTTATATATGGGATAAAATTGCATTGCAGAACACATGAATTGTACTTTGGTGTAAAATGAATGGCTACTCAATGATGTTACTGCACTTATGTCATATATGCTCTATTATGCAAAAAAATAAAAAGGCCAAGTATAATAGTTTATGTTCTAGTTGTTCTAAACTACAATTCACAGCTGTGCAATATAAAAAATAAAAACATGCCAAAGGATCACTCATGACATTGCTGTCCTCCATTTACTCCACCATCTCTTATTGCACATCAACCAGTTTGGCCTCTTCATCAGTATTTCTTCCTTTCATTCTTCTTGTCATCTACTAAGTTTCTATTTTTTTTATTTTGTTTTATTGAAATTCATTAAGTTTACCGGTAACACTTTACATTAAGGGTTGCTAATCAATCATTAAATATATAATAATCAACTATTAGTTTCCCATTATTTAGTTATTAGTTAACTCTTCATTAAGCATTAGCTATTACTTAGTAATTGATTAAGCACTTATCAATTAGTAATTAAGTACACTGTTAGTTGATAAGTTAGTTTGTCGTTAGTTTGTGGCTTACTTACTCATTATCTGTGTGCTAATTGCTGCTTATTACATTGTTAATTAACTAATAAGTATTTTTCTTCATATAAAGAAGTAACGTGATAACTTACTAGCACTTATGTGTTAATCCCGCTAACTATCTGTTAATTAACTTTCCATCACCACCATATATTCAGTTGCTTCACTTTTCTCACTTTGGTTCTTGTTCTTTAAAGATGCTTATGGTCACATCTGACCGTAAGATGAGCGCACACACATTCATGGGCGGTTTTGTTATTCATCACGTTCATCTTGGCATATCTGTACTCATATCTGGTAGGAGTGCATGTAAATTTGGGCATAAATGCTGGATATGTGGCTAATTAGCCAAAACTATTATCAACATAATCTGTAATTGCAAAAATAAGAACAATAGAAAATTTCAATAATACTAATTTGTGTGCATGACAGTCCAGTACAAAAGTGGATGTACTTAGTTTACATGCACATTGATATAAACAAGTGCTGCAACTATTTCATGTTCCATTTAAAAACACATTACACTGTGCTTTTGTTTCATACTACTGACTCACAAACACAGCTTCGGTCATACACTGCAATAATACAGCGTTTATTTTAGGGAATTAATTACACTAAACAATCACTCTACTATGTTAACAACACTGAGTATTTTGTTTTATTTCACATTTTATTTTTTCCAGTTGTTTTCATTTTAATACTAAAGTTTGGTCAGCAGGGGAGGAGTGCCCTCACTGCTGGACATCAAACTCCACCCACGAGCACGGCCATTAGCTTTCATGCCAAACACTGCCGTTTTATTGGCTGGCTACTGAAACATCTGCATGAATTAGTGTGTGCTTCATGTAAATGATATGTAAATGAGGTGCTGGTCGGCTGGTTTCATGCACTGAAGCTGATTTATCATTTATGCTCAAATCTCCACTTGTTTCCACATCGTACAAAATTGTTATGAATCAGACACAGAGCAGTTCAAACCTTATAAAAGGCAAAAAAAAGTGGGTTTTTTTTTGCGTAACTTTGATGATTAATGGCCATTAGATCTTTACATTTTGACCATTAATTACTTCTTAAATTCCACTTAATCAACCATTCATTGCTTCTTAAATTCCTCTTACTTAACCATTAATTACTGATTTTGTGTCCCTCCAAGTAAAGTGTCAACACAAAAGCAGTAATTAATGGTTAAGTAAGTGGAATTTAAGAAGTAATTAATGGTCAAAATATAAAGATCTAATGGCCATGGGCCCTTTTCACAAAGAGTCACGATTACGTCCGGATTAAGCATTAGCAGTGAACTATAATGCTCAAATACTGAGCTACAACAGACATATGTTAGTTTTCGTGCACTATCATGACAAAGGGAAGTGAATGGAAGCACTGATTTAACTGTAAACACAGCTAAAATGCTGTGTGTGGTGCAGCCCTGCTTACTGCTGCTGCAGCTGCTTACATCAAGCAGTGTCTCTGTAGTTGAACAACATGCCAGCGATTTCTGTAATATTTTTGTTTTCAAAAGAAATGAAAGTTCTTCTGTGTAGTATGAATTTGGTAGACGTTGTTTAGCTGTAGCTAACTAGCAACGCTAGAAGCCATTTCTAACTGTAGCTGTGTTCCCACAATAAGGAAGCTAGTTAGCTTTCATCAGCTGCTGCCACCAGCCGGCTAACGTGGAGCAGGTTCTGTGACACATTTAACGCTAGCTACGACTTCTGACATAAACGCAAACAAAAACTTTTATATGTAAAGTCTATTTTACAGACCTCGTTTAAACTGTATTAGCTTATGGTAGGCTAGCAGGCTACAGTCGCTAATTAGCTAGCCTACCGTTAGCAGTTTGAGGAGCACCAGCTTCGTATGAGCAACAAACTTTAAAGCTAAGCTAGCTCTAACGCTAGCTATGTTAGCGATCTAACAAACAGCATTATTCTTATAGTTTCATGGCAATTTTTGAAGCAGCACTTCAGAAAATATCCATCTTTCACTGCTCAGTCAAAAACGAGACTCCTAGCTGAGAAAAAGCGGCTTCATGCTAGCCGGGCTAGTTTGGTTGGCAGTAGCTTCTAGCCAGTATAGCTAGCTTAATATAAACAGAGTCTATAACATTCATGCTACATATAAAAATTCTTCTTTCCTTTGAAAACAGAATATTACCGAAATCGCTGGCATGTTGTACAAAGACACAGAGACTGCTTGATGTGAAGCAGCTGCAGCAGAACTGCAGTAAAAACAACATACAGCATTTTAGCTGTTTACAGTTAAATCAGAACTTCCGTCCACTTCTCACTCTCACTGTCACAACCGTGCAGGAACACTACAATACAGCTGTTGTAGCTCCGTGTTTGAGCGTTACAGTTCACTACTAAACATTCTGACATCGCGTCTGCAGTAGCTCTATGGAGAGGAAGTGAGTTTCACCCTGCTAATGCTTAAACCGGAAGTAATCATGAATCTTGTGAAAAGGGCACATTAATCATCAAAGTTACGTATAAAAAGAACACGTTTTTTGCCTTTTATAAGGTTTGAACTGCTCTGCGTCTGATTCATAACAATTTTGTACGATGTGGAAACAAGTGGAGATTTGAGCATAAATGATAAATCAGCTTCAGTGCATGAAACCAGCCGACCAGCACCTCATTTACATATCATTTACATGAAGCACACACTAATTCATGCAGATGTTTCAGTAGCCAGCCAATAAAACGGCAGTGTTTGGCATGAAAGCTAATGGCCGTGCTCGTGGGTGGAGTTTGATGTCCAGCAGTGAGGGCACTCCTCCCCTGCTGACCAAACTTTAGTATTAAAATGAAAACAACTGGAAAAAATAAAATGTGAAATAAAACAAAATACTCATTGTTGTTAACATAGTAGAGTGATTGTTTAGTGTAATTAATTCCCTAAAATAAACGCTGTATTATTGCAGTGTATGACCGAAGCTGTGTTTGTGAGTCAGCAGTATGAAACAAAAGCACAGTGTA